>NC_067405.1:140381709-140686901 GCF_009764475.1 Pristis pectinata | reverse complement strand
TAATTTGGCCTGACTCTCCTGTTTGTCCATGCCACTACATCTTCTCCACCCTGCCTCTTTTCCTTCAGTCACAGCTTCCCAACATGGTCACAGTCAAGGACTCAAATTCTGCGCAGCTGCCAGGAGATCTTTCCTGGTTACTGGTGGAAATCCACTCCATGACCCTGCACACATTGAATAATGTGCTGGGAGCACAAACTAAATTCTTCAACGAGCTGAATATCACTGTTGTCAGTTCATTATTGAGAAGATACAGGCAGTAACTCCAGAACAATGGGTAGGCATTGCACATTTGAGATGGGTTTCCATGGAGACGATGTTTATGGAAATGGCATGGTGTATTCCAACATACTTAGTATAAAATTCCGAATTCCAAGGAGAAGGTTGCTTTTATAAGCTTTGATCAGGCCAAGTATGAGATTTTTATTACTGATAATCTTGAAGAAAATTCTCCTTTCAATCAATTCTGCATGGCCTTTTTTCAGAAAAGCCTCTTGTTCACTGAGCATCCATATTAAACACTGAAGACTCCAAAGTTAATTTGACAACTTTTTTTGGGATGCATTCAACCAGGAATAAAAGGTAGAGCAATTCTACCTCTGGATAATCCTCGCTTCCATAAAAAAAGATTTTATGCATTTTAGCTCAAACTTTCCCTTGCTCCACTCCAACCTCTATCCCACCACTGCACCAGGGTCAATCTCAAATAAGAATGTGTTTCCACATATTCATAGAAACCAGGGTGACCAGCCTAAATGCAGGTTAAGTATACACAGAATGACACCACCCATCCCTCAGAGAAGGTGAGCCAGTTTTTCCACTTACCATCTGGTCAACCTGACTCCTTCGCTGAGTTTACAGTTGACACTCGGTATAACATTGATTCAGGTATTACAATGTATTTCATGCAAAGTCAAATGCAAAAAGTAAAAAATATCAAAAATCAGAACCAGAGCAAATTCAAAGTAGCCGCTTCAAATATTAAAACAAAAAATGAAACTTCATAACTCAAAGGCAGAATATTTATCACCAGATAATAAAATCAACTCATGTACTTATTGAGTAACTTTAAATAATTTGTGGAAAGAATGTTAGTAATATTTCATAATGCTATATTACAATAAAATCTTAATTCATTATGACATATTGTGGTTATGTACAAAAATAGACTGCAATGTCATTATAGAATGTTCTGGCTTTTTGTTCTGATATAAATGCAAAAGTATTCTCTCTCCTTTGTCTTCCCAGTGATGCCAAATGTTTCTTGCATCACTCAAACCTTCTGTGGAGAACAAAGGATGGAAAAGAAGGAAATGAAGAAATTAAAATTTAATGATTGATTTGAATAAAAAAAAGAGAAGCAGTTCAACCAGGAATAAAATAGAGCAACTCTGTCTCTGGGTAATCTGATAGAACCCATAAAAACAACAAGTTTTATGCATTTTATCTTCATCTTTCTCCTTCTCCACTCCCACCTCCACCCTTCCACTGCACCAAGGCCATAACTCAGATGGGAAACCAACAACATATTATTTTCCCCCCTCAGAGCAGCCCATTTAATCAGTGTCAAAAGGCCAATTGATGCCAGAAGTCAATACACCCAAACTGATCTTCACTTAGCGCTCACAAATACAAACTTTCCAAGTAGAAATCACTGGATGGAAATCAGCAGCAAGGTTCCTAATGGTGGTTTCCCATCACCGGCCCTCCTTCCCCAGCCCGAACTCAGTAGTAAACATCCTAACTGCTTTGGTTACAAAGATGATTCAACCCACAAGGAGTGAGAACCAAACCTGTGATTTATGGCTTAATATTAAAAATCAGCAAGTGGTACAGCACAGAGGTCCTTCATGCTTGTAATAGTTTTTTTGAACAACATTTAGGCCACACCCCTCCCCAATTTTTCCAACGCAAGTGGCAATTTGCAGATCCATACTCTTACGGCACCTGAGTTATTGCTGACAGATTCCAATTAAGCTCACAACAGGTCACTATCATGCATGAAATCTTGAATGGTGGGAGCAAAACAAATGTTTCTTGAAGAAATAAAATCAAAAAGGCAAGATTTGCGTTTCTGATAAATAATATATTTACTCATTTACAAGGTACATTAGCATCTTCAAAATTAAAAGAGCCCTATCAAGTGTGTTATTACATACAAAAACTAATTAGATTTACAGGTTTGGTATTGGTGCTTAACTGATTAAACGGACAGGTCCAGTGGTGAACAAATGATTACAACGAAAGACAATGTGATGACAGTAAACAAAATTGAAATTTTCTCGGATGGATGGATGTATAGGTGTGGGTTTGTGCTACTGTTCGAGTTGATGCGGTAGCCTGAACTAGAGTTGCAAAAGGGTGTACCTTCACATCCACGTTCAATTTGACCACTGCGATGTAAAGCATCGTGAATCAGGTCCGGCAGCCTTCCATTGAGGTCTACAGATGCCAAACAACCCTGAAACCCATCTCTGGAGGCGACAAGTTTTGGCAGATTGTTGTACATGCCTTGGGCCAGCCCAGCGATGTATAGGACACCTGGTAAGAAAAAGACAACAATAGAACAAAAAGACTGCGAAAACTCTGCTGCAATGCGATAATCTTCAAAGCAAGGATCCCCGTTGTGTTCTACAGTGTTATAAAGCACAGCCTAATTTAAAATGTGTGTGTTGTATTTTGCTCTATGTTATCAGCAGGACATCCAATTTAGGCATGCCTTTCCAGTTTTTAATCTGATTTAACTTTGTGTCTTTCCCTTTCTGATGGCACTGATTCAAGATGAGATCCTGCTCAACTTGTACTTGCAACATTTTAATATCATTCCCATGCAGTCAAGCAGAATGAGTCCAGAATGTCTGCACGAGAAATCACTGGATAATAACCACATGGAAGGCCTGTTGGATTATTACACCACCTCCCCTCCCACCCCACCCCCATCACCACAGACCTAGGGCACAGGAACCAAGATGACATTTTCTTTTTGCCAAAGCTGGCTAATTCAGCATAAACCAGGAGCTGACCAAATTGTTAAGTCAATGCTTTGGAGGTGGTGCAGGACATAATAAAACAGCAAGCTGCCCATTATCAGAAAAAAAGTCTATTTCAAGTCTCCATGAGTTACAAAAGGCAGAACTTGTTATCAAAGCTATGGGAAAATCCCTCAATAAAGGCAAGTCAGAGGCATCATGGAATACACACCACTTCTCTGGATACGTGCAAGCTCCCACCGCACTTCTGAAGCTTGGCAAAGCTAAAACAAAGCAGTTTGTTTCATAATCTACTATCCAAAGCATTCATTCTTTCCACCAATGGTGCCCTGTGGCTGGGGTGTGTATCATCTACGTGATGGACCACAGAAACTTGCCAAGGTATCTCACAAGTTCATGAACTCTACCATCGAGAAGGAGAGGAACTGCAGATTCATGGTTCCCATCCAAGGTGCATCACTATCCTGGCTTGGAAGTGCACATCTATTATTCTGTCATCACTGAAAGTCCTGAAACATCCTAGCTGAGAGCACTATGGGAGCACCTCTCACAACAACTGCACCACCAATTTCAAGGGTGATGAGGGGCAGGCAATAAATGCTGGCCTTGCCAGCAATGTCAACATCCTGTGGGAGAATTTAAAGAAGTGTCTCTAGCAAGACGCAATGAGGTTAGTTACAATAATAAAGATTATGAGCTTAAAATAAATTTCAGTCACTTAATGGAGTGCAGGCTCCAAGGTTGATTGACAAGGGAATTAACCATTCATCTCCACCCTGGCTGACACCAGTGATGACAGTGTATGAAGCCTACTGACTGAATGCTATGGGGGACACATCGTGCCATTCATTGGAGACACAAGAGACTGCAATGCTGGAATATGGAGCAAAAAATGAGCTGCACAAGGAACTCAGCAGGTCAGGCAGCATCTGTGGAGGGAAATTTAGGGTGAAGGGTGTTGTCCCAAAACATCGACTATCCATTTCCTTCCGCAGATGCTGCCTGACCCATTCAGTTCCTCTAGCAACAAGTTTTATTCCATTCATTGGTTCTGTCCCAATTCTACTGTTTTGTACATTGGCGACTGTAGGAGGAAAACGATTATACAACTGATTTACTGATCCAGCATCCAGTGTTTTGTTGAACTAGCTTGCCTGATTAATTGGGTACCAGTATGGATCACGGTTCAGTGACAGTGTCTGAGCACGTCCATTATGTTCAATTGCAGGACATCAGCAGAGGTCCATTTACACAAGACTGCCAGAGATCAAAGCTGAGGCATGCCAACAGAAATTCTACCCTAGGCAGAGAATTTACGAAGAACCACAGATGGAACAGTCACGTGATATTAATCCCTCAGGAAATTCTGACGCCCATAGTATGAGGAGGATCCAGGACATTTTTACCTCACAGTGGTTGTAGGTCTAAAATCTAAGCAAAACAATTGCCTGCTCTTGCCTCACCAAACTGCAAGCTTTCCTTTCCCCAGATGCTGCCTGACTTGCTGAGTTTCCCCAGCATCTTCTAATTTTATTGCAGAAAACTGCACTCACTTGAGACAGTCTTGTCCCAATCCCAAAGCTGCAATCCTTTCCCCAAGCACCAATCCTCTCAAAATCAAAGTGGCATGGATCATTTAATAACCATGCAGAATTGGAGTCAGTTGGGAGAGGTGGGTTTGTGAGCAGGGGTGGGTTGGTAAGCAGGACTAAAAAACTGAAAAGTAGCTTACCTTTGAGGTCAAGGTTTTTGGCACCATTGATAATTTGAGTCACAGATCTAGCATCCACCTTCAGTGTGTGAGTGTTGCTGTTGTCCCTGGTGATTACTACATTATGCCATTGATTGTCACTCAAGGCCTTTTCTGAGTTCCCCTTGATAACATTAGGCCCATTTCCCAGGTCAAATACATAGTGGATATATCTGCAGAAGAATGATTCACCGCGTTAAAAAGTCTGCAGACAGGCTTAGCCAATGAAAGCATTAGCAAGCAAACACTGAAGATAGCAGTGAGCGTATGCTTTCAACCACAATTAAGAAGTAAAGCTGTGGACATATTAAAAAATTGTACACTTCCTAACATTAAAATGACAAAAAAAGTGAAAATGAGCTTGAATATTTATTACAGATTAAATTGTTCAATTTTAATTCAATTTTGGCAACAAAAATGCAATACACATCTTCCATCTTTACTTTGAAATTTCTCTAACCTTTTAAAAAGCAAGTTCTGATGAAAGGTCTTGGACATGAAACATTGACTCTGTTTCTCTTCCTACGAATGCCACCTGACCTGCTGTTTCCACCATTTCCTGTTTTTATTTCAGATTTCCAGCATCCGCAGTTCTTTAATTTTTTTTTAAAAGCGATAAACCCTTCACTTGAACAGCAAACAAACTGCAGATGCTCAAAATCAGATGAAGGTCACTCACATGGAGCATCAATTCTTTCCCCCTCTCTGCAGATGCAGCCTGTCTTGTTGAGCATCTCCATCATTTTCTGATCTCTTCTCTCGTCAACAATTCTGGAGGCACTTTTGCTGACTTGTTCAGGCAGATGTTATTCATGTGGTGACATCTGATCCCGAAGGGGGTGACTCGATTTTGCTGGCTAATGCTGGGAGTTCCATAAACAACCACCTGTATTCACCTGTTTAATTGGCAATAAGTCCTGGATTTTCACCAGTGCTCTCAAGTACTAATGTCCCAGAAAGATCCAGAATGTTGAACCTGTGAGTTCACTCCACCAATGGACTCCAGTCGTCGAACTAAAATTCCCAGCATTTACACTGGGAATTAGATATGGCTCAGGATCTGAGGATCATCAATTTCACTGTGTACTGTAGGGCTGCACATTAGCAGGCAGAGTGGAAGTAACTTGCATTTTTAAAATTTATTTCTGTGTAATGACTTAATTATTTTTGACATCTTTAGACAACTTTATCTTTTCTCACTTTTTAAAAACTATTTAGTTCCATCAAAATCAGTTGCTAAATATCGCTGAATGTCTGAATTATTGAAAAACACTTAACATCAGCAAAGCTAAGGGCAGGACTTTGACAGCAGTCAAAGCATTTTGGGGATGGGAACCCTTCATTTATAGAACATAGAACAGTACAGCACAGGAATAGGCCCTTCTGTGTACAATGACTGTGCCAACCATGATATCAATTGAACAAATCCCATCTGCCTGCACATGGTCTGTATCCCTCGATTCTCTGCCTGTTCACATGTTTGTCTCAGAGCCTCTTAAATATTGCTACTTTATCCATTTCTCCGACCTTCCCTGGCAGCATGTTCTAGGCACTTACCACTCTCTGTGTAAATAAATTTGAACCATAGAACAATACAGCACAATACAGGCCCTTTGGCCCACCATATTGTGCCAATCTTCAAACCACTCCTAAGACTATCTAACTCCTTCCTCCCACATATCCCTCTATCTAAATTTGGTTTACGAACTCCTTTAATCTTTTCCCCTCTCACCTTAAACCTATGCCCTCTGGTATCTGACATTTCCACCCTGGGAAAAAGACTATCTACTTTGTCTATGCCTCCCATAATTTCATATACTTCTGTCAGGTTGCCCCTCAACCTCTGTTGCTCCAGAGAAAACAGTTCAGGTTTCTCCACTCTCTTCTTATAGCTGATACATTCCAATCCAGGCAATATCCTGGTGAACCTCTTCTGCACCCTCTCCAAAGCCTCCACATCCTTGCTACAGTGTGGCAACCAGACCTGCAACAATACTCCAAAATTGCTGGAAATTGCTGCCGAAAGCTCTGCCACTGCTCAGTCCGTGTTACAGACTGGGGAGAATGGACCTCTGCATCTGAACCATTGCTACCTTTGTGTCCTGAGGAGGATGTTCCCAGCCAATTGCTTGGCACAGTCCTTAAGTTACCTGGGGGTTCTGAAAGGAGAAGAAAACTCAGAAGAGTCAGTATCAGGCAGATAAGTAAGTAATCAGTAAGGCAGACAATCAGTAAGATTGAAAGAGTGCAGAGAAGGTTTACTAGAATGTTGCTGGGTCTTCAGGATTTGAGTTACAGGGAAAGATTGAACAGGTTAGGACTTAATTCCTCGAAGCATAGAAGAGTGAGGGGAGATTTGATAGAGGTTTACAAAATTATGAGAGGTATAGACAGAGCTGATGCCAGTAGGCTCTTTCCACCTAGATTAGGAGAGATAAGTACGAGAGGACACGGCTTTAGGGTGAAAGGTTTAGGGGGAACATTAGGGGGAACTTCTTCACTCAGAGTGGTGGGAGTGTGGAACGAGCTGCCATCTGACGTGGTAAATGTGGGCTCACTCTTAACTTTTAAGAGTAAATTGGATAGATACATGGATGGGAGAGGTCTGGAGGGTTCTGGACTGGATGCAGGTCAATGGGACTAGAGGAATAAAGTTTTGGCACAGACTAGAAGGGCTGAATGGCCTGTTTTCTATGCTGTAGTGTTCTATGGTTCTATATAAAAGATACGATCAGGAAACGCTATTGGGACAGATGTGCTGACAGCTCATTGGTGGATCCCCTGAGATCACTGGTGAGCTGTGGTGCATGCAGCAGTGCATTCCATGAAGAATGCACCAGAAGTCAGACAGCGGCATCCCTGACCCTTGCTCCACCCCCATTTCACCACCGAGTTCAGTGGCAAGCTACATAATCCCGGCCAAGGAGTCAGATTCACATTGGTGGTGAATCTACAACAGACCTATTCGTTTGACTGGGCCCTTTGACCTTCATTAAAAAGGTAAAAAGCAATTAACTCATACTTCTCTGATGTAATTAGTGAGATAAGCAGTTTTTGACATTTGTTTTAAAAAGGTCATTGTGACTGTGGAAACATGAATACGAAGTTTAAGGAGCCTTTCCTGTGTTATGACTTAAACTGTTGTCTCCCCTCCATTAGCGAATTAGGTTCTTGGTCTGAAACTGATAAACTATATGCTTTACAGATTTCAGACACCGCTCTGTCTTTCCCATATTCACTGGCTCCAGGATACCAGCTGTGGACCAACTTTGGCCAAGAGCGTGGTGCTCAGAACACACGATTAGAGGTCCTTTGGCCTACTGGGTCTATGCCAACATCAAGCATCCAAAGCATTATAGAGTCATAGAGTCATACAGCACAGAAACAGGCCTTTGGCCTAACTCATCCATGGTGACCAAGATGCCTACCCAAGCTAGTCCCATTTGCCTGCCTTTGGCCCATATCACCCTAAACCTTTCCTGTGCAGGTACCTGACCAAATATCTTTTAAACATCGTAATTGCACCTGGAATTGGAATTGGTTTTTTATATTTATTGGTACGGTAAGTACAATAAGGTGAACTCTTGACCTCACAGTCTACCTCATTATGACCTTGCACCTTATTGTCTACCTGCACTGCACTTTCTCTGTGACACTTTATTCTGCATTCTGTTATTTTTTTTTACCTTGTTCTACCTCAATGTACTGTGTAATGAATTGATCTGTATGAACGGTATGTAAGACAAGTTTTTCATTGTACCTCAGTACAAGTGACAATAATAAACTAATTCCAATTCCACCTTCCTCTTTCTCTGGCAGCTGGTTCCACATACCCACTACCCTCTGTTTGAAAAAAAAATTGCTCTTTAGGTCTCTCTTAAATCCTGCCCCCCCCCTCCCCCCACCCCCCACCTTAAACCTTTGCCCTCTAATTTTAGACTCTCCTGCCCAGGACAAAAGACTGTGACCATCCACGTTATCTATTCTGCTAATGATTTTATAAACTTCAACAAGATCACCCCTCAGCCTCCCTCGCTCCAGGGAAAACAGTCCCAGCCTTTCCAGTCTCTCCTTATAACTCAAACCTGTCAGTCCCAACAACCTCCTTGTGAATCTTTTCAGCACTGTCTCTAGCTTAATCACATCCTTCCTGTAATATGGGGACCAGAACTGCACACAATACGCCTAGTGCAGTCTCAGCAATGTCTTACACAGCTGTAACGTGACATCCCAACTCTTATACTCAATGCCCTGGCTGATAAGACAAGTGTGCCAAATGCCTTCTTCATTACTCTGTCTTCCGGTGTTGCCACTTTCAGGGAACTATGTACTTGTACCCCCTAGGCCTCTCTGTTTTACAACACTCCCAAAGGCCTTGTCCTGCTCTGGTGTAACTTCCCAAAATGAATCATTTCGTACTTGTCTGTGTTAAATTCCATTTGCCATTCCTTTGCCCACTTTCCCAGTTGATCGAGATCCTGTTGTAACCTTAGACAGTCTTCACCATCCAAACACCACCAATTTCGGTGTCAGCTGCAAACTTACTAACCATGCCAATTACATTATCATCCAAATCGTTGATATACATGACAAACAGCAGGGGATCCAGCATCGACAGAGCGAGTGAGAGCAGAAAAGAGAGAGAGGTAAAGGGAGAGACTGCATTTTTCAGAACTTCTAATGTTGTGCATCCATTTAACTACTGTTGTCACATTGGAAGCCAATTTACATAGAACAAGCTCCCAGAAATAGTTATGTGATATTGATTTGATAATCCGCTCTCCTGATGCTACATTATATCAACCAGGACACCACAGTGAATTTCCTTAATACTTCTCACAATACAAGTCTTCACATTCACTTAGAACCGCAGCCAGAGTACTGTTTATCACCTCAGACGAACATTCATACTCAGTAGTACCACAGTCACTTAGTATTGCACTGGAATATCTGCCCAAGTTTGTCTGTTCAAGTATCTGGAGCAAAATTTAAACCCACAACTCTGAGTGAGGAATGAAATTTTTTACTCATTGACCCACAGTGACACAATGAGTAAAAATTGTGTTTTTTGTATGAGTAAAAAAAAATGTCTTTTTTCACATTCCACACATGATTCCATAAATCTGATCTTTTCACTGCATGATCTTGTAGCCATCCAGGGTGAATCAAATCTTTTTGCTGCTGGACTTTCTGACTGTAGCCCGAAGAGGGACAGACCTTTTAACTAATGCAGGAGCACACCTTCATCCTCCAGAAAGGCTTGCTCCTCCATTCAAGAGCTGTGCCATTTGTGAAGCACATATTCACACTGTAATTGCAGAACAGTAACCTCAAACTTGGCTTGCACTTCAAGTGATATCACAGTTGAATATCATGCGTTAACACTATATCTGCAGAGTGGACCATAGAACAGTACAGAACAGGAACAGGCCCTTCAGCCCACGATGTCTGTGCCAACCATGAAGCCAAATTAAACTAAACCCATCTGCCCGCACAGGATCCATATCCTTTAATACCCTGCATGTTCATGTGTCTCTTACATTTCTTAAATGCCACTATCATGTCGGCTTCCACCACCACACCTGGCAAACCATTCCAGGCATCTACCACTCTCTATGTGGAAAAAAAAACTCTAATTGACATTTCTACCCTGGGAAAAAAGATTCTATCTACCCTATCTCAGCCTATCATAATTTTATAAACTTCTATCAGGTCTCCCCTCAGCCTTCAATGCTCCATAAGAAACAATCCAAGTCTGTCCAAGCTCTCCATCATGTGCTTTTCCTGAAGCAAGTCATGTGTTCACACAGTTGTTAGTTACATTTAACAAGAGACTTCTCATGTAAAATTCTATCACCAGCACATAAAAACGTTACAGAATGTAATGGAAGTTTTATCCCATGGATAAAGCAGGGAAGACAGATGGACCATTTTAATGCACAGTTGGACCAACGAGTGCTATTTGAAATAAATACCAAGAATAAAATTGAATGGACTGAATAGATAACATTGGTCTATGGAAGATGTGAATAGTTTGCTAAAGTTAAGCATCTCAGATTCCTCTATACTGCAAACAAGAATGACTGCAGGCAATTGAAAGTAAACATAAATAAAGGCTGAAAGTGCTGGAAAAAAAATCAGGTCAGGCATCTGTGGAAAAAGACACAATTAATGTTTCAGGTCCAGAACCCCTCATCAGAACTGAGAAAGAGAAAAAACAGGTTAGTCTAGACTTGATTTTCATTGATTTTCCAAGTAAACCTTACCCTTTTACTAATTCCACTGCAATGAAGTCATTGCCGTCTCCACTGTTGAACAGGATGAATCCATCAGGGGAAGTGGTTTTGAACTGGAAGAAGAGATGCATGGATGTGTAAGCATGTAGAGTGGGCAGGGTCAAATAGCTGTTCTTGGTTTTGAAAGTGACGGGATCTGCAATGATGGACCTCATGCCGAACCTGGCGTTTATTTCACAGTATTCAATGTCCCCATTTTTGCACAGATCAATGTACATCATTCCATTAAACATCAAGCTCTGGAGGTGTCCAATGAAACTGGATGGAGCCACAGAGATGAAGCGTCGTTCTGTCATTATCCCAGTCTCAATGTTGTGAAATTCCAGTCGTGTGTGGTCGCCAAGCATTTGACCTAAGAAAATACATGGTCAGTGATTCTGGTTAGCTCACGTTTCATTTCAACTCCCCCGGCAACCTCTCTTAACAGCACAGCACCAATAAATTACCGAGCCTCTCAGAACATCTTAAGAGTGAACAGCTAATTTTTCTTAGTTACCATCTTACAATTTATAGTTTATTTTCAATAATCTATAATAACTATGACAGCTTGTCATCAGTTGAGTGTTATGAATTTACTCAGCACAATAATAAATTCTCACTTGGTCAATCATTTCAGAAAACAACCCAAAAATCAGCAGGAGCTGCACTCAGAGACAGGTGGATGGCAGTTTTAGGACAGAGTAAAGAAGTCACTATCCTTTCTTTGTTAACTGATCGTAAAAAGGTCAGTTTAATGAATTGCTCAATAGAATTGAGATTATGGGTGCTAATATTACATTGCAAATGTACAGATGGCTAATAGAATTATTGAAATGTATTATGCCACAGGAAAGTTGTTGATTTAGCTCCATTGTGTCCACAATGGTAGCAAAAGAGATATGACTAATCTCCCTTTCCAGCTGCTGGGATCTCTAGCTCTTCCCTTGACCTGCCTTCCTTCCCTATGACTCCACCAGCAGCTTCATATGATAGGAATCTCCATCACAAAAGTGCAACATTTATAATGTGCTGCTGGATAGAATTTTACCTTAAAAGCTTGTTAAACACAACTGGTTACAAACAATCATTGCTCACCCAGGAACTTTCTGAATGTGATGGTGTTTTTTTTAAGCTTTTCCTGCCCTTTCAGATAGCAACTTTCTGAGCTCCAGCAATTCATGGGTGAAAATGATTTTCCTCAACACCTTTTACCTACGTCCTTTTTTGTTGAGCTCCCTGCCAGGGAAACAAGATCTGTCAAGCACAAAGGTGACACAGTGAGGAGAGCTGTCTGTGTGGAGTTTGCACATTCTCACTGTGATCATGTGGGTTTCTTCCAGGTGCTCTGGGTTCCTCCCACATGCCAAAGAGGTGCGGGTCGGTAGGTTAATTGGCCACAGCAAGTTGTCCCTAGTGTGTGGATGGAAGGTAGACAATAGGGGGAGTTGATAGGAATGTGGAGAGAATAAAATGCAATTAGCGTAGATTGGTGCTTGATTCTAAGAACAATCTACCAGTCACAACTGTTGAGCTGATGTCATTGGCCTCTCAGTTTTATATGCCTCAATTAAATCTCTTCTCACTGTTCAAAAGGAAACAACCACAATCCAGCCAATCTGACCTCAGAACTAAAAATTTCCTTCCCTTGTAGCATTCTTGTAAATTTCCTCTGAATACTCTTGAATTCCAGGACATCTTTGCAGACCAGAAATGCACACAACACTCCAGCTGTGTCTTTACTAGTCCTTTATACAGTTCTAGCATGATTTCCTATGCAATTATAGTTCAAGCACTACTAGAATATGTTTTGGGTCTGACCTCACACCTGAACAAAGCACAATCGTGCTTCTTGGAGAAAAAAGATGCGCTGGGAGTCAGTTCAAAGCTTCACACTTAATTTACATTCCCAACATACACACTGGTAAAAATGAGTTGGTACCAATGATGGAAGGTGAACACTCTATAAGAGAGTGGGACATTCATCATTCATATGTACTGAGCAACTTAATCCAGAACACTGGAGTCACAACTGTTGAGTTGATATTCTGGGAAAGAATGGGTAAATAGGCCAGATCTTCTAGACTCTAATCAAGACCTCATAAAAGATGCCGTCTCATACTGTTGGATGACACCATAAGACAGAATTAAGCCATTTGGCCCATTGAGTCTGCTCCATCAGTCGATCATGGCTGACTACAAGATGAGTTTGTAATGCTCTCAAAACAAACTCTTGACTGGACTCACACTAAACCTTCAGCACAAAAGTCTGGGTGACTTTGAGACTGTTAAAAAAAAATGCTATGCCATGCCCAGTAACCTGAAGCAAACTATTATGGATACGGGAAGCTTATACTGCTGAGCCTCAGTACTGTCTGTATTTTCTGTTTTTATTGCACAGAACGAGAGAGATGGGAATGAAAGTCATTCTCTCTTTTCCTCCTTTCCCTCTCCTCTTCCACCCCACCTCCTTGCTCTAGTGTCTTGCTGTGAGCTTTGTGTTCTTGCTATTTGTTAGTATGTGGGTTTGAATCAACTTTCAAGCATAAAATAGTACTATAAATAATGAATTAATTTTTCCTGATGCTCAATACATTTTTGTGTAATGATCTTTTTTGTTGTTGCGAAGCATTAACCAGTGAATTCAGAATCTGTGGAGATGGCGCTCCACTGAAACCCAAGTTATTGACAGCTGCCAAATGCCATCTGCTGGTTAACCTTGGCAATGGCTCGACCAAACAAATTCTCAGAAAATCATTGACAAGAGAATTAAAGCATTCATGTTGAAATTATAACAAACATTTTTCTTCTTTCTTCAGAAAATATAGGCAAAACAGTTCCAGGAAGACAAAGGCTTGTATAACTGGCTGTGTGTTATATTGACCACAGGGGATATAATGATGAACGCCAAATGTTTCATTAAGATGAAACCAATTTATAAACAGGGAAAGGGCTCACCTCTAATGACCCTTTATTTATAGGGTAATCAGCTATAAAAGCTTTTTCACACCTAGGTGTAAGTAATTATCAAAAACTGACCTCACAGAAGAACAAGCAGAAAGGATTACTCAATTATAACGAATTCTACTGTGCTTCTGTTAATTAATGAAAATTGGGTGTGTTCCATTACATGGGTGTAATCTCTCTGCCCAATAAACATTAATGTCAAATTGATATACAGAAAATAGATTGTTTTGTTTTTCTTTCCTCTCTTTATTCTTTTGGGACTCTTCAGAACTGTATATACATTTATGACATTACAGGAGGATGGGGACAGCACAGAGGGAATTGAGGATAATGAGACAGATAACAGAAGGGGGTTGGTCCAATGGAAGTTAACGATTCAGGGATGATTTCTCTCCTAGCTCTTCCATTGGTACCCACCTCACCACATCTGAATTTCTAGCAATTTAAATCCTGTACCTTTGGTCCAGGATTTAAGGGATTAGGTGTGTCAACATCTGTAGCTCTTGCACTTGCTAGCAATCTTACTTCTGTATCAGATGGTTGTAGGCTTAAACCCATAGCAATAGAAGAGCTAATTTCCCCCATCCCCTGAGATAAATATGCCATACATGCTAAAAGTACAGTGCTCCTATATTTGTTAATGACAAAGGAGACTATTTGGCTCATCAAGTCTACACTGGGTTTCGGAGCAATCCCAGCAATCCCATTGCCCACTTTATTTCCCTGTAAACTATTCCTACTCAAATGCCTATTAATTTCCTGCACTTCAATCCTGACTTCAATCCTTGTCTCTGGTGCTGTCCATGTGGAATTTGCACATTTTCTCCATGACCACATGAATCTCCTGCACTGCAGGTTATTTATAGTAGCCAATTATCCTACTAACCACAAGTCTTTGGGAAGGAAACTGGAATACACCAGGGAAATTCATGTGGTCATGGAGAAAATGTGCAAATTCCACATGGACAGCACCAGAGACAAGGATTGAAGTCAGGTCACGAGAGCTATGAGACAGCTGCACTACCTGCTGCACCGTATCTTCGGCACTCTAGAAGAGGTAGGATTGTGGAACTTCATAGCTCAAGAAACCGTTGAAGCATTTTAATGGACCACTGGAAAAGTGCTTGACAGAGTAAGAAATGCAAAGCTATGGTAATAAGGTTAGCTGAAATTTACTGATATCAACTGGGCTAAAAGACCCATCTATGTCAACCTCATAATTCCGTGTTATACTTCATTATAATAAATCTGTCTGTATTAGGATGGACAAAAGGGCAACACCTGCCCAAGCTCAGGAAACTTCTGAAGTGATGTTCAGGTAGTTTTTCACTCCCATCTTCAATGTAATGCCTGATGTCTACTTCCTGATCACTGATCCAAAACTCCTTGAAGTTCATCTGTAAACCTGTCACTTAAGCACCCTTTGCAAGATCAGGTTCAGTAAATCTCCCAAGTTATCGATCACCTTTAACAGGAGTGACAAACAGGAAGTTTGGGCATATAACATAAATAAGTAGAAAATAATCATTGAACTGGAGAAAAGCAGAGACAGCACAGGGGAAATCAGTTTTGCCGATCAATGTATTAAATCGAGGCAACCAAGAATTAGACAGAATTTCTGACAGGTGACCAATCTAATGGTTTCAGTTTCTCACCCATGGTCACGGTAGCATAGCAGTTAGTGTAATGCTATTACAGCGCAAGTGACCCAGGTTCAATTCCCGCTGCTGTCTGTAAGGAGTTTGCACATTCTCCCCGTGTCTGTGTGGGTATCCTCCGGGTGCTCCGGTTTCCTCCCACATTCAAAAGACGTACAGGTTGTGGGCATGCTATGTTGGCGCCAGAAGAGCGGCAACACTGCAGGCTGCCCCCAGCACATTCTCAGAAACGCAAAAAGGTGCATTTCACTGTATTTTGATGTACTTGTGACTAATAAATAAATATCTTAATACCTTATCTTAATCCCTGCATAATTCTTAGTTGTTATTTAGACACTTCCTCTCTTCTCAGTAAGATGTTAAATGTTATCTTGGAACCGTTCTGCACATAACAGTCTCATTTATGAACTTCCAGTGTAGAACATGCAGAGACAGCAAGCAGCATCGAATTGCAGATTTCACTCTTCCAGCTCAGAGTGGGGTTCAATGGGATTGGCTTTTGTGCACACGCGAGTCAGACTGGGCTTTGATATCACAAAGACTGGGCTGTGATAGCAAATTTAGTGACATGGTGGACAGTGAAGGATTGGAATTGATTTATTATTGTTACGTGTACCGAGGTACAGTGAAAATCTTGTCTTGCATACAGTTCATACAGATCAATTCATTACGCAGTGCATTGAGGTAGTAAAACAATAACAGAATGTAGAATAAAGTGTAACAGCTACAGAGAAAGTGAAGTGCAGGTAGACAATAAGGTGCAAGGTCATAACGAGGTAGATTGTGAGGTCAAGAGCCCATTTTATTATACTAGGGAACCATTCAATAGGGAACCAGGATAGAAGCTGCCCTTGAGCCTGGTGGTACGTGCTTTCAGGCTTTTGTATCTTCTGCCTGATGGGAGAGGGGAGAAGAGAGAATATCTGGGGTGGGTGGGGTCTTTCATTACGCTGGCTGCTTTACCGAGGCAGCAGGACGTGTAGAGTCCATGGAGGGGAGGGGAGGGGAAGGAAGGAAGGTTGTCTAAGGTTACATTGGGATATTGATCAACTAGGAAAGTGGGCAGAGGAATGGCAGTTAACTCAGATGAGTACGAAGTGCTGCATTTTGGGAAGTAACACCAGGACAGGATATACACGGTGATTGGCAGGGCCTTGGGGAGCGTTGTAGAACAAAGAGAGCCAAGGGTACAAGTACATAGTTCTCTGAAAGTGGTGACACCGGTAGACAGAGTAGTGAAGAAGGCATACGGCATGCTTGCCTTCAGTAGGTGTGACACTGAGTACATGAGTCGAGCGTCATGATACAGTTGTACAAAATGTTGGTTAGACCGTACTTGGAGTATTGTGTGCAGCTCTGTCACCACACTGTAGGAAGGATGTCATTAAGCTGGAGAGGTTGCAGAAAAGAATTGCAAGGATGTTGCTCGGATTGGAGGGCTTGAGTTGGATAAGCTGGAACTGTGTTCCCTGGAGCAAAAGACGTTTATAAAATCATGAGGAGCATAGACTGGGTAGATAATCACAGTCTTCCACAGCATGTGGGATGAGTTGTCAGACATAGTGGTAGAGGCAGGTAAAATTACAATGTTTAAAAGATATTTGGACAGGCACATTGATAGGAAAGGTTTAGAGGGATATTGGTATTGGTTTATTATTGTCACATGTACCCAGTGAAAAGCTTTAGTTTGTACACCATCCAGACATATCATTACATAAATAAGTACCTCAAGGTAGTAAAAAGAAAACAGAATGCGTCCAAACGCAGGCAAATGGGACTAGCTTAGATAGGGATCTTGGTCTGCATGGACTAGTTGAGCTGAAGGGCCTGTTTCCATGCTGTATAATTTTAGTTACACAGCAATACACTTAAATCCCTGAGACAAAAAGTACTTAGATTGACTGCACTGTTCACATATTCTTGGGAAACATTGGTAGATTTTCAAACATTGAGAGTTAGAGGATATGAAGATCAGAAGGGAAAGCGAAAGAGGCATAGATGGTGAACAACAATCAAAAACGGTCCACTAATTGATAGATTCTTGATTAGTAAGGGTGTCAAAGGTTATGGGGAGAAGGCAGGAGAATGGGAATGCGAGGGAAAAATAAATCAGCCATGATTGAATGGCGGAGCAGACTCAATGGGCCAAATGGCCCAATTCTGCTCCTATGACTTATGGTCTAAAAACTGCAGGCTCTGGAAATAAAAACAGAAAATGTTGGAAACATTTAACAGGAACAGCTGTGGAAAGAGAAATACACTTAACATTTCAGGTCAAAGACCCTTCATCAAAACATTCTTTGACTCTGTTTCTCTTTCCACAGATGCTATCTAACCCCGAGTGTTTCCAACATCATCTGTCTTTGTTTGAGATATAGGAGGTGTCTGACTTTATTGAATGGTGAGCAGGCTCAAGGGGATCTTTGCCTGCCTTACACTTCTATTTCTTGTCCTTATGCAAGAGATTTGTGAATTAGGTAAATACTTGACTGTATCTAAAACAGGGCTCTGTTTGCATTAAACATGGTGAGTCCATGGAAATTGAACAGAAAATCATTTTCTTCCCTCTCAGGTACAACCAGTTTATTCATTGTTTATATTCATTTGAGCTTCATGGTGATATTACTCTTATCATGTTCAACATAAAAAAAACACGATGAGGCATCCCGGTCTCTCTTGTTAGTGCTAAGTAAAAGGATCTGCATGTATTCAAGATCTCAGGACAATCCAGAATACTTGAAAAGACAATCAAGCATTTTTTGAAGCATAGTTAATGTTGTAATACAGCAAATGTAACAAATAAACTGTATAAAGCAAGCTCCCACAAGCAGCATCTGATAACGACAGGGACCAAATAAAAGCACATTGTCCGGCCATTGTTGTTTGCGGATCTTGGCTGCGGGGATAGGAATCAACTTAACAAAAGAGAATCTTACAAATTCCAGGAAAAGGGTGTTTGAGCCTTCAAAGAAACAAGTCAATCAACCCAAGTTGATTGAGCTCGTGCGCAGCTCCACACAAACCTTGCTCACACTTCTTCAGCTAACCCTATCTACATATCCTTCTATTTCTCTCTTCCTACTGCTTACTCAATTTCCCCTGTGGTACATGCCTAACTACCCCTCATGGGAACAGACTTCATCTCCTCTCTGCTCTCTGTTTAATAATGCACCTCCCAAATTCTCTTGTAG
Source organism: Pristis pectinata (assembly GCF_009764475.1). Classification (NCBI taxonomy): domain Eukaryota; kingdom Metazoa; phylum Chordata; class Chondrichthyes; order Rhinopristiformes; family Pristidae; genus Pristis; species Pristis pectinata. The sequence goes on along the minus strand of NC_067405.1, from coordinate 140,668,073 downwards.
ATTTATTAGTGACTGTATTTAGGTTTACGGTAAATATGAGCACCCAGTTCTGGGGTTTCCCCTGCAAATAGGAGCATTTCCTCCATGTCTACTCAGTCAAATCCATATTCAGTCATTGTTTTTGGTAGAGCAATAACTTGAGTTCACTCTTTCGTGTTACGTTTATACTTCAGTAATGATATTGAAGTGTTGTCTTTGCACTACCTTTATGTACTTCTAACATGGCAAAGAGAACTGCTCATAATATCACAGAAGGGGTAGAGCTAAACCTCTTCTCAAGTTTAAATACCTTTATTTCTGTACAATTCAATTCCTCTAGAAGTGAAAAGCTTTTTTGTAAATTACTTTCAACAAATGCATCTGCATGGAAGCCAAGGTGAACCAAACCAAGTTGTTGGAGATGCCATGGAGGGAATGTCCTTCTTGGCTCTCATTATACAGTAGCCAGTTAGCCACTCAACCACCAGAGAAGCTAGAGGGCCATTTTAGTAAAAGGACTGCACGTGACTCAGGGTACAAAAGAAAAGAAATAATCATTGAAGCTAGAATGAAATAGCTTCAAGTTCATTACATGGTATTAAAAGTTATTTAAATCAACTCTTTAAAATACATGAAATATGAATTTTATCTCACATAATCAAAAATACACTAGACTAATGAGACGACTCAAATAATCATACCTTCTGCAGTGACTTCATCGACCATCAGCTTTAAATTTTTACCTCGACGAACCACTCTGACTGCATGCCAGTCATTGTCATTGAGCTTCTGTCCAGCATAAAGTGTCTCTGGTCCTTTACCTGGGGAATGGGTTGGGCAAATAAATGTTACTTTAAACATACATTCATGATCAGCCTATTGACATTATCTTCATTAGGACTGCAATAAAGTCTCATTGTTTCTAGATTAACTTTAAAGCACAGTTGCATTCGAACCTTCTAATCTCTGCCCCTGAATATCAATGAAATCACCATCCTACCTTCCAATATCCCAGTGGTTGCAAAGAAGTACATCATTTTCATGCTAAACTCCAGAAGTTTTGAAACCAACCTTTATTACAGCCCTAATACAATAAATTCAAGTACAAAAGATAACAAAATCAATTTCAATAATATTCCATCAATTCAATTGGTGACATCCATCTTAGATTCACAAACTTTGATTTTATTTTAAGATATACTGTTTTATAAGGATAATGAGATAAATGGATATTTGTCATTCACAAAAGATATGCCAGTAACTAGAGCAACAACTTGAACTGAGGAGTGTGATGGAACTACTTGAATTGATGAATATAATTGATTTGAACTTTTGCTGGATCCACTTTTGTGCTCTTGATATTAAACCAAGTTACGGTTCCCACTCAAGTGTTGATTATTACAGATACTGGAACCATCTGCTTCATAAAAGTTCTGCTTCATAATTATATAGTTTTTTTTGCAACTTGCACATTAATTAAGCTATTTAAATATACTAACTACAATATCCCCACTCCCTTCAATTTTAGGTTCCCAGATAAGACACTGCTTTCAGCTTTAGGTTCTCTTTATTGTGTCTTTGTGGCAATGTGCTCTACAAAGCCAGTACAGCTTGTCCTGCTTCTTCAGTCTCCCACACATACAAGCTCAGAGATCTGTAAGGATAAGGCAGCATATCCAAGAGAACACCACTGTCTGCAAATTCTTAAGTCACGCACACTATCTTGTATTGGAAATTTATTTTCATTCCTTTGTAGCTTTGTGGGTGGGAGTTGCAGAGGTGATGGGACTTCCGGAACTCCCTGCCTACCTCTAGAGTTATATGGCACAGACCTTTCAGCCCATCAAGACCCATTTACACAAATCCTCCAAGAATTGCCTTTTATTCTGCCTATTAGCTTCCCCCAGATTCTACTGCTCACCTGCACACTGGGGGCCATTTACAGCAGCCAATTACCCCACCAACCTGCACATATTTGATATGTGGAAGGAAACCAAGCCAGCCAGAGTAAACCCACGTGACCACAGAGAGATTTTTGAACACTTCCTTGGTGAGGGTTGCAAGATGGGGCACACCCTCTACCATCAGTGAAGGACAACTCAAAAAAAATGAACAGTCAAAATTATTTAAAAAGGAACAGCCTCGCACTGAAAGAAATAGTGGCAGTGAACCACAGTCTAATGGGCTATAGGGATGAGAGAAAGACAAAACACCAAGTGGAACTAATTCGAAAGCTGCACTAAAAGTTAACAGAAGATATCATATTGAGTTACAGCTTGTATACATTGTGAACATAATATGGATGCCTAAATGATTGTTCCTCAAGAGAGGAGCCTTCTAAACTGTTGGCCACATTCAAATTGTTAGCAGTGGCTTATGTGTCATTCTCTCAGCAACAGTATAGATTATTCTTTAACAACTAATTACCATAGCCATCTCCACTGTGGTGCATTTTTTTACCTCATTGAAAAATGATAGTAAAAATATGGATATGTAAAAATGGATAGTAAAAAACTACAATAGAATTGATTGGTCACTAATAACCCTGACACAGATTTGTATAAATCTAAACATGGTATGAATGTTGTCCTTTTGACTAAAAGCACCTGACTTTTAAAAAAAATGCTGCACAATACCATGATTTGCAATGTCAAAAACTTAATGTAGTCATGTGCCTGTGGTGAATGTGAATATAGTGGACAGTATCACAAAGCTGAAATTGCTCAATTTGAAAAAGCCTGGGGCAGTCATTGTAAAAAAAATGCAAAAACAGCAGCTGCTGGAAACCAGAAATAAAAACAGAATACTTGAACTACTCAACAGGCCAGGCAGCGTCTATGAAGAGAAAGAGAGTTAACATTTCATGTCAACCTGACACGTGAACTCTTCTTCTTTCTCCATGATGCTGCCTGGCCTGCTGAATACTTCCAGAATTTTGTGTTTATTCCAATCCCTTTGAAAGCCTGGCTTCATTTTATTGTATTTGTAAATAGCATATATGAATTGCAAATTAATTTGGTTTCCTTCCCTTTGTGCTATAATTCCATGTTTGGAACACAGGAGTGTTATTAAATATAGTTTCACAATTACTCCACACTTGTTTTTACTTACAACTTTATTATCTTTTTAGTTCTATTATCTTCAACTAAAAGTATGGTGTGCTTGAAACTCTCTCAAACCAAAATACACCCAGAAGATTAATTATAAACCTAACATCTTGTTCTCAGATTCCCATTTTTTTCTTCCTTATGCCAACTGCAAAAGGTGCTTGGCAGCCACACAGCCAGTCTCTGGCTGAGAAGATACCACTTATTGCACCTTACCCTAAACCGTGAACGTCAGCTGTGAACAACAAATCACTGAGTCACAGGAGGTGAACTAACACCAGGAAGAGCTGCTTCAACTTCTGCCTCCCTTAAGAGTCTTGTAGAGTATAACCTTCCTCAGTTTTTTTAGCTTGCACAGAAGAATCAACTTACCTCACCAATTAACTTATCTCACCCACACTTTACTAACAAAAAAATTAAGAACTTGGTCATTCAAACCCACACATTACTTAAGACTTTGTTAATAGAGTGAGCAGCTTCAAGTTCCTGGACATCAACATCTCAGAGGATCTGTCCTGGGCCTACAACATTGATGTAATCACAAAGAAGGCACGCCAGCACCTTTACTTCACTCGGAGTTTGAGGAGATTCGGTACGTCACCCAAGACTCTTAAACATTTCCGTAGATGTGTGGTGGAGAGCATTCTGACTAGTTGCATCACAGTCTGGTATGGAGGCTCCAATGCAGAGGATTGAAGGAGGCTGCAGGGGGTTGTAGACTCAGCCAGCTCCATCACGGGCACCACTCTCCCCACCGTTGAGAACTTCTTCAAGAGGCATCCATCACTAAGGACCCTCACCATCCAGGACATGCCCTCTTCTCATTACTACCATCGGGGAGGAGGTACAGGAGCCTGAAGACCCACACTTGATTCAGGAACAGCTCCTTCCCCTCTGCCAGATTTCTAAATGGTCACTGTACCTCGGTACAAGTGACAATAATAAACCAATACCAATACCATGAAAACTACCTCATTATTCCTTTTTTTAATCGCACTATTTATTCATTTTTGTAATTTTATATCTTTGCACTGTACTGCTGCCACAAAAACAACAAATTTCATGTCATAGAAATCAGTGATAATAAATCTGACTCTGATTTGTAATTTAACAGTGTAACCTAACTGCCTGTAAGTAAGAAAACATAATCACATACAGGCTATGAATGCAATTGTGGAAACCTTCAATACTGCAACTGGTTTACATTTCCCTTTCATTTTATATTTATTTATCATAGGAGGGATACATTTCAATGGAATTATGATAGGCTTTGAGTTTCCCGATTTTTTGGAAGTTCTTACCACTTCAAGTTCTAGGAGACAGTCAGCAAGGTGAATCCACCATTGTTCATTTGCACATTTCATTGAACGGAAGAGATTCCAGTTCAATTCTCCCACCTGTATTTAACCCACAACCATCACTACTCTTGTGAATTTACTGCCAAGGGAGTGGTTTCACTCCCTCTTGATTCCTTACAGAGTTGAAATCAAATAGAATCTCAGAATATGGCAGAAAAAAATTGGCTTTGGTTGCCAGCATTAAGCATGTAAGGCAATATTGTGTCTTTCTGAACTCAATTCTATACATTTAATTCCATTGAAATCAGTAGTGCCAACGGTGTGGGAATAAGTACAACTATCAGGCGAAAGTGTTTAGCAGCAGCAATGAGAGAGTAATTTTGAACCCCCACCTTATCCCACAGAAACCAGTAGAATGAAATTGCATTCACCTACTTCTGATTAATTCAATTAGCATGTATTCTTCATCTTCTTAACACCATTTCACTCATGTGGGGATGACTATGCTCAAGACTGAATTTGAGCTGCTGGGGGAGAAGGAGCTCCTACTGACCCACAGCAGAACTGAACAAGCCAGGAAAGTTGTTGCTAACTGCAACTCACTACCTTTCTTGAGGCAGGATTTGATGACTGACTAATGTCTTTGACAGGAAATGCTAATTCTCTTTCCACAGATGTTGCCTGACCTGCTGAGTACTTCCAGCATTTTGTTTTTGATATGAGATGAAGTTGTTTAGAACTTCAGATCCATGGGAATGATGATACCAATAAATGTCATGCTCGAGTAGAATGAGATTTAATTTAGTTTATTCACCCCCGCAAAGAGCTGAACTTTTTAGGTTTCTCATTCCTCTGCCCAATTTTGATTTCTTCTCTCAAAGAAGTCGACACCTACAGGAGTATGATGGTTAAGTTTTTGCATGGGTCTGAATGGAGGTCTAGACTAATGAGCCAGCAGCTGAAGAATTTAGGCAATTAAATAAGCATTTAGAATGAAATCCTAGCATTATAAAAGGTATCAATGAAACAACCAAATTGTCCAATAAACCCAATTTGTTCAGTTATGACCCTCACAAAATCTACTGCCCGAGGCCCGTAAGTAACTCCAGACCCAAACAACATAGTTGACTCTTAAATGCCCTCTGAAATGGCCTGACAAGCAATTCAGTTCCAGAACAATTAGGTGTGGGCAATAAGTGCCCATCTACATCTACATGCAATAATATGTAAATCTCCATAATGGTAGCCTTGGAAATTTTTAAGTATTTTCCTTTTAGTTTTAATCGGTTAATGATGTTCTAATGACTACAAACGTAGAAATAAATAAGAACATAATTAACTTTCAATTTGATCTTGAAGGCACAATTAAGCTTTGCTAACAGTATTGCTGATACAAATTGGAACTCTTCCTTAGGACATAGAGAACAAATGGGTCATTTAGTCCAACCAGCCCATTCCATCTTTTTTCACCTGAATCTCTCAGTGTAACCCTCCATTCCCTTCTTTCTCACATGCTTACCCAGCCTCCCCTTAAATGTTTTTACACTATTCAATTCAACTATGCTCTTACGGTGGAAGGTTTCACATTTTTTTTCTGAATTTCCAACTGGATTCCTTAGTGACGTATATAGATAGCTTCTAATTATGCTCTTCCCCACAACTGAAAACATTCTCCCTGCATCTAGCCTTTCTGCAATTTAAGTAAAAAATCTCTATTAGCGTTAAGAAAAGAAAACACCCTTGATAAAAGAATAGAATTTGTTAGCTAATTAACCATGTCTTATCTACAGCCTCTCAACACTGGGTCCAGCCAACCAATGTTACTGAAAGAGACACATCCAAGGAGAGGTTTGATCACAACACTTATACGGATGGAAATGTGGTAATTGTTTAGTATGTAATTGAATTAACACACGCTCATCCTCGAAGATGTTTTTTAAAACCTACTTTTCTGACTAAAGTTTACCTATTTTCATATTTCCTGTTGGCTTGGTGTCAAATATCATCTGATTAACTCCTGTGAAGATCTTTGGAATGTTTTTTTTAACCATGTCAAAGACACTTATTAAAAGCAAGTTGGTCGTGGTTATTTCAACATGTGCTGACTGCATCGCACCTCAACTCTGTGATGTAAATTTTATGCAGGTTATTAGTTACACACTGAGCACGTCTGATTGCTGATTGATTTCAGACTGTCCCCTCCATCCCACTAAAAGATGTAATTTAGCAACATAAATTGGAAATGAGTTACTTGGTTGCATGACTGGAATTCTGTTTTGGAATGGGACAGATGATATTAATGATCAAAGCACATGTTACTGCTCTCACTCAACCTACCTGCCCAATTGATAGAGATGTTATAACATCATTCTAATTTTATAGAAAATATTCCTTCAATTAGATTATAAATTTACTCTCAAAGATTCTATTAGTAGGCTGCTTCTGACAAAACTGGAACAATTTTTGTTACAATACAATGCAAACAATATATTCCACTAACAACAATAAATTCCATTTCAATATGGAGGAACATCCGTGTGCTGCACAGGAATGTAATCAAGAGAAATGCGACTCAAAATGTACAAAATAGAAGCAAATGGTCAAAGTGGCAGACTTCAATAAGTTTCTCAAAGGAGAAAAAATAATAGAAAGGCAATGACATTTAGGGAGATTATTTCAGAGCTTAGGATCAACATAGATGAAAGTCGATCGCCAATGGTAGAAGGAAATACCAGAGTTTTTGTTTTATTCATGTGTAGGACATTGATGTCCTCACCAAGCACACTAGAGTTGCATGCTTCAGGACAGCAGATTTCATTCTCAGAAGGACATCAGCAAACCAGAAGGGATTTTATGACAATCCATTAGATTGTATGGTTATATTGCTGAAAGCTATTTCTTTCTCAAATCCTAGATTTAGTTCATTAATTCACCTTAAATTTCCCAGCTGCCACGGTGGGATGTGAACTCACGTTCTCACACCAATGGCCTCGGCTTCCAGATTCTAGTTCAGTAACTTAGTAACTGTGACCCAACCTCAAACTGAAAGTATCCAGTCAGTTCAGAGTGTTGGGGGATGAAAGGCAGTTATGGAAACAGGGAAGGGCATGGAGGGATCTGAAAGCAGACATTTGCGTTCTGTATTCTTGCAGTGCACAACTAGCACTACAGAATTATTTTTGCAAATGTCAGCTTTTAAGTCCAACTGCTTGGGTTTGTCAAATGGTTACAAATCACAAAATGCACGGTACTGCTTTAAAACTCAAACTTATTGAGGATCATTGGGCGGGTGAAATTAAATATCCTCCTTAGCAGGATGAAATTGAACAGCCTCCCTCGCAGTTGGTGCAATGTCAGAAGATGACCACTTCATCTCCATCCTGGTTTGTAGCCTTGTAGAATTCAGCACCTAGTGCGTGTTCAAGGAATCTTTCAACTGAATGCTTCTGCATCTATTAGCCTTACACCATTCTCTGGGTGAAAAAAAAATCCCTCAACTCTTTCCAATTCTTCGACCGACTACCTAATAACTGTAAGAGGAACAAAGTCTTTCTTAACTATTTTATCTTAGTGCCTTAAAACTTCAGATATCTGGGCTATTCTTGGGCATTAATCATAAGCAATAAGATGGCATTGCCATTTCTACACTCAGTGCTCAACCTTTCCATTCACAGCTTCTATGTCAAGTGTGATGCTTCCTGGCTGAGATCCTTCATAAACTGGAGGTAAGACAACTGTATGTTGCTTTATATGCTAAAGTGTTATCATTCACTTTTGTTTAAACCTACATCTTTAACGTATATTTGTGCTTTACTTTGATTTGACTCGTTTGTCCATTCTTTGGCTCTCATCTCTTCAGCCACATGCCAATCTTTGAAACTGACGAGTGGGTGGAATGTGTGTACATAGGCCAGAACTAACGCTTTTCTTGTGAAATGGAAAGCCCCAGCTGATGCTTTCTTCAAAGGTATTTCAGTGCCTCTCAGGGTGGTGTTGGAAGGAAGGTAGAAGTTCTTCCTCGGTCATGTGCACTAAAGGCATGGGATGGTGGCCCTTTTACATTGTTTTCCCCTCTCAAAATTCAGGTCTACTGAAGTCAAAGGGTCATAATTTTGCAAACAAGTACAATACGTATATGCATTTACATCAGACCTTAAGTGAACGCAGCCACGAATTAATTCCTACCCAGGGGAGTCTGATAGCTTGCAGCTCCCTCTTAAAGTACTATAATTTGTAACCTAAAACCTTGATGAAAAGAGATGGATGAGAATAATACCATTTTAGAGGAGTGTTCTACATCTAAATCAACTTTTTGCCAAACATTATTTTGTGAGAATACACAAGTCTTTAAGTATGTTCACCACATGATGATTCTGCATGCAGGGGTCAAGACATTCAATGTCAATATAAATGACTATGGGGTTATTGAAATGTGAGGATATACAATATGATCCCAATTTACTCATGTACACAATGGCAGACAACACTCAGGGGTGTATTTCTTTTTCATCCTGGAGGCAAGGTGGCATATTGATTACAAAACCACTGGCAATCATTGTGATAAAATCAATAGCCTCTGTGGAGCTTTCCACATATATAGCTCATTGGCAAAGTTGGCATTAGTGATTCAACCCCTTCCACTGGCTGAGTCTTCAACAGAATCAAGGAAAATCAATTGAATTAGTGAAAACGATGTATTTGTGAATTGATCACACTGTAAAATCTGAAAAAATGTTATCTTTCAGTGTATAGAACAATTAATTTTTCAATAGCTTTTACTGCTCAGAGAACTTCCTTGCCCTAAAAAAGGACTGACTTTGTGGACTGTAATTTTGAAGGTTTATTTATGCCATTTCAGGATCAACTACAAAAACATATTTATGTTCTGATCTACTTTGCTTGCTGTAAAGTCTTTAAAAAGTTAATTAAACAGCATGCTTTTTTTCCCCATTTTGATATAATGATTCTGTGGTGTGATGGTTGCTCAGACAGCTTGAGGACATCACAGCTGCTGGATGCCAGGGTTCCCTTGGAACTTGGCAACAAATGACATAGGAAAAGGGAAGTCAAATGGAAATAGGAGGCCATTCAGCCTTTCTCAGTTATGCCAGCCATGAATAAGATAATGGATCATCTTTGACCAGGGCATCACATTCCTGTACTAACTGCTTATCCCTCAATTTCCTCAATATCCAAAAATCTCTGTGTCTTGGTTTTGAATATATTCAGCAATTGACCCTCAACAACCCTCCTGGAAAGAGATTTGCAAAGATTCACTATCCTTTGGGATGAAGATATTTCTCAGCTCAGTCACGAATGGCCAACTGCTTGTCATGCGACCTCTGGTTACAGACAACTTTACCAGGGGAAACATCATCCCTCTATTTACCTGGTCAAGCCTACAAAAAAAAAAATTGTTTCAATGAGATCACTTCTCATTATTGTAAATTCAAGAATACGAGTCAGTCTGTTTAATCTCTCCTCATAACACAAACCAGTCATCCGAGGAATCAATCTGGTGAACATCCACTGCGCTCCCACTATCGCAAGTATATCCTTCCTTAGATAGGGAGACCAGACCTGTATGCCATATCACAGTGTCACAAAGGCACAATATAATTTCAACAAGATTTCTTGAATCTGGTGCTCAAATCTTAGTGATAAAGGCTAACATACCTTTTGGCTTCTTGTAAAATAACTAACTTTGTTAGATGAGCACGAGGATACCAAGGTCCCTTTGAAAACCAACTTTTTTCCGATCTCTCACGATTTATTAATCTGCTTTTCTATCATTTCTACCATTGGATGGCCACAGATTTCCACTGTATTCCAGTGCCATGTCCCAGCCTATTCACTTTGCCTATCATAGCTCTTTGAAACCTCTGCATATTCCTCAACTCTCATTTTTACCTTTTGTATCACCACCAAACAGAGTCCCTTCATCCAAATCACTGATATATATTGTGAATAACTGGGACCTCAGCATCAACATCATTGCACTACAGTATATACAATCTCTCACCCAAAAACAATTCTGTTTTCTGTCCATTAGACAATCTTCAATCTATGCCAGTAATTCATGCCCCTAATCCCACACACTCTAATGTTCATTAATAACATCTTGTGTGGTAGCTTATCAAAGGCTTTGTGAATGTTCAAATAGATCACTGGCTCCTTCTTATCTATTCTGCTAGTTACAACCTCAAAAAAATAAATAGATTTCCATCTCTTAAATTCATGATGATTCTGCCAACCTTCATATTTTCCAAGTGCCCTATGGACTCTACCTCGATAACAGATTCTTGCATTTTCTCTCCCACTAATGGCAGGCTAACTGTTCCCTATTTGCTAACTCACTTCTTAAATAGTGGGGTTACATTTGCTGTCTTCCAATTTGGAAGATGACAACCAGCGTATCCTCTATGTCCTTGCCACCGCTTTCAAATCCTTAAGATGCAAGTCATCAAGTCCGAAGGACTTATTGGCTTGTCATCCCACTAATTTCTAATTTCTCCAATTTTCGTTTTAAATTAGTACAGATTTATTTTGCTCCTTGTTCACTTCAATGGTTTCTCCACTTTTTCATGAAGGGTTTTTCTACCTTTTTCCATGAAGATGGGCACAAAATATTTGCTTCATCTCTTTATTCCAACATCATTTTTAAGGAAGCCTTACTGTACATTTTTAAATTTATCATAATTAATTTTGTATCCTGCTTTTCCTTTCTTAACAATGCCTTGATCCTCCTTTGCTCACTCAGATTTTGCAGTCAGTGAGGATGTGGCAGTGCCCTCCACTGTGTCAGGGAAAACAGCTCAGAAAAACTAAAGAATAACAATTGAAACCTGCATTTGCACAACTGGCTGATATTAACTAACACCCTGTTTTCTGCAGAACGCAGACTGCAATTACAGACAAATATCACTATACTGTTTTAGAAGTGCCAATGCTCAGACCTTCAGGACCTTTGATGTTGGTTTCCTCCCACATTCCAAAGACATACAGGTTAGGAAGTTGTGGGCATGCTATGTTGGAGCCGGAAACGTGGCGACACTTATGGGCTGCCCCAGAGCACTAAGCAAAAAGATGTATTTCACTGTGTGTTTCAATGTACATGTGACTAATAAAGAAATCTTATCACTGAATGGGCACATACCAAAAAGCTGCAGCACATTATCAGTCCGAATCAAATGAGTGCTACACACATCTTTCAGTCAGGCTATTCTGCCTTCAAGCTCTCCTCCAGGTTTTAAACATAAAAATCAAAGCTGGTACAATTGTGCAGTATTCTGATGGAACACTGCATTATTAGAGATACCACCTTTTTAATGAAACACAAGAATAAGACACTGTTTCTCTCCACAATGTACATAAATATCATGCAACAATACTTTGAAGAACAAGGGAGTTTTCTGCACTCCATTGGCCAATGTTTATTCCGCAACCAACTCCTAAATTAAGTAGACAGAAGAGACTGCAGATGCTGGAATTCGGAGCAAAAAACTGCTGGAGGAACTCAGTGGGCCAAGCAGCATCTCTGGAGGCAAAGGGACAATCAACGTTTGGGTCTTGAAGCAGGATCTCAATTTGAATTCAACTTCAGCATCACAGAGTTATACAGCATGGAAACGTCTTTTAAATGTTGTAATTGTACCGGCCTCGACCACTGGCAGCTCGTTCCATAGAGCCTCTGCGTAGAAAAATTGCCGCTCAGATTCCTTTTAAATCTTTCCCCATTCACCTTAAACCTATGCCCTCTAATTTTAGACTCCACTACTCTAGAAAAAGACTGTGGCCATTCACATTATCAATGCCCCTTATGATTTTATAAACCTCCAAAAGGTCATCCCTCAGCCTCCAAAGCTCCAAGGAAAAAAATCCCAGCCTCTCCTTATAGTTTAAGCCCTCCAGTTCCGGTAACATTCTTGTGAATCTTTTCAGCACCCTTTCCAACTTAATAACATCCTCCCTATACCCAGGCCTCCACAGATGCTGCTTGATCCAATCAGTTTCTCCAGCAGTTTGTCTTTTGCACTGAAGTAACCTGTTCAGCATCACGTCGTTGTAGGGAAATCCCTGTGTGCAAATCAGCTGTCACACTTCTTACATTATACACTTTATAAACATATCTTATTGACTGTAAAGCATTTTGGGATGTTCTGAGGTTGTAAAACATGCAATACAAATGCAAGCCTTCCTTTCTAATTTTGTGCTCATCTCTGGAGTTAAACCACTATCTTCCAGCTTGAGGCATGAGAGGTAACGGTAGTTGGAGCTGGAGTTGCAACACAGATAAAGGCTTTAGCCACCAGCTCATTTTGTGTGTATATCACAGACAGGATGAGCAATGACTTAGCCAGTCATTCTCACTCACAACCACTTTTGACTGGTGTTGTGTTTGATTTTCTCCATGATAAGGATCCATTTGTTTATAGGCCTCCCTGTCAGTTTGTTTTTACTTGGTTTTTGACAGCAAACATTTAGGTAACTGGCAATTTTGACCCCCTTATTGTCTAAAGGGCATAGCCAGTTGTGGTTACATGGTGGCAGCTGGTAGCCCTCTGCAGTCTAGAGGATGATTGCTATCTTGCTATTAAACAGTGGCACTCACAGCGAAGACCATTCTTAAACTCCCTCAATACTAATGACAACTTTGTGTGGTCAACTTTGGCACAATTGCCAGCACTCAAGTCTCAGTCCAGATACTTGCGCACGTAAACGAGGCTGACACTATAGTTCAGTACTGAGGGGGTCCTGCATGGTTTCCCTAAGGGGGCTGGAAAATATCCTGTTGTGCCATTCAAAGTTAACGGAGGGATTTCCCAGTGACATGGCCAATAATGGTCACTCAACCTAAAATTCTAGTCATTCATGTCATTGCGACTTGTGAAACATTGCTGTGTAAATTGCCACCACGTTAAAAAAAAAGTAATGTGCCACAGACTTTCTTCTTTGGCCGTGAAATGCCTTGGAATATCCCAAGATCAGAGCAGGTGCAATATAAAATTAAGTTCCTGAATTTGTTTACTTCCAGATAAAGTGTTACAGGGGTTGATGGATTCTCTGAATCCATCAGATCCACACAGATCCTCTGAAAAGTGTACACACGAGGCAAGACTTGCAACTAAAACAGAAAATTCGCCAATTCTGTGCTCCCAGTGTGAGAGCTGTATTCACATGCATTAAAGTAGGAACACTGCTGCACTGACATTGCTAATCCATGCTCCCCTCAAGCACAGCTCCCATCAGAATGCTGGATCATAGACTTTCCACCAGAATGTCCAAATGGATCCATATAACAAGGAAAAATGAAGAAGCATTGCTTCTTTATGACGATTTAATAGGAAGCTTAAATTCTCAGTGGTGAAGACGGTCTTACTTTATTACAGGAGTGCAGACATTCCAAGACTGTTTGATGCCATTCAGCAATTACCAAATCATACAAGAGTGAGCAGCAGATCCATAAGGCATTGATGTGAATGCTCTGGACAAGTAATCAACAAGCAAAGTAAAATTTGTGGACAATAATTTGTACTTAACTATGGTACTGAGATCCTATAAAGGATTTGATTTCTAACCATGAAGGTCATTCAAACCCTCTTATCTCTCAGTCGGTAACTCTGGTTGTTAATTGCATTTCTATGATGGGCAATTCCATAGTCGGTGTTACATCTGAGTTAAATGAGGATTAAAGGAACAGTTCTCAGCACACTATAAATGCGTAAACGGCCCCAAACTAGTCTACCAAAAGCAAAAAAGCAGCAGAAAGAATTTATACTGAAAGAAGCCATGCAATCATTCTCTTTGAAAGAGCTACTTGTTGCCTTCATTTCCCTTCAAGTATTTATCCAATTACTTTATGGAAGTTATTTTTTCAATTTGCTTCCCCAATCCAGTCAGACAGAGCTTTCAATCTAGAAAATGGCTGCATAAAGAGTTAAATCTTCTTATCTAGCTTCTGGATCATTGGACAATTTCAATCCATGCCTTTGGCTACTCACGCTTTCGTCTTTGAAAACAGTTTCTGCTTATTCACTCTATCAAAAGCTTTCAGCACCTCTATTAAGTCTCCTCTCTACTGCTCCAAGGAGAACAATCCCAGCTTCTCCGGTCTCTCCAATACAACTTAAGTTCTGGATCAATGTATTGTTCTGGTAAATCCCCTATGCATTCTATTATAATCCCACTTCTAGTTTCCTACAGTGCAATGTCTAAATTTGCCCACAATACATCAACTGGAATATAAATGGTGATTTACAAAGTTCAGCATGACTTCCTTGCATTCATACTCCATCCTTCAGTTTATAAACTAAACAATTTTCCCTCTCTCCATCCCACCAATAAACAGCCCCTTCAACTTGTTTTGCCACTGCCAAAGATTTATCTATCTGCAGTCCCAGCTGTGTGTTGCACACACCGTTTGGAATTGGACTGTTTACTTATAATGGATTTCCCCATTCTTCCAACCAATATGTTTATTTCACAGGGTAAGCTTGTGTCTTGGGTTAGAAGAGGTCTTCCATCTCTTGGTCCAAATTCACTGCTGTTATGTAATGAAAATGATCAGCTGCTTGTCCACTGGGCAGGCACGGTAGTGTTGCGGTTAACGTAATGCTATTACAGCACCAGCGACCCGTGTTCAATTCCGACCATTGTCTGTAAGGAGTTTGAACGTTCTCCCCGTGTCTGCGTGGGTTTCCCCCAGGTGCTCCGGTTTCCTCCCGCATTCCAAAGACGTACGGGTTCAGAAGTTGTGGGCATGCTATGTTGGTGCTGGAAGTGTGGAGACACTTGCAGGCTGCCCCCAGAACAGTCTATGCAAAAGATGTATTTTGCTGTGTGTTTCGATTTACATGTGAGTAATAAAAATATCTTATCTCATCTTAACTGTTCAATACAACAATCTAAACTCCTCATTAAAACAATGATGATAAAAAAATGAAGCTGCTAGCCTCCAAAGCCTACAGGCAGACTCAAAGCTTTGGGTAAGGTCACTTAAGAGTGTGGTAAAGAATAACTTGGTGGAAATGGTATAGAATTGTAACTCTAAATACGATGAAATACTGACATTTACCATCAATATACTATGAAAAAAGGCAGCAACCATAATCCCTGCATACGTGCAGTTTAAGGGAGAAATCCCATCAGTGATTCAGTCCTTCTCTTTTGACTGCAGTGTTTTCCACATTGTCCAAAGGAAACAAGGAAATCAGCTGAGCAGTTAATCTTGTGAAATAAATCTGGAGATATTAAACTAGCATGAGACACTAGCACCAGTATTCAAAAGGCCATACTAAACCATGATTATTGTTTCGGAAACTCAAACAATAGTTAATCACCACCATTGAGGACATTTTCCAAGAGGTGGTGCCTCAGGAAGGCGGCATCCATCACTCAGGACCCTGAAGACCCACACTCAACAATTTAAGAACAGCTTCTTCCCCTTCGCCATCAGACTTCTGAATGGTCCATGAACCCATGTACATGATTTCATTATTCCTTTCTTTGCACTCTTTATTTTGTAATTTCTAGTAGTTTTATGTCTCTGCACTGTACTGCTGCCTCAAAACAACTAATTTCATGACAAACATCAGTGATAATAAACCTGATTCTAAACCTTGCACATTTGAATTGTAATTCCCTCAGAAACATTTCAAAATGGACTTTAGAAGTTTTAAATAAAAGGTTTTACCACACTTTGTGATACTTCAGCCTCTGCCATGATCTAATGGATATGCTCCAATTTAGCTTTCCACAAATGCTAAAAATTATAACTAATAATTGTGCTGTTTCCTTGGTCTACTTATTTGAATGGCTGCTCGGCAAGCCCAAAGGCATCATCGTGGTTGGATGCCAGTATCCTAGGGCACCAACCTACATTACAAAAGGCAAGTCTGCAGAGATTGTTACATCTCCAGAAGTACTATGGTTTCATCACTGACTGCAAAACCTAGGGCAATATTGGGGTGCAATTTGAGGTGATGCTACCATTCCCAGCTGTTCATTGGAGTCCAAGGCAAATATTTGAAACAGTTTGTAAAACGGTAACATATTAGCAATGATGCAAATTTATAGATCCTTTACGGCACAGTGAGATATCCCAAATTCACACGAATGCTAAAAGATAAAAAATGACAAAGATGTTAACAATAACCTAAAAAGAAGTCCCCTTGCCACCAACCCTTGGCCTCAAAGTAGAGTACGAACTAAATATTGCCAATTTTTGCCAGCTTAGTGTCGTGAAGCCACGTCTGTAGTCTTCTGGATAAATCACACATTCACCGTTGAGGTGCTCTTCAGCACTCCTTCGTAACACATCATATTTAAATAAAATTTAAAGTATAAAATATCATTGATCGTACTTTAAATAGATAATAAGACGAGCCCAATTTTTTTGGGTAGGGCATTTGAAATTGTGCTGTTGGATATGTTCTCCGGGGAAATGTGCATCATTGGGCTGGAAGAATCAATTGAATATGAAATCTGGAGATGAACCTCAACCCTTCCAGGACTACAATGCTGTCCAATCCTCCTACATAACAAACACAAGTGGCATAACATGACTTATAAAAATCAATAAATGTTGATTTCACCTTGCACTCAAGCAGATCGGTGAGGAGACATTCCATTATTAATAACAGGAACTCATTAAGATTGACCATCGGACAAGCCTGAGGAAGTTGTATTTGTAATTTTCATTTTTTTAATCTTATGAATATAAAGTATTTTCTATATGAGCACAATGATTTAAAGTGGGTTGAAGTGATGGGTTTATGCACAATTATGTTGGATATTTGATAGATAACATTTTTAATGGTACAATGTTATTGTTAGACTGTCTGCCCTCACACTCCTAATTTCATGCAACCCTGGAAAAATCAAATGAGTAAAAATCAGAATAACTCACTAAAATATTGATATCAAAATCAATAAAAAAAGTAATTAAATTCTGCCAAGAGATAATGTTTTTCAACATATTTTCAGAATATTTATTTTGGGGAATATTCTGCACTATTCTTTGAATTACACATCACGCCATGAAATAGTACAGCTTCTGGAAGGCTGCACAACGAATGAAGGGCAGTGTCAGGATAGAACCTAGCACATTTTGGAACAGCATTAACTTAACTCGAAAGTTATCCAGATTGTGGGTTTCCACTTCCAGATATTTGTGTTGCTGGGAGAGACACGGTAAGGAAAGAGAGACAAAATGGTATTAAAGGTGTCACAAACTCTTGCACAATAGAAGCTGGCTCAGTAATTAATTGTGTATCTGAGACTGATAAGTATTTGGTAACCAAGGCCATTCAGGAATGTGGAGCCCAATTGTGGGTGGAGTTAGGTTGTAGATCAAGCCATGACCATACCAAATGCCAGATCAGGTGCAAGGGGTTGAAAGGGCTTCTTTTGATTCCATATTCTGATGAAAGTTTACCAAATATAGATGGGTAAATTTCCTCCTGGAACATGCATGTTCGGTGGGAAGTCACTAAGTGGAGATGAGCATTCCCATTAAGGGAGAAGGGATTGTTGAATTGGGTGGAAGATTACAAAATGGTTCTTCTGAACCCCAGCCAGGCATTATTGCTCTGCATTGGAAATCAACAAGTAGAATTTAGTTCTTTTTCCCCACTTAGGGGAAAAGTTGTTTTGCTGTTGAGAGTCAAATATGCACTATTTTTTTTACACTTTTCTCCATTTTCTATACTTAGTATCGGCTACTTGTTCAGTGTGAATATGTATTGGTTTGTAACTAGATTTCTTTCACTCTTGACAAAGTTTCCTTATGGCAGTCAGCAGAAGGAACAGCAAAATAACAAAAACATTTCATTTTGAAGAGGAGGCATATAGTTTCACATTCAAAGTGCACATAAGGGTAGAAGATACAAACTCAATTGGGGCATTCAGAGAGGCACTTTAGAGAAAAATAATTTGCTGGGCTACTGGGGAAGAGCAGAGGTATGAGACTCGACAGGTCTACATAGTGAAGCTGCACATACTTAATGCGAACATGGCCTCCTTCTGTTTCATAACAACTCTATGATTCTATTCTGAACTGAAGAACACTGCAACAATGATACTGATTATCTTTTGAACATTCCTACTGGTTAAAAGGCAAGACATGCAAATTGCATTTTGGATTTTGTGTTGCTGTGGGTGTAGATACAAAGAGAAGTTAACTACTGTACCATTTCTGTAGAATGGGAGTGACAGGGAAAGGAATTACAAAGCCTGCAGAAAATACATAAGCAAAATTCATGCTCAGTTGAACCTCTGGTTTGTAATTTATTAAAGTCATGTCACATCCAAGTTGCCCAGACACATAGATTACTGCAGTCACCAGCAATGTAGTATTGGCAAAAAAAAAGTGTTTTATTGGGAAATGAGATTGATTCAGCCCCATGACACCCTATCACTGGGTATATTGCTGAGATGGGTTACTGAAAATCAGACAGCTTCCATGTAAACATGAACTTTTTGTTTTAAGTATATGGTTGGTGCTTACCAAATGTGTATCACAATATTGCAAACATTTAACATTTTTAATATGTTGGGTGGTCTTGAATATTAAATGAAGGAAAATGTGTCATATCCTGGTAATATTACTTAGATGGTCATCACGTCAAAATCTAATTACAAGCTTGAATAACATGATAGAAAAATGATTTTACTTCACAGCACAGGCATTATTACAGAACATATTACTTTGCTCTGCATCCAATAAATGCATTAATCATTGCCTCATTCTTCTCCAAACAAGAGAGTGTAGATTGACTCCAGCACCTTTACAATTCCAGCTCATTCATATTCTAATATTTCTCTGTACGCTTGTTTTCATTAGCGAGATGGCATGTGAAACAGTTATTCATTTGCTTCCTCCACATTCAACTTCACCTCCGTTTTCCCACGTTGAATTTGACTCAAAGGTCTTCCTGAACCCTGTCATTACGAGGCTGTTTTGTTTTGGAGATTAGAATGCTTTGCCATGTGAAGCAGAGATTATTCTGTGCTTCCAGGGGAAACTTTAAACACTTGAAGGGGCAGGCAGAGGACCAAGAGAAGGGAATTGGGCAGCAGAGCTGGTTTTCGGATGGGTCTTGCAAAAAGCCAGCACAACTACCATAGGGTGAATAGTCTGCTCCTGTATTGAAACCTTTGTGGTTCTGTGGGAGCAGGGCCCTGAATGCCTTTACCCAAGTGATTTGCCATAAGTTTAACATCCTGCCTATACTCACTACAAAATGGACAGTGACCAGTGTGTGCATACATTCTCACCAGTCCACTTGTTGTTAGGGTTGCTTGATTTGCTTTCAAAGTTCAAACACTGGGACCAATGAACTCAATGTAGGAGAGAGATAGCAATTGGAACATTTTTGGTCCTGTTGATCTATAGCCCCCCATCCTCTCTATTTCTACAACCCCTCTTCAGCAAGAGCCTTCATCACCCAAGGCAGCATTCCTTTTATTGGAGCTATTCCCCAAACCCACAAGTTGCCAGCTTTGGTGACATGAGAGGCAGAACTAGGGAACCTTGGCTGCAGACATAACCTCGGCTAGGGGCACAGTGGGGTTGCCATAGACGTTAGTGACTCTGCATTAACAGAGGGAGCAAGGCCATTCAGGTGCTAAATGTCACCTTCAGATCATGGAGAAACATGAGATTCTGCAGATGCTGGAATCTGAAGCAACACACATCACACAAATGACTCCTTCTGCTGCATTGTGGAGACTCAAGCAAGTAGAAAGATTCTGTCCAACCTCAATGCAGTTTGAGTGGAGCTTCACATGGGCACGAGAGCCAGAAACCTCCACCTCAAAACTTGAGCATTGGTTCCTCTTGCACATCTTTCATTTCCTTGCCCTTGGCATCCATCCAGTCTTGACTTTACATCCTCTCTTAGAGAGAAGGATCCCAAATACACTTCAAATGGAAAGTTTCATCACTCAAGGATCACCTATTGCACCATTGTCACCAAAATCATTTGTACCACCTTGCAAACAGCAGACTAAATTTTATTTGCATGGTCTTAAAGAAGTCATGTTTGCTTTGCTTTTAAATTATTGATTGACACTAGTTTTACAATTCTTGGCATTTCAGGGTCAGCTAGTTGGAGAACATTCTCATGGGTTCATACCTGGACTAAACTAAATATCTCACCAACAGGTCCAGGATTGCAATGTGTAACACAGAGTTAATAGCACAGAAACAGGGAATTCAGCCCTAATGATTACATAATTGAACCTATCTTCAAGAGGCAGTGATCAAGAAGGTGGCATCCCATCATCAAGGACCCTCACCATCCAGGACGTGCCTTCTTCACATTTCTACCATCGGGGAGGAGGTACAGGAGCCTGAAGACCCACACTCAATGTTTCAGGAACAGCTTCTTCCCCTCCGAAAACAGATTTCTGAATGATCTACGAACACTACCTCGCTATTCCTCTTTTGCACTGTTTATTTTGTAACTTGTAGTAATTTTTATGTCTTGCACTGTCTTGCTGCCGCAAAACAACAAATTTCACGACATGTCAGTGATGATAAACCTGATTCTGATATGCGTTTATTCTGAATATTGTTTTATAATATTTATGAGCCATAGTCCCCCTCTTAGCTGGGACTGTTTCCTCCAATGTCTCCTGTCGTACCTTTAGTCCAATCCAATTGGTCTTCATTGAATTCCAAGCTAGATAATGTAATTATTCAATACAAAAGGAAAGAGCTGTATCCAGCCAACGAGGGGAAATAGAACAGCATGGTAGAGTGAGAGAACAAGAAAATGGAAGAGTGTAGGGGAGTTTCTGCCTGCATGCTCGCAATAACAAACTCTTGACAGCTTCCAATACAATATTGTATATAAGAGAACAAATGTGTGTTTTCGTAAACTACAATGACAAATCTAAAAATCTACGCATACTCATAGCATAGAATATATTGCTGGGACTGGATCAAAGGAAAGATATCTATACTTTATTAAAAAGGTCTGCACAAAGTATAAACACAAATCCCTTTCTTCTCTCCAGGATTTCCTTTATATAAACCTTCACGCTGTAATACTTTTCTGACATGGTTCAATGCAAAGCGCTATCAAAATTACCAAAGCAATTTTGCTTTGTTGGTTGTCGTAATGTAGTTGCAGGCTTTAGCCATTAGATATTTACATCAAACTAGTGTTTTTTTGGCTCTCCAACTCTCCCCAAACTCCACTTAAAAGATGACCAGATTACATTATGCATAAATTATTTGCACTGCTCAGAAAAATAGATGGGGAGAGTTCTCCAGTGTCCTGGGCACTGCTACGCTTTATGGATGGATTCTTTTGTTTACTGCATGTGGACGTCAGCAATGCCAGTATTTACTGTCCATCCTTAAGTACTTCTGTAGTGAAGAGACAGTTATAAGTCAACCACATTAGAATCCAGACTTCAGTCTGGGCCCATTAAAATCTTTTCTTTTGAAACACTTCCAATCAATCCTCTTATTCAGGTAATAATGGTGAGTGAGGCAATGGATTGTGGAAAGGCCAGCCTTTCAACACCATGAGAAGGTACAGAAGGTCAGCCAACAGTGGTGCCTGAGTGCACCTCCTCCATATCATTATGTGTCCTCAAAAGGAGGA
The DNA here is from genome assembly GCF_009764475.1 of Pristis pectinata. NCBI lineage: Eukaryota > Metazoa > Chordata > Chondrichthyes > Rhinopristiformes > Pristidae > Pristis > Pristis pectinata. The sequence goes on along the minus strand of NC_067405.1, from coordinate 140,646,071 downwards.
CATCAATGTTATAGGTGTTTGACAGAGTTATTAGGTGAGAGCTATTTTCTCTGATCAGGGAATCAGTGTGGAGGATAACTTAATTTAAAAGTGCAATCCAGAAATTGATACGAGTGGCCAGGCAAAATGTCATTCCGTAAGAATGTGAAATATTACACTTTAGGGAACTGCAGCTGCATATATTTTTGAAGTTTTAAGGAATAAGTTACTAATGATTTGAAGCACAATGTTGAAGAGCTAAGGACCAGGCATGCCAGTGGATCAGGCCTCCCTATGTGCTGCCAATCTTGAGGTTCTGAAGCATTCTGGTTTCAACTGTTGGTCATCTTTGCAGGTACAAGCAGTCTTTCAACCTCATTGCACGAAAACAGAAAATGCTGGAAAATCTCAGGCAACATCTGTGGAAAGAGAAACAGTGATTGTTTTGGGTCTGCAATGTCAGTTCTGATGAAGGGCCACAGACCCAAAATGTTGACTGTTTCACTTTTCACAGATGCTGTCTGACTTGCTGAGCTCTACCAGCGTTTTCCATTTTCTTGATTCAGATTTCCAGCATTTGCAGTTTTTCTTTATTTTCACTACCTCAGTGTTACATTCACAAGAACTTCCTCTGTGGTTTATCAAGCATCCATGGCTTTATCTTCTGGCCTCTGTAAACTCAAATGTCATCCAGAGCTCTGCTGCTCATGTCCTAACTTGCACCAAGTCCTGCTCATCAATCACCTGTGATGTGAATAATATTGGATCATTCCAGGCAGCACCTTGATCTTAAAGTTATCAATTCCCTCTGAGACCATGTCCCTCTAAATCTCAAATCTCTGCCTCCCTACAATGCTCAGATTCCTCCAATGGAGTTTGCTTGCACATCCTCAGATTTAAATCATTCTACCACCTGCAGCCATGACTAGGCTTCAATCATTGGAATTAGTTCTCCAAATCTCTCCTTAAAACCTACCCCCTGACTGAGCTTGAGGTTACCTGCCTTAAGTGGCTCAATCTTGAAGTGTGCAAAGTGATACTCTTTGAAGCACCTTGGTACATTTTACTGCATTAAACGTGCAATCCAAGTGCTAGTTATCACCACGGAGAAAGGAAGGCCAGAACAGTCTCCCTTTAGTATAACCAAATGGCAACTTCAATGGCACCGAGTTTCGAGGAAACAAAAAAGTTCCTGACACTCTTCTCCGCTAATCCCTATTTTTAAAAAAATTTTAATTTAAAAAAATATACATTTTTTATGTATACATAAAAAATATGCATGCCCACCTTCCATTGGGAAGAAACAAATTGAGTGTGTGCAAGTCTGTAGTCAGAATGAATGGCAGGGTAGTGGTTAGCGTAATGCTATTACAGCACCAGCGTCCCGGGCTCAACTCTGGCTGCTGTCTGTAAGGAATTTGTACATTCTCCCCGTGTCTGCATGGGTTTCCTCTGGGTGTTCCAGTTTCCTCCCACATTCCAAAGACGTACGCGTTTGGAAGTTGTGGGCATGCTATGTTGGCGCCGGAAATGTGGCCACACTTGTGGGCTGCCCCCAGAACACTCTACGCAAAAGATGCATTTCACTGTGTTTCGATGTACATGTGACTAATAAAGATATCTTATTCTGTTATTGCTTTGCCCTTTGTGCTACCTCAATGTACTTATGTCTGGAATGATCTGTATGGATGCCATGCAAAACAAACTTTTTCACTGTATCTCAGTACATGACATTAATAAACCATTTAAAGAAGTTTGAGAAGCAAAATGGCCTCCTCCTGTTCCCTTGTTCTTTATTAAATCTATCTCAACAGTTTTTGTTCTAATCATAACTGGCTATCAACTTAAATGAAGCTGTTCATTCTTTGGTCTATTAATGTCTGCACTGAAGAGCAAAGCCCTTCCCCTAAGGAAATAATTCCACATATCTACATGATTATCTCCATACTAGTACGATGATCCCTTCCCAGGCCCTCTCCCTTAAAAGGAAGTGAAATTCATCCCTTTTCCCTAAAGCAGGATGCCTATAGTTACTCAGACCCAGCACAAGCCCTGCTCTCGGGTAGAAATGCTCCATTTTTTATTTGGAAGTCTTTCATAGTAAGATAGAAATAGGCCATTCAGCCCCTTGCACCAGTCTCACTGTTCAGCCAGGTCATGTGTCTGCATCTTATTTCCATTTGCAGGTATGGACCCAAGGCATGTTGATGTTCTTGGCCACCGAAAGAAAAATACTAATCTGAGTCTGACACTATGACTGATTCTTTTATTTACAATTATTAATCAAGCTAGCTTCCATTGTTTTTTTTATTGCAGGAGAGACTTTCATACGACTAGCCCTCTTTACATATCAGAGGTGTTCAAAGATAGGAGCAGACAATGATAAGTAGCTTCCACTGACAGGAATGCTTGTGACTGGCAGCACAGATTTAAAGGTAAATTAGGGAAGTCATGGGCAAAGAAGAAGTCTTTTCATGCAGTAATTTTCTATCAAGCGTGGTGGAAGTAGATGCAATAACTTTCAATAGTGAAGTGGATAAGTAAGGGAAACATTTGCAGAGCTATGTGGAAAAAACATGAGAATGAGATGACTTGGTTGGCTTTTACAGAAAACCTGGTACAGATATGATGGGCTGAATAGCCTCCTACTCTGCTGCACAATTCTATGTCTCAGTGGTTATGTAAAGTCCTCAGATTAAAAAATGGCTATTTGCTCCCTGTTCTTTGTCATTCCTTCTTCCACTGGCAAGAAAAAAAACATCTTTTTCCAAAGAAGAAACAATTTTCACCAAGCAATTAAGTGCAAAAGGTAATATCATTCTGCAATTTAAATTTTTTTTTTTAGCTCTGACATCCTTTGACATTTCAATTTTCTTACTGGATAGTTTTTGATGCCCGAAGGCTTTCTAGCTCTGTAATTTTAATTAACTAGGTGGCAGAAGCCCTGCAAAAATAGAAGCTGCAATCACAACGGAAACTAAAACATTTTCATTGTCCTGGATCAGCACAAGGTTTTGAAGCAATGGAAATGAAATTATAGAGCAATTTTGAAGTAAAATTTTAAAAACTAGGAGTGTTTTGAAAATTCTAATCATTTCTACATTACACGGTTTGCTTCCATCTATTATGCTTCTCTTCTCAAGAAATAACTTCAAAATGTTCCTTACAACAAACCATCCCATTATTTTGCATTCTTCTTATGAGCCGACAATATTACTATGCCAGAGAAAAGGGCAGCCGATGGCATATACTGCAGAATTGCGAAAATTGACGATGAAGATAAACATTAATTAAATGCAAATGACAGAAATCTAAAAAAAGTACCAACTGGGAAAGTGCTGACAATACACAGCAAGTCCATCATTACCATACTGTCAGTAGTATAGAAAAGCCGCAGCACTAGTGGCAGTTCTTTAATGTCAGATTAGTTCCATTCCTTCGTTCTTTCCTCATATCCTTGTAATTTTATTCCTTTCTAATATTAAGCTAATTCCCTTCTGGAATTCATATTTAATCTGCATCCAAAATCCTTTCAACTGCATATTCCCTCATCCACATAATATGGACCTTGCCGGCAAGCTCAGCATCTTTGATTGGTCGAGGAGGTGATTGTCACCTGACTTGAACTGCTGCAATGTTTGTGGCGACCACACTGATTCCCCCACTACTGTTGTTAGGTTGGAAATAATAACATTTGGACGAGCAATCATGAAGGAAAGAGGTTGTACTTCCATGTCACAATGCTGTTGATTTGAAAGGGTGGGGTGGGGGGGCACTCTGGGGAAAAACAAAATCAAAAATAACCTGCAGATGCTGGGAATCTGAAATTAGATCAGAAAATGCTAAATACGCCCAGCAGGTCAGGCAGCACGGTAGAAAAAGAAACAGTGAACATTTCAGGACTTCATCAAAACTAGGAAAGAGAGAAAACATAAGTTTTAGGTATCATCTCCCTCTCACCTTCTCTGCTCTCCAGTTCTGATAAAGGGTTCCAGACCCGAAATATTAACTCTTGTTTCTCCTTCCACACAAGCTCCAATGGCCCACTGAGCATTTCCAGCATCTTCTGTGAAGCGGGTCGTACATTAGGTGGTGTTCCTTGGTAATTGCTACCCTTATTCAGTTGGTGGTGGAAGCCACAGGTTTGTGAAGTTCTGTCAAAGCAGCCTTGGTAAGTTGGCACAACGTATTTGTAGATGAATCACATTGCAGTTGTTATGCATCGATGGCAGAGAATGTGAATGATTAGGGTGGTGGATAGGGAACCCCATATCCTAACTACATTCCGGTGGGGGGCGAGGGGTGGAATTTGATTTCTCCTGATTCATTTTATCTTGAATCTGTGCACCATTGTAGCTGACCCCTCCTGTCATTAGAAATAGATTTTTCCAATTCACACAGTGAAACCTGCTCGTGATTTTAAACACAAAATTCAATATCTGTAAGAATTAGTTAACATTTTAATTGATGATCCATCTTGACTTCCACCTGAGTCCCCAGCATTATTCCTCTAATGATCAGGCTGTGGAAAAAGCAAAGTTTAACAGGTTGTAAAGGCCTGCTTTGTGCTGTATGGTTCTATGGTTAAAGAGTTTGGCTTTCTTGGCAGTAACTGTTTTGATGAAAGGTCTTGCTCAAAATTATTAACTAGTTTCTCTCATATGGCGATTGTGCATTTACAAAAGTTTTCCATTTTCCTCTTGAAATAAGTTAAGTGGACATGCCAGCAGATATCAGGCTGCATATAATGGCACACTGCACCCAGCCAGAGTGGCAATGACTATACAATCTCTCCATCAACCTCATATGAAGCCCACACCGGTGTACCCACGGTGATTATTTTAATGCACATCGTTTGTCATACTATGTCAAACTGTGTCATACATCGACACAGCTCAAATTCCATCCATGAATTCCCTGATGACACCTCTGTTGTTGGTAGAATCTTAGATGGCAATGAGGAGGTGTACAGGAGTGAGATAGGTCCGCCGGTTGAGTGGTGTCGCAACGACGATCTCGCACTCGACGTCAGCAAGACCAAGGAATTGATTGTGGACTTCAGGAAGGGGAAGTCAGGAGAACACACACCAGTCTTCATTGAGGGGTCAGTGGATGTCAACATATCAGAAGATCTATCTTGAGCCCAACACATTCATGCAATCACGAAGGCGGCACGCCAGTGGCTCTCCTTCATTAGGAGTTAGACTCTTGCAAATTTCTACAGATGTACAGTGGAGAGCATTCTGACTGATTGCATCACCGCCTGGTATGGAGGCTCCAATGCACAGGATCGAAAGAGGCTGCAGAGGGTTGTAGACTCAGCCAACTCCATCACGGACACAACCCTCCCTGCCATCGAGGACATCTTCAAGAGGTGGTGCCTCAAGAAGGCAGCATCCATCATTAAGGACCCTCATCACCTGGGACAGGCCCTCTTCATGTTACTACCATAGTGGAGGAGCTACAGGAGCCTGAAGATCCACACTCAACGTTTCAGGAACAGCTTCTTCCCCTCCGCCATCAAATTTCTGAATGGTCCATGAACACTACCTTGTTATTCCTATTTTGCATTATTTATTTTTGTGACTTACAGTAATTTTTATGTTTTGCACTGTACTGCTGCCACAAAACAACAAATTTCACGACATATGTCAGTGATAATAAACCAGATTCTGACATTGCTGATACATCTACCATGAGACTTTATTCCAGTTTTGGACACGTTCTGTTTCCTCCAATCTATAGGGACTCAGACTGTTTGCTGCTGAGCTATATTGAAATAGAATCAGTTTCCTGAGACATTGTTTATGGATTCAATACTTTATTTGCTGCAAGACCTTCCCCTGACATTACACTGGTTAACAGAAGAATTATGTTCTTCCGTTTCAGTCGGCTTTTGACTAAAATTCAACCACCATGACAGTAGGTGGAGACAAAGGTAGAAACTCGAGCTTGGCCACACATATTAGATGCAAAACATAGCAGTGGCTGTGCATTATACTCCTCTTCTGTTGTTCAGATCTATTCAACAGAATTCTTCAGTTCTATTTCGTTTATAGAATTCAAACCACATACCTGACTGTAACCACATTTAGTGCATGCGACTGTGAACTAATTTCTACACCCCTATGTTCTCTAGGGTAAGAAAAGAGTCATGTTCCGTGGTTAAAGAACAAGTACCAGGGATGTCATATTTTGAATGTGGTTCCTTAGAAACAGGTCACAATCTCAGAATCCAAGATGATTAGTGTTATGCAGCACCACAAACATATTACATGTAATAGAATAGATCTGGGAACTCAGAACTAGGTGTCCGTGAGGTGCTGTGGACCAGCAACAACTGCCGAGTGATCCCACAATGAATGGATAGGATCAAAGCTTTACAGTCTTGTCGTATCTAGTCACAAATGTCGATGGGCAACAGCTGATAAGAGAAGACGACGTCAAGAATGTCCCATCCTCATTGGAGGCAAGGTCCAGCACGCAAGTGATAAAGACGAACCTGAAGGACTCGTGGCTACATTCAGCCAGAACTTACAAGTGGATGATAGATCTTGGCTTCCTCTTGGGTCCCCATTATCACAGAAGTTCTGCTTTAACCAATTCCATTCAGTTCCTGTATTCCCAAAAAAAAGAGCTGTGGACACTGGATACAGCACAGTCTATAGGACCAGACAACATCCTAGCTATAGTACAAAGACAAGACCTAGACAACAGTTAGGTATGGGATAATATGTGACAACTAACACTTGTGTAATAAAACCACAAGACAATTACCATCACCACCAAGAGAGAGTTTAACCTTCTACCCTGTATTCAATGGCATACCATCACTGAGTACTCCACCACTGTCCTGGGGTGGTGGGGTTTCCATTGACCAGGAACTCAAATGGAGCAGCCACATAAATATCATGGCTACAAGAGCAGATCAGATATTGGGTATCCAGCAATACATCCCACCATCAAAAAGGCAAGGCACAAGTCAGGAGGATGATAGAATACTCTCCACTTGCTTGGATGAATGCAGCTTCAACCACACAAGAAATTTGACCCCATCCAAGACAAAGTAGCCTGCTTGATTTGCCTGATACCCTAAAATTCCCAATCTCTACCACAAGGGTAAGATGCAAGCAGAAACCATCTGGACTTGCAAACATATGAGCATTCTTTCATTGCCACTGGTTCTAATCCTGGAACTACCCCCCCAACATCATCGCTGGAGCACCTTCGCCAGAAAGACCTATGTGACTTATAGGTGAAATGCAACTCACAAGTCTGCATTTTAAAACAAGTAATTAATCAGAAGCTCTACAGAACACATTTCCTTTTCCAAGTGAACATTAAAAGCAGACAGACCAGTTAAGTATCTCTCTGCAACCAATTCAACCTGAAAAACACTCAATGACTCTGAAGGATATTGTCGATCTTAAAGAAAAAGATATTTATGCTATCACTGAATTACTATTCCTCCGAAACAAAAACAGAAAATGCTGGTCAGGCCACATCTGTGAGAACAGAAACTGAGTCAATGTTTCAGGTTGGAGACCCTTCATTGGAACTCAACAGGAGACAAAAAAAAAGCTTGTAAAGCTGCTGGAAAGGTGGAGAAGGGAGATGTCTCTAACGGTAAAACCAGGGCAACTATGGGGATAAGCTGTAAACCTGGTTACTAGTCAATAGATACAGTTTCTCTACTCTTCCTCCCATGTCAACTATTGACTTTTACAATAGTCCAGATGAAGGGCCTCGACCCGAAATGTTGACTGTCCATTTCCCTTCCTAGATGCTGCCTGACCTGCTGAATTCCTCCAGCTCTTCATGTGTTGCTCCACATTCCAGCATCAGCACTCGTGTCTCCAGTTGGCTTTTAGTATTCATTCTGCATTTGAGTTTTGGATTTATCTTGATGGAAGCTGGACTCAATGATCAAGCAAGTTAATGACAGATGAAAATAATTTTTGGTGTGCTTAAACATATTCCCACTCAGTAGTAGTGTCAAATCAGCTCACCACATAAAGATTGCACTTACAAATGTCATTTGCGTAGTTCCATCCAAAAAAAGGTGTTAAATCTGATCAATATGGGTCCCAATGGGAGCGCTTTTTATTTAATTGCCACAACCTCCACTATGGTCCTAAGCAATCAGAGAACAGCATCAGCCCTTAAATCCTGCTGCTGATGACAGCTGGAATGCAGCAACACACATTATCGTGCAAGCAGGAGGAAGAGGCTGCAGAAAGCACGGAGAGACAGATGCCAAAGTGCTATTGACTGAGCTATCGATCAGAGAGCCATAGAGGCAAACACCACAGAAACAGGCCCTTCAGTTCAACACGGCCACGCCGACCAAGTTGTCTTCTTGAACTAGTCCCATATCACCACATTTGACTCGTATCCCTCTGAACTCTTTGCTTTCCATCAGAGGGAGAACTCAAGTACAATGAAGTAATGCTGGAAAAATAGCATGAAATATCGAGATATATCCAGGTGACCTCTGCAGCATTTTTAATGTTAACATTCAGTCAGAACCATGAGCACACATACACGCACAAAAATCTCCCACCTCTCCCACACACAATCACTCAATAGTGCTGAGGCGGAGATAGTTGAGAGCTTCAAGTTCCCAGGTGTAAATATCATCAACAATTTGGCTTGGTCCAGCCACATAGATACCATGGCCAAGAAAACACACCAGCACCTCTACTTCCTCAGAAGGCTAAAGTAATTCAGCAAGGATCCTCACCAATTTTTGTAGATGCACTATAGAAAGCATCCTCTCCGGATGCATCACAGCTTGGTTGGCAACTGCTCTGCTCAAGACCGCAAGAAACTGCAGAGAAAGGTGAAGGCAACCCAATCTATCACAAACCAGTTTACCCTCCATTGACTCCATCTACACTTCCCGCTCCCTCAGGAAAGCAGTCAACATAGTCAAGGACCCCTCCCATCCCAGTCATTCTCTTCTTCCCCCTTCCACTGGGCAGAAGATACAAAAGCTTGAGAACACACACCACCAGGCTCAAGGATGGTTTCTACCCAGCTGTTATAAGGTTCTTGAATGGACCTCTCATACGATAAAGATGAACACGCGATCTCTCAGTCTACCTCATCACAGCCCTTGCATTTTATTTGTCAACCTGCACTGTACTTTCTGTGTATCTGTAGCACTATATTCTGCATTCTGTTTTTTTTTTCCTTTTATACTACCTTGTTGTACTTGTGTATGGAATGATCTGTCTGGATGGCATGGAGACAAAAGCTTTTCACTGTATCTTATGTGGCAATAATAAACCAATTACTAATTATCTCCCTTCCCCTAATTCCCCATCGATAGTAGCCATCACAGCATGCCCACAGCTCAGCCCAACACTCCCACACATAGTTTAAGCCTGCAGATGGAGGCGTTACGGGGAATGTGTGGAGAATAAAATGGGACGAGTGCAGGATGAGTGTACATGGGTGCTTCATGGTTGGTGCAGACTGGCAAAAGAACCTGTTTCTTTGCTCTATGACTATTATTTTATGTATAATTGTAAGGTTATTTGCTTCCTATCTTCATTAAGATAGAAGCTGCCAGGAATAGGAGGAAGGTTATCCAAACAGGACTGGATTCATCTCAGGCACAGCACCTCAGCACCAAGGAAAGAGTCCTCCAACTCCTGGGCAGAGGGTCCAATGGCACTCATTATTTAAATTCTCTCAAAAATCTGTGTTGCTTGATCAGGGAGGTGTTTGAACAGGTCTTCAAAGAGTTTTAGAGTTGAGTTGTAAAGTGACCATTGTGAGCTGAGTGTCCCTTTAAATCGTCCCCAGATGTGAAACACAGCTACCAAATATCAATCATTTTCTTGATCTGGGGCCAACAATTTATGTCAGGAAGGGTTCAAACCTGCATTGCACCATGACCAATATCATTAGGAACGTGAGTGAGAGTGGGGAAAACTTTAAACATGCTAGTGTGGATCCCAACTGGAAATGGGCTGCCCAATTTTGTGAGCAGCACAATTTCAGCCAGATGTGATCAGTAACACAAGTTACTCAGGTTATGTAGCTCTTGGATTCGATGGGCTAAACCATTCAGTATCTGGGCCTCAGTATCTACACCATTCTGGTTCAAAGGAGATCCCTATTGGTTTCTGAGGGAAACATAATCACCTACAAGAACAATATAGGTGTTTGTAAGTGTAAATGATGAAATGAAACTGCAGGCAAGCAAGAACATTTTGGCAACTTACGCTGAATAAAGTCTTCTGGTACCTTTAACAAAAAGTGAAAATATTTGATAAGACTCCATCTCAATTCAGCAAGGAATGGTAATGTGGGGAGAAGCTTCTTGGTGGAGTATTGGGGAGAGAGTGTCAGTGCCAAACAGTCATGTGCACTTCACAATACTTAGTTACTGGAATAAGCACAAAATTACTGCCTACAATTCCGTGATGCACCATTTCAATATCGCAGTCATCTGTATCTGCAGACACTACTTTTGAATTGACTCCTTATTTCTTCCTTCAGGAGTTTTTAAACCTCTGATTCGCACCCACGGTTTGTTTAGTCAGAGTCATCATTTTACAGTCTGGATCACAGAGTCATAAAGTCAAAGAGAGATCAATTGGTCCACCAAGTCTGTGCTGACCATCAAGCACCCGCTTACACCAATCCCATTTTATTATCCCCACATTCCCATCAACTCCCCTCAGATTCTACCACTTACCTATAGACAATTAACCTACCAATCTGTATGTCGTTGGATGTGGGAGTAAACCATACCACCAGGGAGAATGGTGCAACTCCACACAGGCAACACCAGAACTCACGAGCTGTACAGCAACAGCTCTGCTCGCTGAGCCATCCTTCGATATATCTGTCCATCGATATCAGTAATCAACTTTTCTGACTTCCCCTAATTTGAATAACCCACCCAAATTAGTAGTGTTCAATTGTCCCAGAGTCTCTCCATTCCCCAAGCAACTCAAGCTACCTTTGCAGTGTTTAAGTGACTTTAAACTTTCTCATTACCTGAATCATCATTACTTCATTATGGTACAGGAGAAGGCATTTGGCCCATCAGATCTATGCCAGCTCCAAAGCAAGCAATCTCATCAGTTCCACTCCTTCCTTCTCGTTTACCTGCATCCCGATTTTAAACGAACTCTCTCTTACAGGTCCATCAACCCCTCTAAATTGGCCTTTTACGTAGGTAAATGGCAAACATTCAAAGTAGAAAATTAACCTACCAGCATATCTTTGGGATGTGGGAGGAAACCAGAAAAAACCCACCTGGTCAAAGGGAGAATGGGCAACTCCACATAGGGTCCAGAGGAGGTTTACAAGAATGGTCCCGGGAATGAAAGGGTTAACACATGAGGAGCGTTTGATGGCTCTGGGCCCGTACTCACTGGAGTTTAGGCTGAGGAGGGATCTCATTGAAACCTACGGAATATTGAAAGGCCTGGATAGGGTGGACGTGGAGAGGACATTTCCAGTAGTGGGAGAGTCTAGGGCCAGAGGGCACAGCCTCAGAATAGAAGGATGTCCCTTTAGAACAGAGAGGAGGAGGAATTTCTTTAGCTAGAGGGCGGTGAATCTGTGGAATTCATTGCCAAAGACAGCTGTAGAGGCCAAATCATTGGGTGTATTTAAAGTGGAGGTTGATAGGTTCTTGATTAGTAAGGATTACAGGGAGAAGGCAGGAGACTCAATGGGCCAAGTGGCCTAATTACACTCCTATGTCTTATGGTCTTATAGCCAGGACGTTGTCAGGATTGAAGCTAGTTCCCTGGACCCGTGAAGTAGCAGTGCTAACTGTTGTGTCACCATCCTGCTTGTAACTGTTTACAAGTGAAACCTTTTCAACAGGGCTTCACGTTGTTAATTTGGGCAGTTCTATTTAATGTTCAAGTATATATTCTGGGAATAAATGGGAAAACTGAACACCTATTGTACAACCAATATATTAGCTTTAACAAAGCACAGGGGAGGAATATGATGTGGAAAGTATTCCACTCTTAACTTAGATAGCTGACATCAAAGACAGTTTGCATGTAATGTTTAAAAACAGGCTCAGATAATCCTTTCCTTTGAGAATGCTTTGAATATTATGAGATAAAACATAAAACCATAAATGCCAAACCAGAGCACAGACATTGGGACAGAAATTCACCTCTGGTCGCGAGTACAAAACATATCTGGGCACATTACTTGTCTGTCAATAGAGCAGGAAGGAAGTAGATGGAAGTGAACACTAGCCTCTGTTAAACATGAGAAACCAAACACTAATTCCTACCATGATATCATCTGGTGGAGGGAAGTCACCCCTCAGGAGTAAATACAGTGAAATGCATTTTAGGACAGACAATTTAAGTGATTTTTAAGGCAGGCAAATGTGTTCTCATGCTTTACCTTATAACATAAAACAATGAACATACAACTGTACAGCAAAGGAACCAACCCTTTGATCCACCATGTCTGCACCGACCATGATACCAATCTACCTCATCCCATCTGCCTGCATGTGGTCTATATCTATTCCTTGTCTGTTCACATGTTTACCTAAATGCTGCTTAAATGTTGCTATCATATCTGCAAGCACCACCTCCCCTGGCAGCACGTTCCAGGCACCCGCCACTCTCCATGTAAAAAAATTTGCACATCTCCTTTTAATTTTCCCCCATCACCTTACAGCTATGCCCTCTTGTATTTCACATTTCCACCATGGGAGAAAGACTCTGACTGACTCCACTATCTATGCCTCTCATAATGTTTATGTACCGCTACAGTTCCTCCCCAGGTTACGGCAGTGTTCCGTTCCTGAGAACTGTTTGTAACCAGACCAGTTTGCAAGTTGGAAATGCAGCCACAAACCAAGTCTCCACATGGCAGAAGATGCCTGCAGCAGCTGGCAAATCCATCTTACCGGTCTCCTAAACACTCGTTCGTATTTACGACTATCCATAAGTTGGGAGTTCATAAGCTGGGGAGGACCTTTGCCGGGTCACCCCTCAGCCTCCAATGCTCCAGAGATAACAATCCAAGTTTGTCCAACCTCTCCTTATGGCTTATACTCTCCAATCCAGGCAACATCCTGGTGAACCTCTTCTGCACCCTCTCCGAAGCCTCCACATCTTTCATATAGTGCGGAGACCAGAACTGTATACAATACTCCAAACTTAGCCTAACCAAACTTTTCTACAGCTGCAACATGACTTGCCAACTTTTATATTCAGTGCCCCAACCGATAAAGGCAGGCATGTCGTATGACTTCTTTACCACTCTATCCACTTTTGTGTTGTCACTTTCAAGAAGCTGTGGACTTGCACCCCAAGGTCCCCTTGTACAACAATGCTTGTAAGGGCCCTGCCATTTACTATATACTTTCTTCTTGCATCTGACCTCCCAAAATGCATCACCTCACACTTTTCTGGACTTGCGATTGTGGACATTTTACTTCACACTGTTGTTCTTTAGTACTGACAAATATGGCCTAAGATTCTCTGTTCTGTAATAATAATAAAAAGAAACATGGCAAGACTGCCAACATTCACCAGATGTTCTGGTCACTTGCATCAGGAGTGAAAACTTTCATCAGTTCAGTCTTGCTTGGACCTCAGCACAGATCCCACGTCCCACTGGTAAAAAGCCAGTTTTCTAACTCAAATAACTATGTAGGCCTAGCTCATTAGTAACATTACTAAGAGTAGGCCTAATGTTGCACAAGTTTCTAACAACCAACGTGAGAATTCACTTATGCCACTGATTGGGGGGAAAAAAAGTTCTTGTAAAATGTTGCACTTAAAAATAAGGTCTACTTTTAGAGGAGACTTGTGTTAGCAGTGAGACAAGGTGCAAAACATAATAGTTTCCTCTTCTTGTGAGTCCTGAGCTTCACCTAGTTACATCAGTAAAAGCCAACAGTTCCAAGCAGGATTGCTGACCTTTAAGCACGAGGTCCAAGCCAATGAGCCATTTTAAAGTGCAACTGGCAATAGTTATGTAAATGGAAATACTGTTTGTTGGTGCTTTTGGCTGAAGGAAGATTATTGTCGAGCTCTTTATTAAATAGGGCCATGGTATGTTTACAGTCCCCTTCAATCACTAAGATAGATATCAGCTGAACATCTCATTGTCAGACTTCAGATGTTGGTCTGGGGCTCAAATTCAGGGGTCAATGCCTCAAGTCATGAAAATTGACTGGCCTCCAGCACGTGCTCAAAACAAATGTTTGACAATGTATTATCTCAAATTTTTATTCAATAAAATATCAAAATAAATAAGTGATATTTTTTAATCAGAAGACAATAAGCATTTGGCAGGATTTCAACAGACAAATGATGACGTAAGTCACAGGATTGGTGTGAATGTGCTGCAAAATTGGACAGTCAAGTTACACATTAGTGATTAGATTAATAGCTTATTGAGTATTAATGTAAGAAGTTTTAATATTCAAACACTGGAGACGATGCTGAAGGTCTTATAAATCTAAAGATGACCAAGGGATAAACTTGAAAGGATGCCTGAAGGAGAGGCAGAGATGTACAGAAAGGGAGATGGCCTCGGCAGCTGAAGAGACATGAGTAATGGATCAATTAAATTCGGGGTTGAGCAGTGGGGGAGGGGGCAATCAGAATTACAGGGACACAAATCTTGGTTTATAGAGATAATAAAATTAAAAATAAGGAGCGGCAAGAAAACGGTCTTTAGAAGTTCTGAGCAAATTAGTTTAATGGATGGAATTTCCAGGTAGAACAAAGGAACAGAAGGGAAATTAATGAAGTAATAATTGGAAGCTGCAGCAAGGGGCAGGTGAGGGTATTTAGCTCTCTGTAGATAACTCAGCATAACTTAAAAACACTCAACACTAATCTTTAAACAAATTGTAATGAATTCTTTTTACTCCCATTAGTTTCTCTGGAAAATTATTTTCTACATGGGCTTTCTGAAAATGGACTATACCTGTGGCTAAACATTGTTGAAAATGAAAAAGAAACTGCAATGTCTTGAGGCAATGTATCAAGAAGGCAGCATCCATCACTAAGGATCCACACCATCAGGGAGATGCCCACTTTATGTTACTACCGTCGGGGGAGGTGGTACAGGAGCCTGAAGACCCACACTCAATGATTTAGGAACAGCTTCTTCCCCTCCGCCATCAGATTTCTGAATGGTCCATGAATACTACTTTGTTATTCCTTTTTTTTTTATATACACTATTTATTTTGTAATTTATAGTAATTTTATGTCTTTGCACTGTACTGCTGCTGTAAAATAACAAACTTCACAACATACAAGTCAGTGATAATAAACCTGATTCTGATAATCTGCTGAGCAACCAGGGAAATTAACCAGACGAGCTGTGGTTAATATAACTCTTGTTGTACAACTGGATCGATGGGATAAAAGTTGCATTAACTTGATCTGTATCGTAATTTCCAGCCAATCGATCACCCTTATCCTGACATCACAAATGCCTCCGTCTACACTGTCCAATTAGAGTTCCCCTACTGTTGGCCGCCTCAGTGTTAACCACAATCCCTCTGAGTCTTTCCCCTCTCTTTTGACCATCCCACTACCCCACAATTCTGTCAACCCATAAGCTTTGTTCATGAACTTGTGTAGTTTGTGCAGATGATCAGGCAGCAAGTGTTGGCAGCATCTCAGTGCTCTGACGTTATTGAGATCCAAAGCCTTTTCTGGGTGACCAACCTATTCCAAATTTAAGTTCATTGCACATGCCAAGCTTGGGACAGCCTGCACATCAACTCTTGCTATAAACGTCATTACATTACAATTGGTGTTACAGAGCAGATGCACGTGTCCCATAGAAAACAATCAATACTGACATTTATTTCATTATATGGCATGGGAATTTGAATCCAAGTATTCAGAATGTGAAACACATCCTCAACTCAGTGGTATTAATAATTCAACTATTAAAAGGTTTCCATAAAGATTACACAAACTAAATAATCTAAACCTTACAGCTCAAGATAACCTGCCCCATTTCATATACTAACTCTTAAGAACATAAGAAACATTCACCCACTGGCAAGAAGTGTTGGGCAAAAAGACTGAGGCCTTCCAACAATAAGTGTCCAGACTAAGAACCCCAAATTATTATTTTTATAAGAAGAACAATTTCATTTAAGTGGCAGCATTTTCCTTACTCGTGTATTAAGAATGATTATTTGGGTAAAGTGCCAGATGTAGGTGACATCTGTAAGAGAGAAGGGCAGGCAAAGCCTTATGGAAATAGGTTAAAAATTAAAATGTTTGCCTAGAAATTAATCCTGAGAATTATATACTCTATTAGTTCTGCATTGTGCTGACTTTTGGATGAATCTGTAAACACTAAGCATCTCTGCCTTTTAAGGTGGATGCAAAAATATACCATTGTACTGTTCTGAAGAGCAAGAGCTATTTCTGGTGTGCTGACCTATGTTTATCCATCAATGAAAGGAAATGGATAATCTGGTCACCAGTATTACTATTGTGGGAGATCGCGTGCCAGTGCGAAATTGGCTGCCAGTTTCCCTACATTATAACTTCAGTCTGTCGGTTGTAAAGCACTTTTTTCTTCTGTGTTGATTTATCTTGGATCTGAAGACAGCAGGAACACTATTGGTTGGAATAGGCGAGTGACCCAACTGATTTTACCCTCCGCCAACTTTTTGTTTCGTACCAGGGCATTAGATTTAAAGAACAGATCCCCCCCTGAAATAACCAGACTGTGAACTTCCCTCCACTTTCTCAAACCGAAGAGGAACAAGCAGAAAGCTTGAACTAGTGCAGATCTTTCCAACATTGCAACTGTACAAAAGGTTTCATTTTTTTGTGAAAAGTTCACATATTTGTTCTGGATAAATTGGACAATACACTATTTGATTACGGGTTTAAATTCACATGATGCACAAAGGAAATCTACTGTAAGATCAGTTCCAGTGTTTTAAGGTTTCTTTTAATGCACAACAACTAATAGACTCCAACTTCAAACACAGTTTAGCTTCTGCTTTGTGTGGAAAGAACACATTTAGAAGATGCTTCGACATTATGCAGTAAATGGCAGGACCCTTAAGAGCATTAATATACAGAGGGATCTTGGGGGCACAAGTCCATTGCTCCCTGAAAGTGGTAAAGGCAACCTACAGCATGCTTGCCTTCATCAATCAGGGTACTGAGTACAAAAGTCGGGAAGTCACGTTGCAGCTGTAGAAAACTTCAGTTCGGCTACATTTGAAGTAATGTCTGCAGTTCTGGTCACTGCATTTCAGGAAGGATGTGAAGCCTTTGGAGAGGGTGCAGGAGGTTCACCAGGATCATAGAGCATTAGCAATAAGGAGAGGTTGGACAAACCTGGATTGTTTCCTCTGGGGCACTGGAGCCTAAAAGGTGACCTGATAGAAGCATATAAAGTTGTGAAAGACATAGATAAAGGTAAACAGTCAGAACCTTTTTCGAAGGGTGGAAATGTCAAATACTGGAGGCCATAGCTTTAAGGTGGGAGGGGAACCATTTAAAGGCGATTTACACGGCAAGTTTTTTTTCCAGGCAGAGAGTGATAGGTGCTTGGAACAGGCTACCAGGGAAGTGGTAGAAGCAGATATGATAGTAATGTTTAAGAGGCATTTAGACAGGCACATGAACAGGCAGGGAATAGAGAGAGATGGACCACATGCAGGCAAATGAGGTCAGCTAAAATTGCTATCATGGTAAGCACAGACATCGCGGGCCAAAGAACCTGCTCCTGTGCTGCACTGTTCTCTGTGTTGTGTTCTAGTTAAACAATAATATGGGCATGGTGGGCACTATGGTTAAGTTAACAGATTAGCAATTCTGAGGCCTGGACTGAGTTCGAATCCACCATGGTAGCTGTGAAATTTAAATTCTGTAAATAACTTGGTACTTGTATTAAGAATTTTTAGACAACCACAAAAAAAATATTAAACTGCCATGTTATGAGCCAGGTAGCTATTTGGTGAATGTCCCTTTAAGGCACCTGGACAGTAGAGTAGAGGTGTGTGTGTGTGTGTGTGTGTGTGTGTGTGTGTGTGTGTGTGTGTGTGTGTGTGTGTGTGTGTGTGTGTGTGTGTGTGTGTGTGTGTGTGTTCAAGACAGCAAGAAAACAACATGCTGGCTGTTTTGATCAGTGAGCGAGCACGAGAGACACTGACTGCTGGTCTCCGTATCGATGGATGAAGAACAATAGCTGTGTCTGTCACATACAATCCATGTATGGATTTTTGGAGCAATCAAATGGAGTCCACTTTGTCATTAACCTGTAGTGGGAAACAGGTATTTCTGTGGATGGCCTTCGGGGTGGCGGATACTTTGGAACAAAGCAATGGAGATCATTGGAGATTGAGGTGTCATATAGGTTCCATCGTGGAACATGTGGATTTCGTAATTTCTCTCTCACTTTCTCTTCAGTCAACGGTGGTTTTGCAAAAGCCTTTGCTCACATTTCACCTGATGATTTGCTGAACTGAACTTTGAGAACTATTCCTAGACTTGGAGTTTGGGAATTTGCCACACACACAACACTTTGAGTTTAGACTTGGGGATTATGTTTGATATCTAATGTTTTTACTTTTCTTATTATTACAAGTAGTTATCAAAAATAGTTTCTAACACTTATACATGACTCAGTGTGTTTCTATTGTTGCTGGTACGTAACAAGAAGAGTTTTTGGTGGCTGTTATTAATGTTCTTCAGGAGAGAAAATCTGCCATCCTTGCCCAGTCTAGCTTGTACATGACACCAGATCCACCCTAACTTTTAACTGTTCTCGGAAACCGCCGAGCAAGCCTCTTAGCTGTACCATCCATTCAGAGTTCAGTAGTTTCAGAAGGTCGATCACCAGCACCTTTGAGATGCAGTTAGGAATGGGGAACAAATGCTGGCTTACCAGCAGTGCCCAGATACTGAAAAATAAAATTTAAAAATCATTGCCTAAATGATTCTTTTCTATTTCAAATGCTTCCGAGAATTTGGAAAAGGCAGAGAGAACAGAATGATACACATTTGACACAGCAGCAAGAAGAAAATACAGTTCGATGCAGCTCCGAAAGAGCAATTGGTTGATGGAGTAAGTTGGACTCACTAAATAATTCTCATATATGAAATGTTTTTTTTCCCCCCACTGCTGACCTTAGGTGGCACAAGCGATTTGGCTCCAATAATTTGCTTCAATCTAAAGAGTGTTCTTCTCACAGTGGTGTTAATTCAAATTACAGCAAATTGTAAATGGACAAAATAGATTATGTGAACATGAAAGGAGGAAAAGAGTTGAGAAAGGGAGAAATACACTTTACACATAACAAGGCATACTTTTACCACATCGACCACAACAGTTTAAGAAGATGGCTCACTGCCAGTTTAAAAGGCTTATTAGGATGGGCAAGAAATGCCAACCATACTAACAAGACCCGTCTGCTTTAGATGAATAAAGGTATCTGCAAGGAGTAGAAGGAAACTTATTCCAAGTGTTCCTAGGTTCTGCTGATTTCATCCATATCCAATTACGTTTCATTCAACTCTAGTTATCCTAAAGATCCTTTGTTCTGTTTGGCACTCAGTCAAATCAATAGCTCTTACAGTTCGCCATACATTTATGATAAAATCACAATGGAAGCTAGTCATCCCTCAATCTTGATGGTCTGCCTAAGACGACAATTCATCTTGTATGTGTGATGACTACAACCTTCATGTCAAAGCTTCATTAAAAAAAAATCAAACACCAGCTAAATAATCATCTACTTGATAAATACAACTTTTCAGAAATTAAAATGAAGGACTTAGTGATGTTCACAATCCTGTTGGTTGGTTCACAAACAGCAGGATCTTAGACTGGATGCATAATATTTCAGTATTTGTAAGACCAGGAAGGAGAGGTATTTTTCTTTTACTATGTGAATTATTATCTACAAGTGGTTGTATTGTCCAAGGGAACTGATAGCAGGTTTTAAGGACCTTTGGTCTCAATGAAATAAAAACAAGTCATAGTAGGGTTTATCAGCAACATTCAAACCTAACTTCTGTCTATGGAACTGATTGCTTTCATTTCCTTTTGTTCTGTGAACCAGCCACCAGGTCCAAGATGCTGGAACTTCAAGATCATGTGATTCAAAGTAGCTTTTCAAGATAAAGAATGGTAGGTGGACTACTTCAAAATTATCCACTTTTAAAATAGATTATAGCCATTTATTTGTTCCAATTGCCAAGATAATGGGTTCATCAAGTACTTGAATAGCTGATGGTCAATAGAAGGCAAAGCAATAGCCACAAATCATGGGTGACACTGAATGCAAATCGCTTTACTTAATAGGAATCAGTGACTGAAATCCTTCCGGGTACGTGGGGGGATTCCATTTACACCCTATAGCTATGGGCAGAGGAACTTATCTTTGGTCACTAATGCAAAGCCAGCCAGAGCTACTTATATCCTCTGCATTCATTTCCACTGAAGTGCAAAGGCAAATGCAACTGGTGCCCAATAGTTGCACACATTTGCATGTGTGTCCAGAAGTTCATTTCTCCTCCACATTCCGTAGCTTTGCCTTTATCCTACCCAAACTAAAATAATATGTAACACTCAGTAAATATAAATAACACAAGCAGCTGACTGTAAAGCCCATCTTTCCCTCAGTCAGTCATTCATCAATCTCATGTCTGATACCACTATCCTGCATTAACTGCATCTCTCTCAATTCCCTTAATATACAGTCAGAGTAATACAGCAAGAGAACAGGCCTTTTGGCCCAACCCATCCATGTCAACCAAGCTGTCTACCTGAGCTAGTCTGATTTGCCTGCGTTTAGCCCATATCCCTCTCAACTGTCCTTATCCACGTACTTGCCTAAATGCCTTTTAAACGTTGTAATTATACCCATCTCTAACACTTCCTCTGGTAGCTCGTTCCATATACCCGTCACTGTGTGAAAAGGTTAGCCCTCAGGTTCCTTTTTAAAATCTTTCCCCTCTCACCTTCAATCTATGTCCTCTATTTTAGACTCAACTACCCTGGGGAAAAGACGGTGATCATTCACGTTATCTATGCCCCTCGTGATTTTAAATACCTCCATAAGCTCACCCTCCTACGCTCCAGGGAAAAAAGTCCCAGCCTATCCAGCCTCTCCTTGCATCTCAATCCCTCCAGTCCTGGTAACATCCTCGTGAATTTTTCCTGCACCTTTTCCAGCTTAATGACATCCTTCCTATATCTGGGCGACCAGAACTGCGCACGATACTCCAAGTGTGGTCTCACCAACGACTTAGACAGTTGTAACATGATCTATATTAACACTCAATATGTAAAATTCCATCAAGTTCTGTCCTGAATACACTCAGTGACCGAGCCTTCACAGCATCACTGGGTGGAAAATTTCAAAGATTCAGTCCCCTTGAATGAAGAAATTTCTTATTTCTGTGCTGAATTGCTGACCCCTTATTTTGAGATTGTAACTCCTGGTTCTAAACACTGCAGCAAGGGGAACATTATCCCCTCTGCATAAGTATTTTGATTGTATTAATGAGATTAGCTCTTGTATTTCTAAACTGAAAATATAGGCCCAATTTGCTTAATTTATTCTCATATGACAAACCCATCAACCCAGGAATTAACCTAGTGTACCGTCACTGCATTCTGTCTGTCACACGTATACACTTGTCTCCATATGGACAACAGGCTTGGGACACAATATTTCAGATGCAATTTTACCAGCACCCTCCATAATTGGAGCAAGATGTCTCTTCGTTTGTCACACACACACACACACACACACACACACACAAAATGCTGGAGGAACTCAGCAGGTCAGGCAGATCAATGGAGGGAAATGAACAGTCGACATTTCAGGCTGAAACCCTTCATCAGGAGTCCTGATGAAGGGTCTCAGTCCAAAACATCAACTGTTCATTTCCCTCCATAGATGCTGCCTGAACTGCTGAGTTCTCTCAGTATTTTGTGTGTTGCTCCAGATTTCCAGCCTCTGCAGTCTCTCGTGTCTCTTGTACGAGAATCCTCTTACAATACCACTTGCCTTTCAAATTTCTTGCTTCATTGGCATGTTAACTGTCTGATTTGTGCACAAGGACACCCACACTCCCCCCTTAGTGTTGAAAGAGAAACCAGTTTTCATTTTTATTCCGAGCAAAGTGGATGATCTCACATTTTTTCCCATGTTATATTCCAGCTGTCATGTCCTTACTCATTCACTTAACTGATCTATATTCTCATGGTGCCTCTCTGCCTCTTCAAGCCCCACTGAAGCACACACCTTTGTATCAGCAGCAAACTTGGGACACATTATACTTGATCCTCACATCCAAATTATTGATATAGATTGCAAACAGCTGGGACTCAGCAACAGTCCCTGCATCACGCCACTTCTCAGTGCCAATAGCAAAATTATTCTTTTATTCCCAGTTTCCTGTCTTTTAACCAATCCTCTGTCATTTGTCTTATTCCTCATACAGTATGCTCTAATTTTGTTTTATAATCATGTAGCACTTTAACAAAGGCCTTCTGTAGGTCCAAGTAGTTGTTTACCTTCTATTCTGCTAGTTACAAGTCTGACAAACACGAGTTAACTTTCATAAATCCATATGGACTCTGTCCAATCCTAGTTTTATTTCCTTCGTGTATGGTTATCACTTCTCAACTGTTAGATTCCAGCATTTTCCCTACCACTAACTGACTGGTCTACAGCTCCTGGTTTTCTCTCTCCCTCCAATCTTAAAACCTGGATTTATGAAGAATGCAATATCAATGAAGTGCCCCATGGTGCACAGGTGAAGTATCTTGACCAGAAACCAGTGTTCTAGTCCATTGAGTCAGAGACATGGGATTGAAGTCCACAATAACAGCTGGGAATTTTTTTTTAAAATCTGGAATTTTATTTAAAAAAGCTGGTCTCAGTAATGGTGCCTACAAAATGAATTCATTGTTGTAAGACACAACCAATTCATTATTCTCCTTTAGAATGTGATCCATACATGACCCTAGACCCTCCAATGTGGTTGGTTCTTAACTGCTTCTTCAGTGCCAGGGTAAAAGATCACCTATGACATTCATATTCAACGAACCAAAAAATGAAAGAATAAGTGATTAAAGAATAGTTGATAATTTGTTTGTAGTTTGTAACATAGGGATATTGTTCAGGAATGGAATATTTATAACCTAATGAAGTGAATCTAAAGAGATATTAACAGGGTGTGCAACACTCAAAGCCAGAATCTTAGCCTTAGTACTGAAGTGACCCTACACAAAAGTAAATAATAGAACAGCAACAAGGACAACAATGATAACGTTTTCTCAGGAGTTAGTGGCAGAATACTTACTTTACAGCCTAGATTGTTACAAGCAGTATACATCTTGGACTTCTGAATGTGTACAAAGCAACTCTGTTGGAAAATGAGCAATTGCTGCTCGCCACAGACTTGTTTGCCATTTAAAGAGAAATAAGACAACTGGCTAAGGCAAACACTTAGCACCTGCCACCGATGATGCACAAAATCTGGGCTACTCTTCATTTCTGACCAACAGTCTCATTAGGTTTCTCCCATTTGCAAAGATGTAGAAGTCATTGGATAAGGAGGGGACCTTAATAACATTGAAAAACTATAAAACTTCTGACTGTATTGAACACTTGTTTACGATCAGTTCACACAGACATGGATAAATCTACACTCCAAACCCTTTGGTCCTCCAATGAAATAGTCCCTTCATATACCATTTGCTTGTTAAAGGATTACCTTCTTACTTAATTTGTGACTGTAGAAGCTTTTTAAATCACATGGCTCCCCTGACCATTCAAAAACATGCAGGCAGTTACTTGGACAGTCAAATACCATTAAACCATACCCCAGTGAAGACAAAACAGTTGGTTGGCAATGATGTGAGTTACAAGTGGTTTGATTTGTACTAGGTAACAACCCTAATTAATTTCTATATTCACAAAGAATATTTAGAGTAAAATTATCCATCACCTTGACCGAGAATAGTAAAGAAAATTTTACACATTTTAATTGGTATGTTAAATGAGATTTGACTGTAGATTATTTTAATTTATTATCTTTCTGCACATTCAGAAAGTCAACCTCTCCAGTTTTCCCCAGTGTATCTAAAGACATAACAACATACATATTAAACAATTCTTTTAAACATGATAAAAGCATTAAGAACAAAATGAAACTTGAACAATAACTTACTGGAGTTACAGTTAATCCTGATACAGTCTAGACGGGGAAGAATAAATGAAAGATGAAATCGCATCCTTCAAGGTAACAGCTGCAGACATCCAATAACAATTAGTCCACCCTTCCGGGGACAGACACACGCAAGAAGGTGGCCATTTTACTTTACTCTTCACTTCACATATACAAATATCTTTACAAAATGAGACCCAAACATAGACTGGTTATTTTCATACAACAAAAGTCTTACACAAATTTTTTCACATTACCTTGTACTCATTTTCAAAACCCACTGCAGAAGCAGAAGCCTATTTTACTTTTAGAATAAGTGACAACATATCTTTATCCCCATACTCTTCTCTCATCCTCACTCTCCCACCTCCAACTTTTTTTATAAAATGGCCACTTGCAAACAACTAACCATGTGAAAACTCAACCAAGATTCAGCGGGGACTGTTCCAATTGCAAGTCCCAAAGATAGACTGGCCCAACTATTGCACGCGCTCATGACCAACTAGTCGATCAAATACACTGAAAAGAGTTGGACAACAGTATTTGGCAAGAAGATGGGTGAGCGGTGCACATTGGCAGGAGCAGTGATCTCTGAGTATTTAGCAGGTTTCTCAAGAACTTCAGTAAGAAAAAGTACACAATAAAAAAGGGAAAAATCTGTAAAGTTGAGGATAGCACTAATTTTGCTGATAGTTTGCAAAAGCTGAAATCAGCACCAATAATCAAAAGACATCTAAAAAAGATAGGCACAGAAATATATAGACCAATTATGAAGCATCTTCATTTATCGGATGACCTCAGCCCTTTGTAATTTTAAGAACTTTTTTTTCCAATGCTCAAGTTGTTGCAATTCTTCATCCAATTAAAGCCATGGGCCAGTACTTCTCTCACTTTAGACATTACAGATCGACAATTTTGTTTCATCTTTTACAAAATAAAATTTGAGATCATTCAAGCTCCAAACAAAAAAAGGTACGTGCAGAGAAATTCTTGAGCAACAATGAGGGATAGTCAACAATCTGGATTCAGTTTCACGTGGCCAGGTTTGTCATGTGTCGTCAACCGCAACAGAAAAGTGGGTGCAAACAGCCACGGACCATTCGGCACAATCACCATACAGAGGCCGCAATACCTTTTGGGGAATACTGCTTTCCTTCACCATTGTATTGTCCCTATCCTGAGCACCTTCATAGTCACCCACAAGTATCTTAATCTCAAATCAAAGATGGCCAGTTCAGAGAGCAGATCTGAAAATAGTGTTTGTTGGATGTGACCGACTCTCAGGGATGGTGTGGGCTCTTTAACAAGAACTGAATGTCTGATGTTTGCAGTTACACTTTTCACCCTTAAAGCAAACATTTTGCTGATCTACTCTAATTAGGATAGTTAGGGTCACACAAGATCAGGGACTAAATGTGAGCAAGATATCAGCATTATAGAAAATGATTTAGCTCCCAGTTAATGAAAATTTTCAAAGAATGTGAACAGGGAAAGAAAACAGGACACCAATGGGTATGTAGTTTCAATGATTTGCTTGGTAAGTGCAAAGAAACAAATGTGATGTTCATCTATATTGGTCACCTCCTCCACAAGGTTTGATCACTATTTTGTGCCGAGTCACCTGATCCCAGATGAGGCATCAATTGGTAGATGCTTCAGTTAACCTTAATGTCCTCAGGGGTCATTCCTATCAAGGATCAATAATTTAGGAGCCAGTGGTGCTAAAAATAAGTTTCACATCAAATTATTATAAATAGTAACCTCAGCAGAACCCAAACCATGAAATACAATTAGGGACAGGAATAGGCCATTTGGCCCTTCAAGGCTGTACTGCAATTCAGTAAAACTGTGGCTGATCCAATCCCATCAGATCTTGAGGCAAAATGCATGGAAATATAATAGATGTGACATAAAACAGAAAATGTACTTCCACAAAGCACTTTGCAATACAATGGTGAGAGACGTCTACTGTCTGGATCAGCTCATGGGATTACAATTTTGTTGCAATCATGGAAAAGTGGTTGAGAGAAGGGCAGGACCGACAGCTCATTGCTCTGGGATATAGAAGTTTCAGGTGTGACAGAGGGCAGTGCAAAAGCAGAGGGGGTGTTACACTGCTGAGCAGCATTATGTCAATAATTAGGAAGGATATTCTTAAGGGATCAACCAATGAGGTTATATGGGTAAAACTAAGGAATAAGAAAAGGGTCACATTGATGGTGTTATGTAGGCAGCTTGTAGAAAGGTGTAAAAGCAACAGGGTTGCAGCAGTGTTTTTTTTTAAAAAAAAACACTCTCAATATTGACTGGTATGGCCTTAGTGCAAGGGGCCCAGATGGGATGGAATTCATAAAATGCATTCAAGAGGGGTTTTGAAGAGTCCTACTAGAGAAAGGAATATACTCGACCACATTTTCAGGAATGAGGATGGGCAAGTGACAGAAGTGTCTGTGCAGAAACCCTTTGGGAACAATGACCATAGTTCAGTAAGCTTCATGGCTTCAAGGTAGTCATGGAAAAAAGGTTGTTCCTTGAGACAGGGCCAACAAAATTGGCAACAGGCATATTTCAATAAGACAGGTCCCAGTGAAGTAGTTTGGGAACAACCAATAGAAGAGAAGACATCTGATAAATGGGAGACATTTAAAATCAAGATACTAAGAGTTCAGAGTCAGCATGTTCCTGTAAGGAACAAATGCAAAGATGGCAAGATTAAGGAATCTTGGCTAACAAAGAATACTAAAGGTTTGATCAGTGAAAATAGGGAAGTGCATGTCAAGTATAGAAAATTGGTATTAAATGAGTCCTTTGAGGTTCATAGGGGACATGGTAGAGAATTGAAGAAAGAAATTAGGAGAGCCAAAAAAAAACAAAAAAAGGCCATGCAATGACCTTGGCAAGTAGGAATAAGGAGAATCCTAAAACCTTTTGTAAGTACATTAGGATCAAGAGGGTAACCCAGGACAGAGTAGATCTGCTCAAAGACCAAAGGCTTAATCAATATGTAGAGCCAAGGGATATGAACAAGGTCCTAAATAAATACTTCTCATCGGTATTCACCAAAGAAAAGGGTGTGGAGGCTGGAGAGTTAAGGGAGGGCATGCTGATATTCTGGAGCATGTCTCTATCAGGAAGGAGGAAGTATAGAAATATTGGAGCACAGTAAGATGGATAAATCCCCAGAGCCAGATGGGATCTATCCCAAGATCCAAAGTGAAGCAAGGGAGGAGATCGCTGGGTTTCTGATGGAGATTTTTGCATCTTTGTGAGCCACAGGCAGGTGCCAGTAGACTGGAGAATAGCCAATATTGTCCCCCGCATTCAAAAAGGTCAATCAAGATAAACCTGGAAACTATAGGCAGTAAGCAGTAGGGAAATTGTTGGCAGAGATTCTGGAGGGAGAGGATTTATGTTCACTTGGGAAGGCATGCACTGATTAGGAGTCAGCATGGTTTTGTGCAGGGGAGATCATGTCTCACATATATGGTTGAGTTTTTTTTTGAGGAGGCAACTTAGAAAATTGATGACGACATGGTTTACATGAATTTCAGTAAGGCTTTTGATTGGGAAACTGGTCCAGAAGGTTAAGGTGCAAGAAATCGGAGGCCTGTTGGCAAATTGGATCCAAAATTGGCTAGGTAATAGGAGGTCGAGTGTAGCAGTGGATGGGTGCTTTCCTGACTGGAAGTCAATCACAAGTGGTGTACTGCAGGAGTCAGTGCTGGGACCTTTGATAAGAATATTGGCAAGTTTGCAGATGACACAAAAATTGGTGAATTCTTAGATAGCAAAGTTGGTTGTCTAAGAATACAGCAGGACATAGATTAGCTGGTGTGGTGTTGACAGATGGAATTTAGATGAGTGTGAGGTAATGCACTTTGGGAAGTCAAATTCTGGTAGGATATATAGAGTAAATGGTAGGGACCTCAAGAGTGTTGATGTACGGGGAACCTTGGGGTGCAAGTCCATAGTTCATTCAAAATGGCGCCACAGGTAGATTGGGTAGGCAAGGCACATGATATGCTTACCTTCATAGGCTGAGGTATTGAGTACAAGAGCTGGGATGTCATGTTGCAGTTATCCAAATCACCGGGTACAGTTTTTGTGCACAGTATTGTGTACAGTTCTTGTCAGCACACTATAAGAATATGGTAGCAATAGAAAAAAGTGCAACAGTGCAGAAGAGATTCACCAGGATGTTGCCTGGAATGGAGGGCTGTAGTTGTAAGCAGAGATTGTATTGGCTGGGTTTATTCCTACTGGAATGATGGAGGCTTGTTAATATTTATAAAATTATGAGCAGCTTAGATAGACTGGATAGATTTTTTATGCCAGGGCAAAGGAGTCCAGAACCAGAGGGCACAGATTTAAGGTGAGAGGGGATATAATTAAAAGGAGATCTAAGGGGCAAGTTTTTCCCCCACATAAAGACTGGTGGTAATCTGGAATGAGCTGCCAGAAGCAGATACAATTACTATGTTTAAAAGGCATTTGGACAGGTACTTGGATGGGAAAGGAGTAGAAGGATACTGGCCTAATTCAGGCAAATGGGATTAGCGAAGATAGGCATCGTGGTTGGCATGGACGAGGTGGGCTGAATGGACCCGTTCCTGTGCTGTATGCTTCGATGATCTGAATCTTTGTCACCTTGAGAATCACTCAGATGACTTTAAAGACAGTTATATAGTGCAGATTTTACTTTTCTTGAAGAACCCCATTCTTTCTACACATTGAAAGTCTGAACATAGTCCTGGCTCTCCAGAGATGTCAAAGCACAGTAAGATGCACGTCACCCGGCTGAAACTACGACTGGACCTTCCTTGCAAAGACTTGCCCAGGTTGCAAGTGTGGAAAAGGGGCTTTGGAAGCAGAGAGAAACAAATTCTTTTGACCTATATTAGAGCTACAGTTGACACTGAAGTGAATTAAGTGTGGGGGAAAAAGATTAATTATTTTTGAACACTATTTATTTTAAATAGCTCAGAGATTTTATGGTGAAAAATGTAGCCATTTATGACATAATGTTCTGCTGCACCATCTCACTATGAGTGAATATAGTTAAAAATCAATGGTACAGATATTTTTCTCCCATGTTTTCATTAAATAAGCCAAGCAATTATCATTATCTATCCCAAAATGCCCTAAACAGCTTCAGTGTGTGCATTGATCCAGAGTGTAGGTGTTGAGAATACTGATGCAACTTCCAGTAGTTTGTATGCAGTCAGATTCCTGAAAGCCACAACTCCCTAAACCATACTGAAAGAGTAAGCTGATATTCTTTTGGGCTACTATACAAGTTAATGGGATCTGTTGGCCTGATAATAATAAGTAAATGGCATCAAAAAGAAAATCACATTCACTGCTGGCAGGATTAAATTAAAAACTTTCAAGCAAGTTAATGACTATATTCTACAGTCAGAATTCACACAGAACAAACTTGGCAAAAGCCAGCCTTAAAATGTGCAAGCAATATTGGTATAGCAGTGCAAGGAGCAGCTATTTAGATGTCTTATAGTAACAGCAGGTAGAACTTCATTAGGCATTTGTTAAGATTAAAACCTATATTGAGGGATGTTTAGTGTCATTTGGTCTCTGGAAAACAAGCTCAGGAAAATATTGTCCTGGGGCACAGATAGGGTAAATGCACACAATCTTTTTCCCAGGAAAGGGAACTAGAGGGCATAGGTTTAAGGCAAGAGGGGAATGATTTAAAAGGGACCTGAGGGGCAACTTCTTCAGAGGACGGTGCATATATGGAACCAGCTGCCAGCAGTAGTATTTAAGGCAGGTCCAATCAAGACATTTGGATAAGTCTACAGAGGGAAATGTTTAGAGGGATGTGGGCCAGATGCAGCGAAGTGGGAGTAGTTTAGGTAGGCACCTTGGTCAGTATGGACGAGTTGGGCTGAAGGATTTTTTCCATGCTCTACCGCTTTATGACTTTACTTTGCAAAGATAACGACAGCAGAACTATCAGCACCACAATCTTTGCACATAAAACTGACAGTATCTTGGGGGTTACATACAACAGAGAAATTCTGAAATTGCTTTTGTGATTTAGCACTTCTCTGTAGACTGTGCCGTTTGTAGTCTTCCCTGTTGCATTCAAAGGAATGCATTTGAATTGGCAGGAACTTAAGGTGTTTAGATACTACTCACTGCAAGATATCCTGTAACAGTATGTCTTGTCATATGAGATGCAAGTGAGTTTTGCTGGAATACTGAGAGATCTGCTTGCTTTTTAAGGCCAGTGAATTTGCTGCTTCATGAACAAGTGTTATAATTCCTTCAGGTAAATATAACAAGCCACAAGTTTTTGGGAAGTGACAGCATTTTCTGCTAAGTGCCATCAGGTTTAGGCATCCTGCATGAATGTGCAAATTGTGATCGTGCTGGTTACTCCATTCCAATGTCTGACTCTTCATGGAGTCCAATAGTGGATCAAAAATTTAAGCCAATTCCCCAGCATTTGCACTCATAGATCCTGAGCCTTTAAACTTGTCAATGAAACAGGGCGTCCATTCATTTCAATGCGGTGGAAAGACGATGAGGGTCATGGTTTTTGTATCAGTTAACATGTACCTGTTTGAATTCATTGATCAAGCTGCTTTGCTTTTAATATTTTGTGTGTTTAGGGAACTGAGGATCTGCAAAAGAACATACTTATCACAAAGACCAGCAGTGAGCACAAGAAATTTGCTGCAGGTTGTGACCCCATGGATTTTATAAAATGTCTAAAATTAAGTTATGATGCTCTAGCTTTGACTCTAATTGTATATTGATCTTCTGATATTTAGCATACTACCAATGTTTAGGATGTTTATTAAAACCTGATCTTCCTTTTTTCTTGTCTTTGGTAAATATTTAAATACTATTTGTTCCTCAATGTGCTTGACGACAGGGATTCCCCAGGAACTGAAAACTGAAAAAAAATGTTGGGAAAAAAATGTTCACACCATATCCAGTAGTAAATATTGCTTTGCTGTCAATTGCAACATGTGGACAATTGAGATCTGTGCAAATGCTTGATTAACATTACTATAAATGACCCACAATTAATTCCCCTTGTGTTAAATGTGTCCCACTATCTTTCATATGTGAAAAGTTATTTGAACCTAGGTGTAATGCAAGCTGAGAATAAATGTTCTTGTGCTTTAAAGCACATTTGTAACTATACTTACATAACAAAACCACACTGTTTTTGGTTTGTTTTTGTTATATATAAAAAAAAGCTAGGAAGGACACTCAGCCCAGTCATCTAAATCGGCAGCGTTGAGATGCTGCATCCAACTTACCCTGAGTATCATCAGAGAACAGCTATATTACACGGTGGCCACTAGACGGCATAATCACTAAACAGTACAGATACAATGATGAAGGAAAGCTTCAACAGATCCAGAAATAGAGGAAGTGACAGCACTGGGAGAGAGAAAAAAAAATCACTGAATGTGTTCATTAATTTACTGCAACAGTGGGTTCAGTAAAATTTCTGTTGGAATATACTGGAATAGAAAACAGATTGTGGTGTAAAATTACATCTGTTCCTTTCCTACATTAAACCTCACTTTCTCTTCTCTCCCAGAGGAAATCATTATTTTTATCTTTCAAAAATCCACCATATCTTTGCAATATAAAATAATCAATTGCATTTCATCAAGTAGCAACAACATTTATGTACTTGAGCAGATGACGTTGCAAAATAGCATTTTTAAAAAAGGTAGTGGGCCAGATCTTCCAGAGGGGTGCCAGCAACAGTGGAAATTATGACCTCAATTGGAAGTCGATTGAAGGGTTGCAGGTGCCTGCCCAGGGTGTCCACCTATCTCCACAACCACCCCAAGTCACTCACTCAGAAATGTCACTGCACCCCACAGAGCTCACTCGGCCAGTGGTATCTTCTGGCCTTTGCCTCAGCACATGGCCCCCATTAGTAGCCCTCCAGTCAGTGCTGAAAGTGAACTGCTGTGTCCGATCTGCTGAGCAGAGGCACAGCTGTGCCTTGTGAAGCACAAGCAAAGAGTCATAGAGTTGTACAGGACAGAAACAAGTGCTTTGACCTGCCACATCCATGGTGACCTATCAACACAAATCCCATTTATGAGCACTTGCAATTCAAGTGCTCATCTGGATACTTGCGAGAGTACCTGCTTCCACCACCCACTCAGACAGGGTGTTTCAGATTTTAACCACCCTTTGGTGGAAAAGAAGCTGTAACAGCCCATCCTGCCCCATCTTCAGTCTCTCCAACCCTCTCAAATAGTCCCAGGCCTGCTGAAATCCAGCCTCCAACAACTTTTTTTGATCCCCAGTCTTTACCCAACCTTTCCCTCCAGTTCTGGAAAAAAACTACAGTGAGGTTCAGTGGCAGACTCTGGCACTTGCAGTCAGAAATGCTCTTCGCCACACAAGGCCTCACTAATTCGAAAAGAGGATCTGCCACATGTTAGGAGGCTGTGCCAGGGAGTGCAGTTTAAGAAACAACACACTTTTACCACTCCTCAGAAGATCTGGGCCAACATGTTTTTTCCATCTATTATTTCAGCTAAATTAATTTTTAAAAAATCAACTGATCAATGCTCTTAAAAGGGGAGAATCCCTCAAAAGCTTAATAATTACACTTTTTAAAATTCCAACTTTTTTTTTAATGTTTATTGCCATTTTTTGATGCACTCTAGGCACTGATGTATAAGAATTATGTATATACCTCAAACAAATGATTTCTTGTTCATTAATTGCAAAGAAATTATAAATGGTTCATGGTGGAGATTTGAAACAGCTTTTAACCACAGAAATATTTGTAAAAAGAACACACTATTTGGACACTGATCAATGGTTGTATCTTGGATCAATCACTTGCATTCAGGGAGTAGAAAAGTTCCCAATTTAGAAGGGACAATGAGGTAACAGTAGCAAGGAGAAAGACTTGGGTGACTGAGAGGTAAAGCGATCCGGCTGCAGGTTTGATTGTGCACTCTGTTCTCAGGGCTGTTTGCTAAGCGGGCCGCAGGCTTCAGGCCTTTGAAGGGGTTGATAGCCATCTTTTGACTGATGACTCATGAAGCATTTTGATAAAAAAAATTAAGCATCAACTTTGAATTTAAAAACTTATTTTTAAAACCACAAAACAACTAAAAATAACAAAAATGTGTAAAGGAAAAACTCCACAAATTTGCAAAATATTCTTATAAAAAGACTTTTGTATATAAAACTGACCTTAAGTAGGTCACAGCATTTTCTCTTCTACAAAGGAGAATTGTGATGGGATCATCTGAACAATTTAAACCAGCAGGCACCTGCCTGTGAGCTATTATTTTTACACTTTTTTTTCTTTAAACCTAACAATTGCTGTGGCTTACTTAGCAGTGCCAACAGATATGGTGCAAAAACATGAATATTTGCTCAAAAGATGGTCCATTTAAACATGGATTTCAGATCAAACAAATCCAGAAGTACTTAATATCAGTTTGATAACTTCATGCACGTTTTACACAACATTCAAATTATTACATTTACGAATTAATACAAAGAAATTTTAGGATGAATTTATTTACTATATTCAAGTAATTGTTAATAGATCCATCATTGATGGAAAGAAAGGCTAGTCAGCCTCACAATCAAGTGTCATACAATACCTAAGTTGACTGTCAGTTTCACTCGGCCTCCGTCAAGCTCCAGGCGAAGTGTGTCGGCTGAATCCCTCGAGGTCGTGGCCACGAGCAAGCCGTAAGCTCGCTGGGACATGAAGCGGAGAGAAACATCTTCAGCTTCTGTGTGCATTACCCAGGGCATGACTATCTTCAAGTACATGCTGCCATCGTAGCTGAGAATGGATGCCTCTGTGGGGAAGAAAAAAAAAATTAAATGGTGACATTAGGTGACAGCAACTCATACTTTCTAGTACTTGGTTAAATCAATCTGTCATTGTCTTTTCCATCTGGTGTTGAAAGAATTGTGTAAACATACCACCGGAGATAACTCAAGTCAAATGGCTAACTTCTGTACCATAATGAATCTGATTTTTATTGCAAGACGCACTAAAAACTGCATTAATTATATTCCTTGACACCTTCCAATTGACAGCCACTGGAAGCAATGGACTAGAAATTGTACAGAATTAGGGCGTGAATCAATGACTGTCATATTGAAACTATGAGTAAGGAGATCATATGGAATTGATTTCCTTGCATTATTAGCATGTGACAGGTGTTCAGGGGACAGGAATTTTAGCCCTATCCTGAAAATTACAGAAGGTACTTGGAAGGGATATTATCCACAGACTCAGGGTGAGAATGGGGTTGTAACTGGATGGTCAGAGGAAATAGGTGCCTTGAAATTCACTCCCAGTCATTGATGCTGCTAGATGGGGGTATTTACTGCTACCAGGCAAAGGAAATAGAGGAACAGGAGAAATTTGAGAGGTGGGTGGTGACCCCCTTATCAATATAGAGCATTCCTACTCTGCACAGCTTCACATCTGGATAAATACATACTTTCTTTCGGACATCCACTCACTCACTCCACTACTGACGCTCAGTAGCAATGGTTTGTATCATCTACAGGATGCACTGCAGCATCTTACCAAGACTCCTTAGATGACACCTTCCAAACCCATGATATCTACCAGTTAAGAAGGACCAGGGCAGCAAAAGCACAGGAAACACCACCACCAGGAAGTTGCCCTCCAAGCCACACACTATCCTGACTTGGAAATGTATTGTTGTTCCTTCACCATTGCCGGGTCAAAATCCTGGAAATCCCGCTCCAACACCATTGTGGGTATCCCCACAACTCAAGGACTGCAGCGTTCAAGGCGGCAGCTCACCACTACCTTCTCAAGGGCAATTAGGAATGGGCAACTAAAGGCTGGCTCAGCCTGTGAAGCCCACATCACTTCGATGAATAAAAAAGATCCTCCATGGAGGTACCCTCAAGTTTGGCTGCCAGACACACTTGGAACCCAACCAACACAGCAATAAAACCTGTATTAGCCCCTGCAATTGCAGGAACAGCCCTTACTTGCGCCCCAAGAATTTTGGATTTGGGCAACGATACAGCACATGCCATGTTGAACCCTTCATCGTCTTTTTTCCACCCAAAATAAGGGCACAGGGCAGGCTTCAGAGAATCTACTCTTTCCAGAGCAAGTGGCTTGTATTCATCTAAAATAAAATATTTGCATTTCAATAGTGCCTTTCACAATCTTTGGATGTCCCAAATCACTTTACAGCCAAATGAAGTACTTTTGATATGTTGGCACCATTGCAACGAAAGAAATCTAACAGCATCTAATTTGTGCACAGGAAGCTATTTCAAATGAGCAACGTTATGCCCATTATTCTTAACAATGTTAAATGGGGGGGGATGTGGGAGATGTACAGTCAGAATTTTGGGGCTAACACCTCCATTCTTCAAACTAAAGGCCTCAGAATAACATCTCATCCAAAAGACATCATTACTAATATGAATCAGGAGTGGGCCACTCAGCTCTTCAAACCAGTTCTGCCATTCAACACGATCATGAATGAGCTGATTGTAGCCTCAGATTTGCATTCCCAAGTAAGCTTTCACCCACTTGTTTATCAAGAATTGAGCCATCTCTACTTTAAAAAAAGATGCCTCTGTTGAAGAGCATTCCAAAAACATACAATTCCGAGAGAAAAATAATTGCCTCTTTTCCATCTTAAATGGATGACTATTTATTTTAAACAGCAACCCTCACGCTCCGAATTCTTCAGTAAGAGGAAACACACTCCATATCCAACCTGTCAAGAAACCCCAGGACCTCATGTTTCAATCAAGTCCTCTGTCACTCCACTAAACTTCAATGTACACAGGCCTAGTCTTTGCCACCCTTCCCCATAGGACAACCCACCCACTCCAAGTATGTATCTCAGAAAAGTTTTTTTGAACCGCTTCCAATGCATTTACATCCTCCCTTACATAAGGAGCTCAATACCGTACACATAACTCCAGTAATGTCGTCACCAACATCCTACATAATTTGATGCTCAACTTTCCTACTTTTGAATTTAATTCTGCTCAAATTAAACAAGAACATTCCTGTTAATTTGTTGTATTTGAAAACCAGCCTTAATGCACCAGACTCTCCATTCAAAGACCTCAGTTACAAATTGCTGGTCATTGATGGAAGAGGGCCCTTAGATTATCTCGCTGACCGCAGTAGTGCTGCCATCTGCTGTTGTGGAGGTGTGGGAGGGAAAGGGAGGGCTAAAAAAAATCATCCAGGTACTGTGTAAAGTGGAGAGGAGTGGGAGAATATAGTATGGGCATTTGGGAAATGAGGAGTTTGGAGATAGAGACTGGCATTAAGATACGGTGGGGGGGTTGGGGCAGTGGCAAAAGGGGTCAATGTGGACGAGGATTTTGGCAATTTTTTTCCCCGCTTGCAGGCAGGTCTCCTTGTTTGGCAACATGGATTCAGAACATATTATCCTGGGAGTGGTTAATCTTGAGACATGGCTCAAGATCCTTGGGGAATGGCATCATCCTTTGCAGGAATTTTGAGGTTGCAAGAATGACTCATGATGCAAGGATGCTCTCATCAAATCTCCTGATTTGTATTATGTAATTTGGAAATACTCAATTTTGATTTACTCCAGATTAAATCTACTTTTAGTTACATTGCTTTTCAGCACAGTACAAATGAGTGTTTCTATAATATAGTAAGACAGCAAGTCATTTCACAGAAGTATTATCAAATAAAATCTGATGCCCAGCCACATTTATTTTTCATCCCTTGAACTGAATGCCTTGGTAGACTATTCATGAGGTAATTAAAAGCCAACCATGCTTTCTTGGGTCCAATAAGGCTGGATAAGGACAGCAGATTTCCTTCCTGGAAGGATGTTAGTACACCAGATGTTTTGTTTTACGACTACCCAGTGATCTTAAGATTACCATGACAGACACCAGCTTTTCATTCTAGATTTTATTTAATTACTCACATTTAAATTCCCCAGCTGCTTTGGTGGGGAACTCTCATTTCTGGATCAATGGTCCAGACTCCTGAATAATAGGCCAATAATATGGGCACTCTGCAACTGTACTACAGTCACAGCAGGATAATACAGCAGATAACTAATAACTGGGTCAGACAGTTAAGGCTTTTCAGGCCATTCTGATACTTGATGGCATCAGACTGGACTATTTCAAATCTTTTTAATAGAAATATTCCCCTTTATGTTTCTCTGCATTCAAACACTTTTGCTTAAAATATTAAACTAGTAAGTGGTTGACACCATCCCAATAACACCTCAATATACACTCTGAATAGACAACATTCAAAACAATAGCATACTTCTATTTAATAACTTAGTCTGTGCTCAGTGGAAGGGCAATAATGCAGTTTTGACAGCATCATACACACAGAAAAAAATACTTTGTCATTTTATCTCAACTTCCAGGAGCCTGTTATTTATTATCCATCCCTTGCTCTCTTAAGTTGATGTTGATGGGCCTTCTTTCTTGATTAGCAATTTTTTTTATATATACACATATATTTTAACTGTGGCATTTAAGCCAGTCAGTCAGTTAACTGCTGAACTGTGACTGCAACTGATTTTTCATCAGCCAAAGTACTTCTCCAAAAAAAAAATAATTCATAAAATGGGAGTAAGTTACCAAAATATGCCAACATTAAATTTTGGTTGGTTCCTCGACATACTCAATTACCTTAAGGGAACTTAAGCCACTTGACTTCAATGGCATCTCTTCTGGATACATGACTGATAACAGAAGTTTAGTTTTGACACACCTCAGGCACCTATCCATATCAGCCACTTCAGAGCATCACATGTTTAGGTCACAGTTCTCCTTATTCTTGGTCTTTTACATAGATGCAATACTATACTATTATTCAGGCTGGTTACAAAAGATACTGATAATTCAGCATTTTTGCAACATCCACTAAATATGTCAACATCTATTGAACTATTTGAAGACAGCAAATATGTAAGATTCAGAGATACCAGATCTCAGCAACACTACTTTTGCCAAACATGTCCTCTTATGAATTTCCCCAATTCCTTCATTCTACTATTCCCCAATGCCTTCGACTAACTAGATAACTATTAGACCACTGCTTGAAACCCACGAGTTTAAACAAACCTTTTGTTATCATTCCTAATAGCTGCTTTTTGTTTCAGTATTTTTTTTTTGTCCATTTACATTCATTTGAAGTGCCTTGGAATGTTTTCTTGCGTTAAAGATGCTATGTGAAAGCAAACTATTGTTGTATGCAACTCCAAGGATACAGACCAAAATTGGATATGTTTAAATTCTCATTCCATCAACACTTTGCAGCAAAATTTCCACGGCACTTTATTCAATTCCCATGCTTTCTGATGGATTAGATTAAGCAAGGAACAGAGTGTTTGGGGAAGGTGTCAGCTAGGAGCATATGATAATAGCAGATGGTCTATTGCAAAGAATTTGCAATATATTTTGATTATAGTCAACCCCAATTGTTCACTGCATTTTCATATTTAAAAAACAATTTAAAGAAAAACACAATTGAGACTTGCATGTTGGGAACTAACAAAAGAAAAATACATGCTTCTAGGAAGATATAGTGATAAAGAGCCAGCTTGAAAATATATGACTGAAGTACATAAGAAGTTTCTTTTGAAAATTTTATTTCATTGCAGGAATGCTGCAATTGTTACATATAGAACATGCTGCTTGGTCATATAAACATGCATTAAAACCCATGCAGTACATAATGGAGCACAAACCAAAAATATCCACAATTAGAAAGGATGTTTTTCTTTGTTGAAAAGAGAGAGAAGATTCTATTTTTAATTATGTGGCTACAATCAAAAAAAGCATCTTACAATTTATGGTTATCCATTTGCTTGTGACATATTTATCATTAAAAATATCAGATCAAATCGTCCTCTAAATTTCTCCTGTCATCTTCATGGAAGTACTAATTTAAGCCAATAATTTGCATTAGAAAAGATGTGATGGTTAGACTTCCCCTTCCTAATATTTACTGGAAGGATTTGGACAATAAATCATGTTATAAAAGTACAAAATATGTATGATGATTGATGGAACAAAACTGAGGAAAAGCTAAATGCTTTTAAACAAGATCAACAAACCATTCTAATGATTTGAAAAGGTTCTTTATTTCATCTGCCTGAAGTCATTAACACAACTTTTTTTTTGGAAGATGTATTTTTGTGCTATTAACGTATCAAAGACACCAGGCATTCTATGCAAGTGGATCTTAAGAAAGATAATCTACCCCTGCCAAGGGAGAGCAATAAAAATCACTAATATCACCATAAATTGAATGTCTAAGCAATAAGAGTAAAGAGAAAATGTATGGGGTGAATTTCATCCTTGGTCACCAGCACCAAAAGCATACAAGAGTATTGGCCACCACTTGTACTCCCCCATCCCCCCACCACCCCACCCAATCTCATTCAGTTTTAAGTGTGGAGGATAATACAAAATGGAAGCCAATTTTCTTACGTACATTCAGTATGGTGATCAGAGGGGAATTTCCACCCATTTACC
Source organism: Pristis pectinata (assembly GCF_009764475.1). Classification (NCBI taxonomy): domain Eukaryota; kingdom Metazoa; phylum Chordata; class Chondrichthyes; order Rhinopristiformes; family Pristidae; genus Pristis; species Pristis pectinata. The sequence goes on along the minus strand of NC_067405.1, from coordinate 140,606,351 downwards.
AAAGACAATGTTTTCTGGTGCCGACTTGAAATCTTGCAAAGCTTGGTTTCTTTTTGCTTTGGACCCAAGCTGCGAGGTAGCTGTTTTGTCCAGCTTAAAATCCAGGGCATGAATGTGCTGCACCTCCAAACAAACAGATATGGGGTCATCCTTACAAATTTCGACAAGTGACACAAAGGAAAGGTGGGGTAAGCAGGCCAGATATTTCCACAGAGGAAAGGAAAGGGGCTACAGAAATGAGTGACTGAAACAAATGATTAATCAATCATTCTTGGGTCCACAGAAGAGCAAACCTTGAGCACAAGAACATACGGGGCATCAACCCTGCTGCTGCCACATCGTGAGAAATGTAACCTGGATGCCCTCAACAGTGCTCCCCCACCAGTCTGCCTGTGGATATCCTAGCTCTGAACAGCAACACACCTTTTCCTCAACTTCCACCATTTGCTAAAGGGACACACATTGTCATTGATCATTGGAAATTTATAAGTTCAATAATGCTTGCCGTATAGCTTGATCAGTGTTGCGTTCTCTGGAGTGCAGTCAGTAACCATTTGCTAAACATGCATTCAAGATGAGCAAATTATTTGCAGCAAGACCACAGAAGCCCAGACTTGAAAGTGTGCAAAGCAGCCATGATAGAGGGGGAAGGAAGTCTGAAGAGTGCAAGTTCAAAAACCTTGGCTGATGCTGAGCATGGCACTGTTGGGAGGTATCATATTGTTCAGATGAAAAGTGTAAAATAAGTTGCTGCAGTCCCTGCATTGCAACAGCAATTACAATAAAAGTACATGGATGAGTCAAGTGCTTTGGGGCATCTGAGAAGCGTGAAAGACAATCTGGTCTGGAAATTCTGCTGCATTTTAATGGCATTAAAATGGTGCATCAGTTTAATGCATTTTTCCAGAAGTCCCAAAAACAGCAGAGCCTTCTGAAGCTAGGTTCTCAGCAGAGATTTGTTGGGATTTCCTTGTGCAACAACACATTGCATCCATTTCTGCATTCTGTGTTGCACGTTCTCGTGCCCTTTGCATTAAGCCCAGCAGCTGCGACTTCGGCAGCCATCCTTTAAAAGGGACAGATCACAATAAAAGCAAAACCCTGCCAATGAATGAGGATGTTGCAGCTTCAAGCAAGGGGTGCAAGAGTGCTCAGAGGGACCGAGACAAAGTGGTGGTAAAGAGACCCTGCAGGAATATTCAAGAGGGACCTCACAGATTTGTCCCTCCGGACGATAACCAGGCATTCCTGGCAGGAATATCTCTGTAAAAGAACACAAAAGTTTGGTCCATGAATGCCTGCACTTTGGAGAAGCCTGCATTGGAGGTAAACCCCGATGGCCACTGCCTGCTCTTGTGGGTGAAAGGAAAGTAGATCTTTTGTAGGTCACAGGTGAAATATTGACCTCACAAACTCTCTCGTCATGGCCCTTGCACTTTATTGCCTACCTGCACTGCACTTCCTCTAACTGTAACACTATATTCCACATTGTTATTGCTTTTCTCTTATACTACATAAAACATTACAGCACAGGCCCTTCGGCCCACGATGTTGTGCCAACATCTTATCCTGCTCTAAGATCTATCTCACCCTTCCCTCCCACATCACCCTCCATTTTTCCCCATCATTCATGTGGCTAAGAGTCTCTTCAATGTCCCTAGTGTATCTGCCCCAACAACCTCTGCTGGTAGTGCATTCCATGCACTCACCACTCTTTTTAAAAAAAAACTTACTTCTGACATCCCCCTTGTATCTTCCTCCAATCACCTTAAAATTATGCCGCCTCGTGTTAGCCATTTTCTCACAGGGAAAAAGTCTCTGACTGTCCACTCGATCTATGCCTCTTATCATCTTGTGCACCTCCATCAAGTTACTTCTCATCCTCCTTCTCTCCAAAGAGAAAAGCCCTAGCTCACTCAACCTATCCTCATAAGACATGCTCTCCAATCCAGGCAGCATCCTGGTAAATCTCCTCTGCACCCTCTCTAAAGCTTCCATATCCTTCCTATAATGACGTGACCAGAACTGAACACAATACTTCAAATGTGGTCTAACCAGAGTTCTATAGAGCTGCAACATTACCTCATGGCTCTTGAACTCAATGCCCCAACTAATGAAGGCCAACACTCCACATGCCTTCTTAACAACTTATTGACTTGCACAGCAACCTTGATGGATCTATGGACTTGGACCTCCAAGATCCCTCTGTTCCTCCACACTGCTAACAGTCCTGCCATTAACCTTGTATTCTGCCTTCAAATTTGATCTTCTAAAGCGTATCACTTCACACTTTTCTGGGTTGAACGCCATCTGCCACTTCTCAGCCCAGGTCTGCATCCTATCAATGTCTTGTTGTAACCTACGGCAACCTTCTACACTATCCACAACACCAACCTTCGTGTCACGAGCTCACTTACTAACCCACCCTTCCACGTCCTCATCCAAGTCATTCATCAAAGGAAGCAGCCCAGAATGATCTGGAGAGTAGGAAGCAGAAAATCACCATGACCTTGAAGGAGTAGTCATGGAACAAATGTGAGGCAGTGTATTTTGAGGTTGCAGGAGGTCACAAATCACAGGAAAGTATGGGGTTAGTATAATCCGATTGTTCTGAGATAAATAAAGAGTTATTGTTTTTCATACCAGTGAAGCTGAAATTAGTATCAGTAACAAAAAAAAATGGGAATACCGAAGGAGGTAGTCATGGAATTAATGGATGCATTGGATGTCAATGTCTAAAATTCTGTAGATCATAGAACAGTTTGAGCAGATTGGCGGTTAGCAAATGCAACTCTACCACTAAAATAAAAATAAAGAGAAAATATGGATCAACAGATTCATTAGCCTGTTATCAGTAGAACAGAAAATACCAAGTTTACCCTCAAGGATGTGAAAATTGGATTTGTGTCCTTTTCCACAAAGGTAGAAAAAACATCCATTTAATTGCTACCATTTCTTCAATTCCCACTATAAATACTCCTATTGTGACTGTAAAAACTTACATTTGTCTTTATTAATCTGTTTACATGCTTGTGGAAGTTTTGTGTTTCTTGCAAGTTTACGCTTACATTCTATTTTTCTTCTCTTAATCAAACTCTTAATTCTTTTGGCCAAATTCTAAATTGCACCCAATTTTCAAACCTGCTACTTTTTCTGGAAAATTTATACGTCCCTTCTTTCAAACTAATTGAACCACAGAACAGAAATAAGCTCTTTTGCCCAAAGAGTCCAGACTAACCATCATCCATTCACACTAATCCCATTTTATACTTGCCACATTCCTATTAACTCCTCCAAACCTCCTCTATTCACCCCCACCTCCAACACCACCACCAGCAGATTCCACCATTCACCTGCTTACTAGGGTCAATTTGCAGCGGCCAATTCACACCAACCCACGTATCACGTGAGAGGAAATCACAGCGCCTGGAGGAAACCGCACATGGTCACAAGGAGAACATGCACACTCCACGTAACCTGCCAGAAGTTTAAGAGAGTCAGGGGCTAGAAGTGAGAGCAGTGGCTACTACTGAGGAGGAGAAGCTGCTGGGGAAGCTGAAAGGCCCAAAAGTGGATAAATAACCTGGACCAGATGGACTACAGCCCAGAGTTCTGAAAGAGGGAGTTGAAGAGATTGTGGATACATTAGTAGTGATCTTTCAAGAATCACTGGTGTCAGGGAGGGTCCCAGAGGACTGGAAAATTGCAAATGTGACATTGCTGTTTAAGATAGATATTTATTGATGAGTCGCATATACACTGAAACACAGTGAAATGCGTCTTTCTGCATTACTGAGAATGTGCTGGGGGCAGAGCCCAAGTGTCGCCACGCTTCCAGCGCCAACATAGCATGCCCACAGCTCCAAACCCCATACGTCTTTGCAATGTGGGAGGAAACCAGAGCATCCAGAAGAAATGCACGCATACACGGGGAGAACATACAAACTCCATACAGACAGCGACGGGAAATAAACCTGGGTCAGTGGCACTGTACTAACATTATGCTAACCAGTACACTACCTGGGAGGCAAGAGACAGGAAATTATAGGCTAGTTATTGGTAAGATGTTAGGATGAAAGAATGAAATTTGGGAGTCTATTGTTAAGGATGAAATTTTGGAGTTCTTGGAAGTATATGATAAAATAGGACAGAGTCAGCACAGTTTCATTAAGGGGAGATCTTGCCTGACAAATTGGTTAGAATTCTTTGAGAGTGGAGATAAAGGGGTCATTTTCAGGATGGCTGCTGGAGACTAGCGGCGTTCCGCAGGGGTCAGTGTAGGAACCACAACTTCTCACTTTATTCATTACTGATCTGGATGAAGGGACTAATGGCATTACGACCAAGTTTCCAAGATAGGTGGAGGAACAGGTAGTGTCACAGAGGCAGGGAGTCTGCAGAAGGACTTGGACAGGTTAGGAGAGTGGGTGAAGAAGTGGCAGATGGAATACAAAGCAGGGAAGTGTGGGGTTATGCACTTTGGTAGGAAGAATAAAAAGGTGTAGGTTATTTTCTAAATGGGGAGAAAATTCAGAAATCAGAGGTGCAAAGAGATTTGGGAGTCCTAGTTCAGGATTACCGCAAGGTTAATTTACAGGTTGGAGACAAAAAAATTCTGCAGATGCTGGAATCTGAAATAATAAACAAAAAGTGCTGGAGGAACACAGCAGGTCAGGCGGCATCTAAGGAGGGAAATAAACAGTCAATGTTTCAGGCTGAGACCCTTCATCAGGACTGGAAAGGAAGAGGGCAGAAGCCAGAATAAGAAGATGGGGGGAGGGAGGTGAGCACACGCAGGCAGAGGATAGGCGAGTCCAGGTGATAGGCGAGTCCAGGTGAAATCCCTGTCAGAAGGACAAGGCGAGAATCTCATTGAAACTTTACCAGATACTGGAAAGGCCTGGAAGGAGGAAGTGGAGAGGATGTTTCCATCAGTAGGAGAGTTCAGGATCCAAGGGCACAGCCTCAGAATAAAGGGATGTCCCTTTAAAACTGAGATGAGGAGAAATTGCTTCAACCAGGGGATTGTGAATCTGTGGAATTCATTGCCACAGACAGCTGTGGAGGCCAAGTCATTGGGTGTATTTAAGGTAGAGATTGATAGGTTCTTGATTAGTAAAGGGGTTAAGGCAAGAGAATGGGGTTGAAAAGAAAATCAGCCATGATTGAATGGTGAAATAGATCTCATGGTCCAAATGACCTAATTCTGCTCCTATATCTTATGGTCCACACAGACAACACTGGAGGCCTGGAATGAGCCCGTGTGAAGCAGCAGCTCTGCCTGTTTTTGTTTAAATTTAGATCCCAGTCATAGAGTTAGTTATACAGCACAGAAACAGACCCTTCAGCCCAACTTTTCCATGCTGACCAAGTTGTCCACTAGAGCTAGTCCCATTTCTCTGCATTGGTCTCGTATCCCTCTAAACCTTTCCTATTCATGTACCTATCTAAATTTCTTTTAAACATTGTAATTGTACCCTGGGCTACTCAAACAGGAGGAGAGTGGGCCAAATTGGTAGCTCCATCAAACAGCAAGCTGGGCCAAATGGCCTCCCATGTTGCAAGAATCTCTGCCAGTCTCAAGTCATTACTTCTCAAGAGGATAACATGGGCAGAATGTGCCAACAGAGAGTCACCCCTGGCTGGTTCAGCAGCTTTGGAATAGACTCTGCTGTAAGCTGCTTGACTGCATCCTCAACCAGAGGAGGGCACGTAGAATAAAGAGATTTAAATAAATAGAGGAAAAATTCATTTTCAGTACATTGGGAAAGGAATTTGAATACATTTTCACAACCAGGCAACAGTAAAACTAATTTTACAACCGCTTTTCTGACTGGTTTCAGGGATACAGCATCCTAAAATCAGTACCATTAGTTACTTAAGTGTTTAATTGCTGAGAGATTTAATTGCCTGCCTCACAATGGTGCTAGTTTTCCTCTATAGTCTAATGCTGAATATGGATTAATGCCATTGCTAATGCCCATGAGGTAAAAGCCACCAATTATATATTTTTTACATGCTCATTGTAAATGAGGGTATTTAATCTGCTACAGATGTTCTCTTTTCAATTGCACTGTATTTACAACCCGAGAAATACATCCTTGGTACCTTGTGCCATGTATGACAGCAACAGCATGTTCTCCAAAATACAATTCTGTTGCCTTCAATGGAACAGAATCTCAGAAGTGTAATGTGCATACACTACTTTATCATGCATTTCTAACCCACAGAGCAGAATTAAAAGCACTCCTGCCAGGAATTATAAGGCTGATCCAATTTTATCACAGACCACTGCATACCAGTGTCTTTTTTTTTAAGATTTGTGGGAGGGGTGGAAGTTGGTTTCAACAGGCTTGGAAGGTCTTCCTTTGGACCTGGTCACCAATTGGGGTCCCAAATCTGATGCAACCCATATGAGAGTGCTCCAAGTTGGGCACTCCTTTGCCAAGCAGTTTTTATTTGTTAATTTACAGGACACTAGTATTGCTGCAAGGCCAGCATTTATTGCCCATCCATAATTGGCCATGTGAAAGTGGAAAAAGGCATCATCTTGAACTGCACCAGCTTGTTGGTGAAGATGCTCCCACAGCGTTCTTAAGCAGGGTGTTCCAGTTCCAACTTGTTGAACTCCATGGGGGTGCCCTGCCCTCAATACTCTCGCTACCCTACTTATCCACTTAGTGGACAATGACAAGACTGTTGGAGAATCATGCACAACTGAAGGACACCATTTGGCCCATCATGCCTGTGCTAGCTCTATTCAATTGTTCCCATTCCCCCACTCTTTCATCTTCAATATTTTATCTAAATTCTTCTCAGTTACTTGTGAATCTGGTTCAACCATCCTTTCAGGAGCTGGTTTCAGATAATAATAACAATCACAACAACTTGCAGTATAAAAACAAATACACTATCATTCTTTGGGCTCTTTTATGCATTAACTTGAACCTGAAACCTTCTGGTTACTAAGCCTTCTGACAGTCATCACACTGTCATTAAGCACCAGGCAATTTTTTCCTTCATTGTGGCAAAGAACTTGAATACCAGAGAAACACATCTGTCACTGATATACTTTTAGATTAGATCTTTATTTTAAAAACATGTATGGGGATGCAAGAGGTAAATCAGTACATAAATTTCTGGTGTTACCTGGATATTTGTTCCTTGCCCACCCCGAAGTCCCTGGAGAAGAAGCAGTGGATGCTGCTTCATTTGAGGACTTCACCAACTTCCTTGCAAGGAATGGAGGATACATTCGTTAGTTATTTTTTGACCACCATTGACCTTTGTAGGATTTCTTATTTGATGATACTGGAATAACCTAGACTCTCCTTACAGTTTAATCATTAATAGCCCATGAATAGCAACACTGTGGTTAAACTATTGGGCAGGCAACCTTAGTTTTGGGACATGGATCAAACAACAAGTTTAGAATCACAGCATGAGGCTGGGAAATTTAGTAGCTGAATAAATCTGGAACTTTTTCAGCTGCTCTTAGCAAAGGTGACCATGAAACTACGAATTGTTGCAACAATCCACCAGTTTCATTAATGTCCTTCAGAGAGAAAATCTTTCCTCACCTGGTCTGCAGGGCAAAGGATGAAACTGAAATAACCCGTGACTCCAGACACACCAATATGGTTGACTTCTCACTGTCTCCCAGTTTCATGAGCAATTAAGGGTGTGCAATAAATGCTGGTATTGTCAGTGATACCCACATCTCGTGATTAATTCTTTAAAAAGGTAAGCAATCAAGAATTAGCCAACTATTATACTGTGTGTGTGATCAGTTATGCTAATAATAATTACATGCATCTTAGGTTTCTGTTCTTGTTCTGCTTCCCCACTCTACAAATTTTGCAATAGGTTTTGAGGAGTTGGTACAGAAAAGTGCACATTAGTGAGCTGTCCTAATCCTTCTCTGCAAACTCACATCACCCTCACATGTTGGCTCCTTATGTCCTTGCTTCAGTGTTCCCCTTTCCAAGTGTACATACAGGAAAGAAGGAAGGAAATGAATTATATGCATCACTACTTTAGGTAACGCTACAGGTTCTGGTTCAAAGGAGATAATTGGATAATCTACCTTCAATCATGTGTGGAGATACCAATGCTATAAGAGACCAGAGTTTATTTTATCTTAATGTCTATTTTGTGTCTACCCTCCAATCACTGCAATTTGCTAGAGAACTAATTTTGCTTTTATCAGGATGCTTTGCTATAATTTTGATCATGAGTCCTGTTTGCTGTAGAAACTTGTTTCAATTGGTGAGCTTGAATGGACTGCTGGTTGAACAAATGGACTGCATTGGTTGCAATCCCTGCTGTAAACCCTGCCCAATAAATTGGCTGACAGTGGCGTCAAAACTCTTTTCCTTCATTTTGCTTGTTAAACTCGAGAGTGGCAATTTCCTTAGCAGCCCAGTCACCGTTGATCAGGAGCTACGAAGACCCTGGAGATCTTCCGGTAGCCCAGGTCTGTGTTAATATTCACAGTAGCTTGTATGTAACACAGAATAAGAACATTAAAAGAAAGGTTTTGCATCAGTGCAGAGATTACTGGCATTGCCTCAGATCAATCACAAACCCATTTTACTTGGCTTCCTCAACAGAGCAGTGAGAAGGAATAATAATATTTCTTTATTAGTCACGTGTACATCAAAACACACAGTGAAATGCATCTTTTGCGTAGAGTGTTCTGGGGTAGCCCGCAAGTGTCGCCACGCTTCCGGCGCCAACATAGCATGCTCACAACTTCCTAACCCGTACGTCTTTGGAACGTGGGAGGAAACTGGAGCACCCGGAGGAAACCCACGCAGACACAGGGAGAACGCACAAACTCCTTACAGACAGTGATCGGAATCGAACCAGGGTCACTGGCGCTGTAATAGCATTGCCTGCCAGCCTACACTACAATGATCACTGGAGTATGGAATGGTGAAGGAGGTGGGGGAGGAAATGAGAGATTATCCACCTTGCAGGATAAACAAAGCTAACAAGAGAGAATAAATTAGGTCTCATCTCCAGTCTTTATCTATCAGAATTTATCCCAGAAGGCTTTAAAAACTTGCCCAAGCCCATTCACAGGTGAGACAGATGGATTTTTGGACTGTGGGGGAAATTGAGGTTTTTAGGTATTGGAAAGAATCAAATCAGCCATGATTTTACTAAATTCTGGAGCGGGCTCAAGGGATTGTATAGTTTACTCTTGCTTTTACATCTCATCTTCGAAACCATTTCTCAAGTTTTTAAACCACATTCTTCACTGTGTGAAAAAAAACAAATCTCTTGTGTATCTCCAAATAATTTTAGTCTCTCATCTCTACAACTATTCTAATAACTGTGATATCATGAATAGGGCATCAAATTTTCATACAATACACCAGCCAGAAATCTGTAATATTCCAACTAGTGTGAAACTATTACCTTATAAAGATTTACTACAACTTCATGTTCCCACAGGACACCATTCCTTATCTGCTAGGGTCTACTGCATTTTCCCTCCTGAGGGATAGACTCAATATCTAAAATTCCACAGGGCTTCTACTGTAATTCCCACAAAAGGCTCAAGAACCCCAAAGAGTAATCAAACACCCACAGAATTTCAACTCCTTGGCACTCATCTTTACTTCACCTTGGAGAAACAAACAAACAAAAAACACTGCAGCATATAATCTTTGGTGGTATTTAATGACCCAATGTCAAACAGTAACAACTAGCATTTACTATTGGGGCCTGATAGCAGACTATCCAAGGCTCTTAGCAGCATTATGAAATAAAATTTGATATCTAGCCAAATAGGGTACTGAACATGAACACTGAAAAAAGTTTTGAGAGACTTAAAAGGGAGGGGAGAAAAATAGAACATTAGAGAGGTTTAGGAAGGGAAACCTGGAACCTTGGCCATTAAAGACATTGGTGCTAACAGTGCAGCAAATAAATCTGGAAGAGACTGAAATCAATAAGTCTCTTACAACTGGGATTGGAAGAGCGGATGGAAAGAATCTCAGAATTTCTGTGGAGGGGGAGGGGAAATGCTGCACGAGGATCAGTTGAAGCTCAAGAGGAACAGCTCAAAGTAATTTCCACATGGTTTCTGTTAATATTCCATCAAAGATCTATGGTGGGCAAAATGTCTCCTCGCTACCTCTACAGGCAATGTTTGCTATATACTAATATTAATGCAAAACAATTTCAGCACCAACTTGAAACATTAATTCATTCCTGATGTGCCCAGAATTGCAATGAGCAATTCCCAGTAAACCATCATGCTGGTGCTTGTTAACCTACACATGCTATCACTAATGGTGATGCCTTCCACTGCTAAATCCTAATCCTTCAAACCTTTTTCCTTCTCCCTCGTTATCCTTAAACCTACTTTGTTCATGCTCATCATCACCTGCTTTACTTTCTTATTCGTCTGTCTCAATAGATAATAATCCTGCAAAGTGGAACATTTTGCTAAAGTTAAATGCTAATTTTCTGCTGTTGTAGCCACCAGTACAAATTCAACTCCAACGTGACATTCCACTGTGCAGATGCTGCAACAGTTTCAAAAGCATCGACCTTCAGCAAATGACAGCGAAGATCATCACTACCTCCCAGCATTTAAAACCGACTAGTTTTCTGATGCACAAAGTCACTCGTGCACAAAGATCAATATCCCTCTTCAGAAAGCATGATGGAACCAAAGCTCAGTTTCTCATTCTCGCATTGTTCAAATATGTAGTCTCAAAAACCCATTTCAAAGCCATCAAAAGGCCATGTGTTGTTGTACTATACCAGACACGTATGCACATGTCCTTGGTGGACATTTGTATAGCATTGATGAAGGACTGTAACAAAGTCAAGCGGTGCCAATATTTTGATGAGACCTGAAGCTGAAGCCTATCTCTCCTTTAAAATGGGTGCAAGAGAAACTGTGGCACTATTTTGAAGAGCAAGGCAGATACCTCGAGCAGGTTTGGCCAGTATTTATCCCTCAACTAACATCTCAAATCAGATTATACTGTCATTACCACTTTATTTTTTAAATGGGATCTTGCCATGCATGTGCAAATTGACTTCTGCATTTGCTATAACGCAACAGCAATTACATTTCAAAGTACTTCATTGAGCTATAATTGGTTTTGTGAACTCCTGAGATTACTAAACAGCAGAAATGCAGATCAATCCTCCTTTTGTCATTTGTCACCCACCCACAGAAACAAAGGGAAGCGGGAATGCGAGACCTTGAAACTGTTCGATCATTCACTGAGACCATACCAGAGCAGTTGCTCTACATCCCCTGGTTAATGACACTTTACCAATGAGATTTTTTTTAAAATTAACATTGATTGAGCAATTTCCACAAGAGTTCCAAATTCCTATCAACTTTTCACAAATGGAAATATGAAGAATGGTCACAAGAAGGGAGACATACTGAAGACTATTTAGCATTTCCTTTGCTGACCCTACTTGCTCTTACACCACATTCTCATTCACTTTTGCAAAGTGGAACTTCAAAAAAAGTGAAAAATTCAATGAAGAGCAAGATCATTGGACTCAAGTACATGAATAACATAAAAGATGGACCGATGGTTGCAGGCACCTGGATGCAAAAATGCTGCATTCTGCCCCAGGTGAGTGGAAAGGTGCCCGCCTTAATAAAATGTACCTGCCCATGCACCTTGGGGAACCAGCAACCTTTATGCAACATGACATTCACTTGAACTTGCAGAGCATTGACTTCGAAGTCAGCTCAAATACCACGTTAACATTTACACAGCAGCACAACTCCTTCCAAAAGTAGCTGCAAGGTCAACACTGCAGTTAAGCAAATAGATTAACATTTTGAAATCTTGCAGTGTCTTTGGGGAATTGCTGTAGAAACCTTTGCGTATCTGCTTCACATGCACTTGCTCTAGGCTTCTGTCTGACTAAACCAAGATGTTCCTTCAACACTGAGTTGGATTTTTTTTTAAACTGTCTAAGTTTTAAATCCAATTGTACAATCCATGATTTGACAAATGTAAATAAGTGGTCACTGTTGAATAGGGAATAATTGCAGGATTGAAAGAGTTTATGCATACAATACCAGCTATTACATAAAATACCACTTTTATTAATTACATAAATATTTTTAACAAATAATGTGTGAAATAATGAGAGATTCTTTATTCAACCTCTGAAATGGGTAATTCTTGTTGCTGCTCTTGTTAAAGTTAATATTCTTCATGGAAGGATCCATTGTATCACTCCAAGACTGCCTAACACATGCATATCAAACTTTTCACTGTTATACTGGAGTCATTAACTGTATTTCAAATGTCTCTGAATTAGTGGTCATGTTGACACTTTAACAGAACATCAGCTTTAAATGCAAGGAATTTCAAAATAAATGTACAGCATCTACCATGAAAGTTTTTGAAGCATTACCAGTCTCAGACACAAGAATGCCAAGATCAGGTTTTAAATATTTCAGAGGGTAGAGTATATGAAGACATGAAAATGAAGATGAGAGGAGACATGATAGATAGAGGTGCACAAAATATTAAGAGGAATAGATAGAGTGGACAGCCAGTGCCTCTTTCCCAGGGCACCAATGCTCAATACAAGAGGGCATGGCTTTAAACTAATGGGTGGGAAGTTCAAGGGAGATATCAGAGGAAGGTTTTTTTTTAACCCAGAGAGCGGTTGGGGCATGGAATGCGCTGCCTGGGGCAGTGGTGGAGGCAGGCACATTGGTCAAATTCAAGAGATTACTAGATAAACATATGGAGGAATTTAGAATAGAGGGATATGTGGGAGGAAGGGGTTAGATAGTCTTAGGCGAGGTTTAAAGGTCGGCACAACATTGTGGGCCAAAGGGCCTTATTGTGCTGTACTGTTCTATGTTAAAATAGGCAAGAAACTCCAAACAATCCATTCTGAACAATTTTGGGGTATGTATACAGAACCTGAATCAACAAAGTGTGGGTTGACAAGGCTCCGGGGTCTCATGGACCCCAGGTGTTTCAAAGAATTGCCTGGTACAATAGTTAATACATTAATTTTACAACATTCCCTAGATTCAGGAAAGTTTGCATCAGACTGGAAAATAACAAATGTGATTTTGAAAAGGGAAGGAAATAGAAAGCAGGAAACCGTAGGTCAGTTCACTTAACACCTGTCATTGGGGAAATGTTAGTAATTATTAATGACATCATAGCACATCACTTAGAAAATTAAGGTTATCAGGTACAGTCAACATGGTTTTGAGAAAGGGAAATCCAGTTTGACCAAATTATTCAAGTTCTTTGAAGGAGTAACACATGATGTGCATAAAGGGGAATGAGCAGAGAAGGCATTTGATAAGATGCTGCGCCATAGGTTATTGGTACAGGAAGCAACATGTTGGCATGGACAGAAACTATTCCTATTAGCCAGCAATGGTACAAATGTGAGTGTTTCTGATTAGTTAGATGTCATGAGCAGTGCACCACAGGGAGTGATGTGGGGGTATCAAATTTTTACAATTCATATAAATGCCCGGGAGAAAGTGACTTGTTAAATTTGCTGATAACAAAGAGATGGGAAAGCAAGTTGTGAAGAGTACACAAGGGGGCTACAAAGAGATATGGATAGGTTAAGTGAATGGGAGAACGGAGTATAAAGTGGGAAGATGTGAAAATTAAGAAAGCATCATCTAAATGTGAAAGATTGCAGAGCTCTTAGATACCGAGGGATCCGTGCATGATTTGAAAAAGGCTTGTGTGCAAGTACAGCCAGTGATTAGGAAATCTAACAGATTATTATTGAATACAAATTGAATGCACAATAAGTTTCAGTTATATAGGGCAATGGTGCATATGCTTCTTGAGCATGCTGGTGTCCTTACAGGCAGGTAACAAACCCATTCTGTTTGTCCACAAGTCAGAAAATATACAAAAAAACCTCATCTGGTAACCACACCTCCACAATGTTGTAATAAATGGCATCAAAAGCATGCGAGACTGATAGGAAAGAACAATCACAAGAGCAAGCACTAGTTCTGCTGTTTGTTGGAACAAACAGATGCAAGTACAGACTTCTGAATTTAATAACATAGGAGCTCATTCATATGTAGGGGCATCCATAACCCAGGGGTGGTCTGTACACAAGGATGGATGCTAATGTTGTGGAAATACTTGGAATTTATTACATCTAGCTTGTCCAACCTTTCTGCAAAAGACAATTTTTCCACACCAGGCATTACTTATTTCATAACTCATGATACCTGGTGGACAGTGTACCTTATGCAGAAAATTTGGACAGGTTAGGCTAGTACCTATTGGAGTATAAAAAAAAGTGACGTGGAACTTAATCGAAACACAAAATCCTGGCTACATCGAGGTCAGAGAGCAATTTCCCCCAGTCTGTTTCCCCAACTGGTTAAGTGTCTTTAAAATCAGATTTGCGTCTCTTCCATGGTTTACAGGAGAGGCTGAACGTGGAAATAAGGAGGAATGGTGCGAGCAGTGAGTGGAACAGGCTGTACAAAGCACAGGAACGTCTACAGACACAGTTTATAATTATCAACACTGGACCCAGAGCTTCTGACTGAGCAGGAACAGTTAACCACAGCATACAAAGGGTCACATGAAGAATGTTTGACGGCTCTTGGGCTGTACTCCTTGGAGTTCAGAAGAATGAGGGGGGACCTCAGAAGCATTTCAAGTGAATAAAGGCCTGGACAGAGTAGATGTGGCGAAGTTGTTTCACATAGTAGTGGAGTCTAGTACAAGAGGGCACGACTTCAGGATTGAAGGGCGCTCATTCAGAACAGAGATGTGGAGAAATTCCTTTAGCCAGAGAGTGGTGAATCTCTGGAATTTGTTGCCACAGGCAGCAGTGGAGGCAAAGTCATTGGGTGTATTTAAGGCAGAGATTGAGCATCTGAGTAGCCAGGGCATCAAAAGGTTATGGTGAGAAGGCAGGGAAGTGGGGCTAAATGGGAGAATGAATCAGCTCATGGTAGAATGGCAGAGCAGACTTGATGGGCCAAATGGCCGACTTCTGCTCCGTCTTATGGTGGTCAACAGAAGCCTAGGTGGCATTCTTTTCAACAGTGGCAAATGGGCATAGATTTACTCCAAACAACAAAAAACAATGATTTGGGAATGAAATACTTAGTTTGGCTACTGGTTCCCAACTTGAGCAATACTGTGGTACGATAGGAGTCAAAAAAACCTCAGTAAAATTACATGTCATGCTGGTGCTATCACATTCATTTAAACTGTTGACAAGTGTTTGTGCCGACATATACCTGGCAATGTGAAAGTAGTTATTTTTTGATTGAACTTTTCTTCCGCTGATTAAGTTGTAAAACGTCAATCAATAAAACATTTTCCACCATTTCCTATAGTGTGTTGGCATCATGATGAGTGATGGTCTCTTAATCTCCAAATCTACAGTCTTGGCCTCACAGAAAGCACGGTGCTGCATCGTTTACCCTACTGTTAGCCATAGGGTCACTAACTGTAGTAGTGAAAATGCCCAATGCACCACAAAAAGACACGGTGAAGTGAACGGCTTGGGCTCCCCATTCTTTGTAATTCAAAGTAGTAAATATAGCTAATGCACAAACATTATACAATGACAGGTTTTGACAAGGAGATGACTTGTTAGATACTGGGGGAAGAGAAAGTAGTGCTAAACACATGGTTGCATTCATCTGTGCACATTTAGTTTAATTAACAATTGAGATGGACATGTGCAAGGCTTATGGTTGACTTTCTTGTGTTTAGCACTGGTGATCAAGGTCAAATTTCTGTTCCATTAAGTTTTTATTAAACTATCAAAACATTGTTTTTCTCTGCAATTTCCTTCCTTTCTTGCACCAATTTCTTCAGAGGGAGACCTCAAAGCTTTCACAACATTTACATTTAAACCTGATGATCAAGTGGAAAGCTGCCATCATCCACGTGCTTTATGTTCTTAAACAGGAAGAAGATGAGGCTCGGGGAAGATCTGCCTCGATCATGTTAAATACCAGAGCAGACGAGAGGGGCTGAGTAAGCTTACTTCTGCTTCTTTATTCTTGTGGTCTTAACATTAGTTCCAAAGTTGCTGGTAATTGTGTCTGGAAAGCTCCATGTTTTCTGTTTACACTCATCAGCTTGTACCCCATGAAGGCACACTATGCAGAAGAGCAAATATAACTAAACCGTAGCTTGTTAAAGTTCAATTACCCTGTGTGAAAAAGGACCTTGAGGTTACAGATTGCACAAAGCACCAACTGCAGTGTAAATAAAGCTGAATGCAGTCTTGTGCTAGTGATCTACTACATTCTTGCTGTACAGTGCTGTACTACATTCTTACTACTCCAGCTTTCAAGGGGAAATCACATCCACACAATTCTGTTACAAACATTGGGGACTGTACTATTGTCTCTGGTGACCAATGATACCTCAACAAATGTCAGTGGTTCAAGAACAAAGCCAGACAATAATTGTTTGGATGCGCTGAGGCCTGAAAAGCCCATGTTCTTTCTGCTGTGCTTCCTCACAGGTTGAGAGCATAGAACAAAAGCACAGTACAGGCCCTTCGGCCCCCAATGTTGTGCCGACATTTTATCCTGCTCTAATATCTATCTAACCCTTCCCTCCCACATAGCCCTCCATTTCTCTATTATTCATGTGTCTATCTAAGAGTCTCTTGAATGTTCCTAATGTATCTGCACCCACAAACTCCGCCGGCTGTGCATTCCATGCACCCACCACTCTAAAAACTTAACTCTGACATCCCCCTCGCATCTTCCTCCAATCACCTTAAAATTACGCCCCCTCACGTTAGCCATTGTTGCCCTGGGAAAAAGTCTCTGACTGGCCACTCGATCTATGCCTCTTATCTTGTACACCTCTATCAAGTCACCTCTCATCCTCCTTCTCTCCAAAGAGAAAAGCCCTAGCTCACTCAACCTATCCTCATAAGACATGCTCTCCAATCCAGGCAGCATCCTGGTAAATCTCCTCTGCACCTTCTCTAAAGCTTCCACATCCTTTCTATAATGAGGCAACCAGAACCGAACACAATACTCCAAATGTGGTCGAACCAGAGTTCTATACAGCTGCAACATTACCTCACGACTCTTGAATTCAACACACCAACTAATGAAGGCCAATGCTCCATACACCTTCTTAACAACTCTATCAACCTGGGTGGCAACCTTGAGGGATACATGGACATGGACCCCAAGATCCCTCTGTTCCTCCACACTGCTCATAGTCTTGCCATTAACCTTGTATTCTGCCTTCAAATTTGACCTCCTGAAGTGTATCACTTCACACTTTGCCAGGTCGAGAAAAGGTTTGCACCTCATTAAAGTACACCAAATGCAAGCAAAGATATAACTAAATATTAACTCAAAAGCAAAATACCATTTTCAGTTCAGTTTTCCAGAAACTGCAAAGTGCTGGAAACACTCAATAGGTCAGGCAACATACACAGAGTGAAATAGAGTTAACAGTTCAGGTTATTTAAATGTTTCATTCTGATGAAAGGCCATTGACCTGGAACTTCAATGGTTTTTTCTCCCCACAGATGCTGCCCGACCTGCTGAACATTTCCAGCATTCTCTGTTGTTATAATTATGTCATTCCTAGTTAACAAAGATAAAAAAACTTCATATTTCTAGCATCTATAGAAACACTCAGCCAGCCCAGAATCATCTGTGGAGTGAGAAAGGGTTTCCAGTATTCTCTTTTGTTTCAGATCTACAGCAATGGCTTTTAAGCAAGGATATACCAATAGTTTAAAGAAAGGATATACTATACTGAAATGTACATACTCTTTTGGACAGTCCAAAAGATATTCACTCGATCAATTCCTCAGGTGAGAGGGTTGCCCCATTATGAATGGCTAAGGGAATTAAATTTGTTCGAGTTCAGAAGAATGAGAAGTGATCTTATTGAAACATACAAGGTATTCAGGGGATATGGCAGGGTAGATGCTGAGATGTTTACCTTCGTGCGAGGATCTCATATAAGGGCACATAAAAAATAAGGCAGTCATTTAAAACTGAGATGAGGACTTCTTCCCAGAGGGTGGTGACTCTCTGGAATTCCCAAGCCATTATTCCCCGTTCTTTCAAAAATTTATCCACCTCCTTTTTAAATACCCCCAATGATCCAGCCTCCATAATCCTGAGGTAAGGAATTCCATTGATTCACTGCCCTCTGCAGGAAGAGAGAACAGCCATGATCGTAGCCAAGGGGCCTACTTTTGCTCCTACTTTGAGTTCTTATGTTCTGCATCTCAGTTTCAGCATGTTCTTTTGTTTCCCCATTCCTCTTTAAAACTGCCATCACACATTTATTCAATGTCATTTCAGAAATGGCAAAAGCGAGAGGGCATCAGTATAGCCCAAGAGTCAGAAAGGTTCAGAGGGCAACCGAGGAAGAATGCTTTTCACCCAGATGGTGTTTGGAATTTGGAACTCACTACCTAAGTGGCAGGTGGAAGCAGGTGTTCCTCACGACATTTAAACATCGACAAATTGCCAAGGCACTGAGACTACGAACCACGTGCTGGGCAGTGGTCTTGGTGAAGACAGGTAACCGATGGTCAGCATAGAAATGGTGGGCCCATTTCTGTTCTGTGTGATTCTATGACAGTTCAAAGCAGAAACCACTTGCACTAAGCTAGGCATTCTCAGTTATCTGCCACAGTCCATCACTCACTGGAAATGGATTTCAATCAGAGAGGTTAACTGACTTCATCATGGTGTTAGCAAAATGCATTTCACCACATTAAAAGGCAACACAAACAACAGGTACATTCTCTTTCTCTTTATTTAAAGGTAAAGATTCCAGGGAAAGCTAAAAAGTCAATCCAAGAATCACAAACTCTACAGCACAGACACACAATTTAGCCAAAAGCAGACCACACTAATATTCATCCTCCACACAAGGTTCCTCCCTACACTCTATCTTACCTAGTTGCATAACCACCTATTGCTTCCTCCTTTATGATGACTTATCCAGCTTCTTCCTTGAAGCACAAATGTTATTTGCATGAATTACTTCCCATGGTAATGAGTTCCCTATTTACACCACAGAGTCATAGAACTATAGAGACACACACAGACTGGAAACAAGCCATTCGGCCCACGCCAACCAGTGGGCATCCATCCATATTAACCCCATCACTTGGCTCATAGCTTCCTATGATTCAAATGCTCATATAGACACCTCCCAAATGCCGTCAGTGACTCTGCTTCCATCACTCTCTCCAGCAGTGCATTCCAAGTATGAACCATTCTCTGGGTGAGAGAATTCCCTTCTAATCCCCTCTAAGCTTCTTCCCCTAAATCAATGTTCTATAGTTTTATTCACCTCTGATAAGAGGCAAAGGTTCCCACAGTCTATATCCATCATAATTTTATATACCTCACTCACATCCTCTCTTAACCCGCTCCACTTCAGGGAGGACAAATCCAGCCTTTCTGGTCTCTCCTCATTATCAATACACTCCATTCCAGGCAAGATCCTCTCCAGTGCTATCATATGCCTTCTATAGTGACCAGAACTGCAAGCAGTACTTCAGCTGAGGCCTTACCAATGTTTTATGAAGCTGGAGTACATCCTCAGTTTTTTGCATTCAATGCCCCGAGAAATAAAGGATAGCATCCCACATACCTTCTTAACCACATTATCTACCCTCAAGGACCTTTGGATGTGCACACCAAGGTCACTCTGGTCCTCAATACTCCCAAGACTATCATTCACTGTGTGTGCCCCACCATCATCAGTACTGCCAAATGCAAAAACCTCACACTTATCTGGATTAAACTCCATTTACCATTTCTCAGCCTTTTTCACAACACATTGATGTAACATTGCAACCTAACATTACCCTCAACAACTCCAACAGTCTTAGCATCATTTGCAAACTTATTGATCATGCCTCCTACAGCCACATCATTCACGTGTATTGCAGACAGGAAAGGTCCCAGCACTAATCCCTGTGGAACACCCTTAGTCACAGGCCTCCGATCACAAAAAAATTCTCAACCATCACCTTCTGTCTCCTCTTACCAAGCCAATTTTGGATCCCATGGGCCCTAAATTTTAGGGCCAGTTTCCCACGTAGAACTTCTGTCAAAAGCCTAACTGAAGTCCATGTAAGCTGCCCTGACCTCATCAATACTTCTCCAAAGAATTCAACCAGATTGGTCAGACAAGATGTGCTCTTGACAAAGCTATGCTGGTTATTTTCATTAGTCCCCACCATTTTAAGTGATCATTAATCCTGTCCCTCAGAATTTGTTCCCAATAGCTTCCCTACTACTGATGTTAGGCTCACAGGTATGTAATTGCCAGGCTTTCCCCTGCTGCCTTTTTTGAAAAGCAAGACCACATTTACCATCCTCCAGTCATCTGGTACCTTAGCTATAGCCAGTGAAGATTTACAAATATCAGCTAGAGCCCCAGAAATCTCTTCCCTTAGCTTCCATAGCAGCCTGAGATAAATCTCATCCAACCTTGGGGATTTATCCACCTTTAAGCACACTAAGGCATCGAGAATATCTTCCTTATTGATGGAGACTTGCACTAGAATTTCACCTTCCCCTTCACAGAGTTGTCCGACCACAGAGTACATTTCCTTTGGGAACATTGATGAAAAGTATACATTTACGACCTCACCTTTACCTTGTGGTTCGATGCACTGCTCCCAAATTCCTGACTGAATATGTCAGCATTTTTTTCTTACTGATTCTAGTCAAAGAGGCTTGTTAGAGATTCTATCAGGTCACTTTCCACCTTATCCTCTCCAGAGAAAAGAACCCCAGCTGATGTCCATTTATCAAAATGCATGACAATTAAATTTGCATTTATAATTACAAATGCAATTTTGTAGAAGCCCAAAAAAATAGCTTTATCCTGACTAAAAACATCAACATGTTACCAGAACTATATATGCAACAAAATACCATACATGACACCCAGAATCTGTCATATCAAAGACAAAAGATCATTTTAATATTGCACCATTCTTGCAAATCACTGTAGATGTTCCCTTTTCTTATGCCAAACACAACGAGGCTATCATCTTATTAACACCCTGATCTTCCAAAGTAATTTCTTGGCTAATTATGTAGACTGCCACTAGATTAAAATAGCTTTTCCTGCAACCCCAGATGTCTACATTAACATTTTTAATGAGCTTTATTGAACCTTGGTAAGACAAAGATTTTTAAAACTTCTACAGCTTGTGACTTTTAAGTGAATCAATCTTACTTAAGTGTCATCAAAATTCGTTGCAGCTGTGGTGACATAAATCAATATTAACTCTTTGTGTACCATGTATGGTTGCACTGAGGTTTTGGAAGCTGTCAATGGTTTATACAAGGCAGGACTTTAAAACATTGGAAGCAGTTCAGAGGAGGTTTACTAGACTCATTCCTGGAAGGGCAGTTTACCTTAAGATAAAAGGCTGGATCAGTTAAATTTGTATCTGCTGGTGTTGAAAGGTTGAAAGCTTGCCGTAAACATGAATGCAAAGTTGAGATCGCAATTAAATCAGCCACAACTTTATTAAATGGAGTGAGCTGAGTAGTCTACTGTATACTCAACAGAAATAGCATCGAAGATTGAGCTGGACACATATTGTTTCTATTATATTACTTTCCATTTAAAGAAGGATAAACTTATCAATAAGAAAATACAGGAAAGATTCACTGGTTTGGTTCTGGGGATGGTGAATTTGTTGCATGAGGAGTGATTGAATAGACTAGGCCAATGTTCTCCAGAATTAAAAAAAAATGAGCAGAGATTTCATTGCATCTTGTAGGACTCGATAGACTTGATGCAGGGACAATGTTCTTCTCTGGCTGAGGAGTCCAGAATTGGGGTCACAATCTCAGCAAAAGGGTAATGTTAATACAGAAATAAGGAGAAATCTCTTCATGCGGAGGATGATGAATCTTTGAAACTGTTCACCATGAAAGATGGTGGAGGCTCAGTCACTGAGTTCATTCAAAACTAATCAATAGATTGCTAGATATTAATGGATATGGGGATAGTGCAGAAAAATAACATTGAGATAAGTCAGCTATGACGAGCTTGCCTTCTCCTCTCCTATTTCTTATGCTCTTTCCAAAGCATTCCCCTTCTTTACCCACCCCACATACCTTCCTCTGGCTTAGTGACACTTTAATGCAGACTCATGAGTTCAAGTCTTCTCCACTTACTTATTTATTCATTCCTGGAAATAAATTGGAGATATACAAATTTATTGTCCACTTTTAATTGCCCGTACAGGACGTAGTTGGGAGTCAACCACATTGGTGTACTTGGAAGCACAGGTGAAGACAGCAGATTCCCTCCCCTAAACACTGTAAACTGAACCAGATGGGTATTTTTAATTTCCATTACTGAGATTAGCTTTTTCAAAAAAAAATTCTAGATTTGTTTCATTAATTATACTTTAGTTTTCCAGCTGCCTTGGCAGGATTAAAACTTGTGTCTCTGTACCAACAATACAGAACTCTGGCTATTTATCCAGTAACTTAACCCCTGTGTCACCAGACCCTAATTCACATCTGGCAATGTAAACTGCTGGAGGCAGCGTGAAGCAGAGAGAAGCACAATCAGAACAGGTTGCATTGGGTGTACATTGAGTCATTTTAACATTGGAGAAACAACCATAAGACTGTTCTGCCCCTCGCGTCAAATCTGACTACCCCAGGATTGTGGCTAATCCTTGACAGTTTCACTTTTTTGTCTGATCTCCCTATTCTGTGATTTTCTTAGTGCTCAAAACTCTGTCAATCGTCATCTTGAATACAGTCAGTGACTGAGCATGCACAGCCTCTGAGGTACAGAATTCAAAAGGTTCACAATATTCAACGAAGTCCTAAATGGCTGACCACTTCTTCTGGGACCATTGCCCCTAGTTTTGGACTCTGCAGTCAGTCTCTCATTTCCCTGACAAGCTCTCTCAGAATCTTACAATTTCAATGGGATCACCTCTCATTCTCCTGAACTGTAGAAAGTTTTAAACCCATCTGATTCTCTCTCCGCTCAGAGAACAGAGATTTAAGTAAGTGACTTCTGACTGGGTTAGCTGCAAGCTCAACCGCTAGAAGATAAACCAATCCAGAGGAGACTTGAACTTAAACTGTGACTTGTTGAAATAGGGTAAAGTTCAAAATTACATAAGGTAAAGTTAGCGCTGAGGTAGAAAATCCTTCTTCACATAATCAATCAACACAAAAGCAGACGCCCCTACAGGTAATCTGAAATAAAAATCAATGGGCCATTGCAGAGTGTACAATGTTTGATGTCAGTTTGTTTCAGGCAGATGTGATGGGATGGTCTGAAATACATTTCTCATCTTAGTCTTTCTTGTCATCTAATTTTGATTTTAAAAAATTTCAAACTTTCACTTTGAACATCTACCAAAGGCCCAGAACGAAGGAAGAACAAGTGCCACACCCACATAAATGGACAATCTGGGAAATACACAGCAATCTATTGAAATATGGAAGGAAGTGTAGTGTTTTTAAAACTTCTTTCAAATCTGAAAAAATGTCAGTTCATGAAATGTTACCCTTTACCAGGAACATTTTGTGTGTTCTGTATTAATTTCAAACTCGTAGTTTGTGAAACCTCTTCCATCTATTTATTTGGAGACAGTTCATCCATCAATCTTACCAATCCTTGGAATTAATCGTACCACTGCTACTTTTATTCATTGGCAGTAGAACACTGTTTTTAGTTCCTGCCTCACCTCACTCCCTCTCTCTCTCTCTCTGCATTTGAACCCATTCTACATTCTCTCTTTCCTTCACTATTTGAATCCCATCCAATCCTTTTTCTCTCTTATTATGTTTGTCTGCAGATTATTGCTCTTGGTTCAAAGATGGGGTACGGTCAAATTCTAGAAGGTTTCTATTGAAACGGCAGAGGTATTAGATACCTTAAAGGGCTAAAAGGTGGATAAATCTCCAGGGCTTGATGAAATGCTTCCCAGATTGCTATGGCAGGCAAGGGACAGGATTTCTGGGGCTCTGGCAGAAATTTTTGAATCTTTGTTGGCCACAGATGAATTGCCAGGTAATTTTAAATATAGAAAGTATGGTACCTTCATTGAAGCAGGGCAGCTGTGATAACCCAGGTAATTAAAGGCCTGTGAGTCCATTGTTAGTAGCAGGGAAGTTATTTGAAAAACATCTGAAGGATGGGATTAACCTACACCTGGAAGTGTAAGGATTAATCAAAATTGGGGGCAGATCCTGTCTGACCAATGTGATTGACTTTTTCAAAGAGATAACAAAGTCTATTGATGAGGCAGTGCAGTTAATGTAGTCTGAATGGATTTCAGCAAGACTTTCGACATGGTCCCACATGGGAAACAGATCCAAAAGGTTATAGACCATGGGATACAAGGCAAGATGGCAATTGGATCCAAAATTGGCTGGGTAATAGGAGGAAGAGGATGATGGTGGAGGGTTGTTTCCATAATTGGAAGCCTGTAACCAGTGGTGTACCACATGGATCAGGACCCTTGCTTATATATATTAACAATTTGTCTGTAAATGTTGGCAGTACATTTCGTAGTAAGTTCGTAGATAACATGAAAATTGGTGAGGAGTGCAGTCGTGAGCGCCTAGAGATACTAATGAGCAGGTACGATGTTTAGTTCCATTCACTCAGTATACGAACTCCCTTCAGCAAAGAAATTAGCTCTTGCCTGTAATGGCAAGATCCAGGCAACATTCAGATATAGACTGATTAGTGGTGAGTAATATTCATGCTAAGTACGTATCAGGCAATGACCTTCTCCAACAAGAGAGAATCTGACCTTGATGTTAACTACCCTAAACATTCCCTCCCTCCACCACCAGGCCACTGAGGCTGCAGTTTATACAGTCTTTCATAGACACTGCAGTACTCAGCCAGGTTATTTCATTCACCAAGGACATTGGTAATGGACACATGTGAACACCATCCCTGTAGGTTCGCTCTGGGTTTGGAAATGTATCACGGTTCCTTCATAGTTATTGGGTCTAAATTTTAGAGGTCCCCACCCAACAGCACTGTGGGAGTACTTTCACTAGGAGGACTGTAGCAGTTCAAGTAAGTGTGTCATGACTGGAGATAACCACCTTCTCAAGGGCAAATAGGGATACCATTGGGAGAAATTATGTGATATCCTATAAAGAATTGTTCTTTCCCCATATATTCCTCTCCCTGAATGCCATGTTCTTTCAGTTGATTAATTGCTTGATAGAAATATGATCTTCATTACAGATTGAAGGCTTTTGCTGTTCCATTTAATTCACATCTTTATACTTCACCAAAAATCTTCATTTTATAATTAGACAGTAGATTTAACTCATGAACTGAAATTACACTATATTACAACTGAAATTAAACTCACTTTTCTGTATTATTTAAAGGGGTATTTTTAATGCTAACTTCATGAAAGGTATTTTAATGATCTGCTCATTATTAGCTTTTCTCTTCCATTTTCTCCATACCCCTTTTCTCAGTTTATTCTTTTATTTCATCCTACACTTCCAAATTTTATATTACCTTTCAGTTCCCAGTGTTTCTTTTTTATATCCCTTAATTCCTCTTCTTTAAGTCAAACTTTGGAGAGTTATTAAATCTGATAGACATCAACACACCAACTTCAATCCTTTTCTCCCTTGTTACTCTTGAGAGTTCCAGGTACGGTGAAATACTGACAATGTGATAGCACTAATAATCATTACGCTTCATTCTCTCCTCAACTTTTCTGTTTCATAAAATCAAAGAAAGTTCCAGAAAAGAAAGATCCACTGATCCGCTGGTTCCTACCTTCAGCTCTCGATCTTTAGGTTACGGTACATGAAGCATTCATCCAAATAAAGTCCCTTAAGGAGATGAAACCAGTTGAAATTTAAGTGTGGTGAGCCTTTCTCCTTCCACTATCTTTGCAGTCAGAGAATTCCTGACCCCCATAACATAATGGTTGAAAAAAATTCCCAATTCTCCTCCAATCCTTTTATCTCTTAGCTTAAATCTATATCCCTTGTCAGTGGCCTCTTATTAACATTCAGAACAAGTAGTACTGTTGTTTCAAAGGATTTAAACGCAAGAAATAACTTTGAATATCAGTGGAAATAGAGTTTAAATTGCCATTTGTTTGTCAATAACTCAATTGCTTATTAACATCGCACAGGGTTCAGTGTGTCTCCCTGGAAGGTCCAAAGAGAAATTTAATTTCCTCTAGGGATTTTAGCCCAGGTTGATCATCTCCCACAGTGGTCTCTGCTGTCCTGATAATGAGATGCACAGGTCATTAAGTGCCATGTTGATGTGATCGACAGAAACCTTTAAACTTTTGTAGTGGTAAGGCTCACAATGTGTACTTGGCTCAACGTACCTAGAAATGTTCCTGTCCCCTGTCAAGAATCTAGAATAGCCCCACACACATTTGCAATCTATTTCTGGACTGCCTTTCACTCTGGAGGACATTCCTGACAGATTATTAAATATTGTGCATAACTCAAAAATTCCTGTGTTCGTGGAATATACATGTAATCTGAGAAATTTAACTGATCTGGAGTGAACTTTGTGACGCTGAAGCTTTAGTAGCTTTTTTTTAGAGCATTTCTCAAGGACATTGCAAGATCCAGTGAGAAATTTCAACTGGTTTCACCTCGTTGAAGGATTATATCTCAGGTTAATCACGTCCCACAGGGGTCTTTGCTGTCCTAATGGTGGGAAGCATAGATGTCCTGAATGTTATAATGAAGAGCCTTTAAACTGACCGACAGGATCTCTTGTTGTTGGTCTACCAGAGCAATGAAAAAGTTTTGATGCTTTAGCATGCATTCTAAAATAAGTTGTGGCCAGGGCTAAATTTTGCCAAAATTTAGCTGTTTACTTAAAAAAAAACTTTTAAAACTTTATTTACGCAGCACAGTAACAGGCTCTTCCGGCCCAATGAGCCGGCACCGCCTAACTACACCCATGTTAACCTGCGTCTTTGGAATATGGGGGGATTCTGGAGCACCCGTAGGAAACACACACAGACACCGGGAGAATGTACAAACTCCTTACAGACAGCAGCCGGAATTGAACACCAATTTCTGGCGCTGTAGTGTTACGCTAACCGCCACACTACCGTGCCTGTGACCTGGCACTATTGGGACCCCTCTTTAAATATATAAACACTTGGTTCAGCTCCGTTTTCATCCTGTTTAAAAAAAAATCAAATAATCATGGTATCCCCAGAACAAAAAGCCCACAGTCAAGAGAAGAAAATTTGCAACATTAGAGCCTTGAGTGTAAAGATGATCAACACATCAACGTGTGTCAATCAAGCCAATGCCTCACAAATTCCAATCTAATTCAATAAGGTATTCAGAAAGTGAGTCACCTTGAATGTGGTATTTTGAATTCTGTAACAGCCTATTAAATCAAGAGGTCATTACGCTTGAAACAATAAAAGGAAAACATCTGAATTTATGCAGTGACTTCGAGTCTTCAGAAGAACCTTAAAATGGAGAATTCTTAAGGTAGCTCCATGCAAAAAAAATTACTTCAGAACTGACATTAAGTACGTTGCTCATTGCCACATGCAGTCTCTTGAGCAGAAGACAAGTGAATACAGCTCCTCTATTCGCAAGCACATTGTGTTCAAAAAACTGCCAACTTCAACCACCTAGAAGGCCTAAGGCTAAGTGCAAGTTCTTCTCCAAGTAACACACGATCCTGACTCATTAGAATATCACTGTTCTTTGATCATGGCTGGGGCAAGATCCTGGTGTTCTCTCCTGGTGGTACAGGAGCATCACCACCATAATGACTCCACTGGTTTAAGAAGGCAGTGATTAAGGGCAAATGCTGACCTTGCCAGTGATGCCCACATCCCAAGAAAGAATATAAAAAATACGCGTTTGAGGTGTAGTCAGTGTTGTGAGGTACGGAAAGGAATTTTTGTTTTGGAGGATAACTATTAGTTGCGATAAGGGAAAAAGAACTCCCAAGCTTCTCTTGAAGAATAGAGCCATGGAAACTTTCACATCCATCTGGGAGCCCAGAACGGGCCGAGTTTCATGTCTCAACCATAAGATACAGAGCTAATAATCAGAGATATTAAAAAAACAAATCGAAATAGATTAAAGTGCACATATGATTTGTTTTCTTTATTTTACTTGATATTAATGTTTTCAGAGATCAGTTAAATGTGCTTTCGGTCAATGTATTATTTATTTAAATTCCTTTTATGCATCTGGTCCCTCAGCTCAGCAGGTCTGAGCTCCACTCCCAGACTCAGTGGTGAGTCCAGTGGAGCAGGTGGCTTGTTGCAGAAACATCTGACGTGTTTCTGTCTTCCCCATTATAACATGCAGGCATGGAGGGCAGGAACACATTGACCCAGGCAATGCTGCCTACAGGCGACTCTCTATGGAAGCATCAGCTACAGTACAATCCGGGTGAATAGACCTTGTTTCATGTATATCAGGTCCTCTCCAGCTTACAAATGCCTGGTTTAAGTACAGTCTGTACATATGAACAAGCATTTGGGAGACTGACGCTATGAATTTGCCGGCTGCTGCGGGGCTCCAGGCATCTTTTACCATGTGGGAACTTGGTTCGCGGCCACATTTCTGACTTGCGAACAGTTCGGGTTCCTGTATACTAAAGTACTGAAAGTATAATGTTTCAAACATATTTGATATGTGTTTAAAAAAAGACTTGCATGCCAGAATACATTTCCTATATCAGAAAAAATCCCTGTTGTCATATGAACAAAACAGGCTGCAAATCCATAATCAACACACGTATTTCAGTACTAGAGCAGTGATTTAAGTCCATAAAGAGGGGGATTACAGGATTTACTGTAAGTACGTTTGTTTTGGCCTATAGTGATAGATTGTGCATAGATTACAACTGCATCCTGGAGAAAATGACCATAGGATACAGTAATACTAAATATCAAAAGAGATGACTTGAAATTATATTCACTCTTTGGAATTTGTTAAGCCTGAGGGACCATTATTTATGGGACCATTATTTATATAATGGTGGAACACCATGACTTATGGGAGAATGAAACAGATTCTAATTCTGGGACATTGGAATTGAGAGAAAGAGAGTTTACTTTTCAATTTGATGGTCAGTTATGACTTGAAACATTAACTGTGTTTCCCCCTAGACAGATGCTGACTGAACTGCTGTATATTCCCAGCATTATCTGTTTTTGTTTTAGATTAAGCATCCATTGCTGGAAAAGAGGGAATATTGGAATAGAGTTTCTTTGTGGATGCCATTGGGAGATAGAGCACAAATTGTACATGAATTTGTGGTGGTTAAGTTGCAGTTCAAGTTTTCGCTAAAATTAATCTGTAATAAGCACAGAAGTAAAACCTTCCATACACCGGAGCAATAGGGGAGATTTGCAGCAAGTAATCATTTGTTTCTTCTTTGCCTTATAAAGTATTCTTTGAAGTATTTAATATTGCCAACATGTTGCAGCAAATACTTGAACTGCAACTTAACCACCACAAATTCATGCTTTATTAATGCAGATGGAGATTAGTTTGTAACCAAAAATAATAATCATTAGTAAGGAAATGCAGCCTTCGACTTGTGTCCATTGCAATTTAAAATCATTGAAAATTAATTTAAGGGATGTAATGTACCATTTAACGGTTTCAATGGGATACACTTGATAGTTTTACAGTAAACAAAATATTGAATCTTTTAATAATTTTAAAGCAAAGGTAAACAGATTCATGATAAGTAAGAGGGTGAAAGTTACCATGGGTAGATGGGAAGATAAAATTGAGGTGACAATAAGATCAGCCATGACCTTATTGAGGGGCTGAGTCATTTACTCCCCTGCTTTGAATTCATATGCTTGTAAACTTCTATAGTGCCTATGCATCAAAGAAAACTTGAAGATTTAGTTCAGGTGTGCGGTATGGACTGATTTGGAACAATTGATGCTTGAACCAGCCTAATGGATCATTTAAAATGTATTAATGCTTCACCTAACAAAAATAAAACTGACTTGGCATAAATCCCATTCTTATTCAATGGTTACAATGGTCTTCCAAGTTTAACTAGGACTTCAATTTTATATCATTATATCTTAGGTGGATTTTAAAATCTCTAACCTTTTGTATTGATTTTATCTTAATCTTTCCAAATTGTGTTGAAATCTGGACACACAACCAACTTAAGATAAAAGAGACTGCAGATGCTGGAATCTGGAGCAACACACAAGATGCTGGAGGAACTTAAAATGCTGAGTCAGGCAGCATCTGTGGTAGGAAATGGATAGTCAATGTTTCGAGTTGAGATGCTTCATCTGGACACAACCAACAGAACCCTCTCTCATAATTCCAGCATCAACATCTAATCATGCACACCAAACATCATATCAAGGATAAATTTGCATTCTACTCTTCAGGCAATACCACTACAGAGGACGATCTTACGACAACAGTGCGACCTTTTCACATAACTCAATCTAACAACTGTTTTCCTTTTTTGAGGGAGATTACCCAATAATTTCAAAATTAGGGAAAATTTCTACTGGATGCAGCCAACTCCACTTCATTAGGGTTGTCACAAAAAGAATGATAACTTATGGTAGTATATCTTGCAACTGTTTTGATTTCAAACAGATAAAAGAAATCCCCTTTGGAATTAGCTTGCAGAACTACTCCACCATTGATGTGCCAAAATCCTGGAACTTCAACCCAACAGCACTTTGGAAGTGCTTCACAACACGAACCGAAGAAGACCAAGTCAGAGGCACACTGTCATCTTCTCATGTACACTATAAGCTAGACTTGTAAGTTATGGTTCCATCATGTAAACAAATGAAATAAATCCCCTCTCTTCTTTAAAGCATGCTACTGTGTTTTTGTCAATGGACCTAATGTCATCACTTTTGGTTCAGTGTCTGATAACGCTGCTGGAAAACAACTTGGGACATTTAATGACACCAAAGGTGTGATAGCAACTGGTTTAATTGCATCTAACAACTATATTGGGTAGAATAAAAAGTTTTGAAATATAACTCATTAAGATCCTTAGTGGATATGACAGGCATTGCGATGTTTCCCTGAGTAGGAGACTGTTGAAGAAGGAGACGTAGTTGCACAATTAAAGGGCGGTAAATTAGTTTATTATTGTCAGGTGTACTGAAGTACAATGAAAAACTTTGTTTTGCATGGCATCAATACAGATCACTTCATCAGAACAATACATCGAGGGAGTCCAAGAGAAAAGCAATAACAGAATGCAGAATAAAGTGTTACAGTTACAGAGAAAGTGCAAACTTGTGGATGGAGTTGGAGTAGAATCTGGCCACACAATCGTGAGTATATAGGGAGTAAGGTAGGGGGGCTGAGGACGCAGCCTTGTGGACCACCAGTGTTGAGGATAATTGTGGCGGAGGTGTTGCTGTATATCCTTACTGATTGCAGTCTATTGGTCAGAAAGTCAAGGATCCAGTTGCAAAGGGAGGTGTTGAGTCCCAGGTCCAGGAGTTTGGAGATGAGTTTCCTTGAAATTCTGGTTTTGAAGGTGTAGCTGTAGTCAATACATAGCAGTCTGATGTAGGTGTCTTGAGAGATGAGTGTAGGGCCAGATAGTTGGCTTCTGCTATGGACCTGTTTCAGCGCTAGGCAAATTGCAGTGGGTCAAGGTTGCCTGGGAGGCTGGAGTTAATGCGTGCCCTAACCAGCCTCTTAAAGCACTTCAGGATGGTGGATGTCAGAGTCACCAGCCAACAGCCATTAAGGCATGTTACCTTGTTTTTCTTTGCTTCCAGGATGATAATGGTCGTCTTAAAGCAAGTGCTGACCTCAGAATGAAGGAGGGAGGGGTTACAAATGTCTTCAAATTCCCCACCAGCTGATCTGCGCAAGATCTAAGGACATGGCCAGGGATATCATCCAGGCCAACTGCTTTCCATGGGTTCACTCTCTGGAAAACTGACCTGACTTCTGTAGCAGTGACTGTGGGTACAGGTGCATCGGGTGGTGATGTTCCATTCCCCTTCTGTTCAAAATGCACACAGAATGCGTTAAGCTCATTGGGAAAGGATGCATTGTTGTCGGTGATGCTCCCTGACTTTTTGTAGCCTGTCATAGCATGCAAACTGGCACAACTGACATCTGGTCTGGGACTCGATTTTGGACTGGTATTGTCTCTTGGCATCCCTGATAGCTTTATGAAGGTCGTATCTTGATTTCCTGTATAGGTCAGGGTCAACTGATTTGAACGCTGCAGTTCTGGACTTCAGTAGGGAGTGGATCTCCCAGTACATCCATGGTTTCTGGTTTAGGAACACCTGGATTATCCACTTTGGTACACAGTCCACTATACACTTGCTGATAAAGTCCATGACGGCGATGACATACACATCTAGGTTGGTTGCTGAGTCCTTGAGTATGGACCAGTCTACCGACTCAAAGCAGTCATGCAGAACCTCATCTATTTCCTCAGACCAGCCCTGTACGATGTTCTGTACTGGATTCTCATGTTTCAGCCTGGTGGTCTGTTTTACCAAAGTGTGGATGGAAGATGGATCAGTAGGAGTCTTTGACAGTTGTGCAGCAATGGTCAAGGGTGTTTAGGTCCTAGGAGATGTGCTGTAGTATTTTGGTAACACACTCGAAGTTGGCCTGATTGAAGTCACCAGCTATGATGAAGAGGTCCGCAGGTATCCCATTTCAAGGCTGTTGATCATGGAGTACAGCTCATTGGGTGCAGACTTCATGTCCGCTTGGGGTGGGATATAGACTGCCATTAGTATAGCTGAAGTGAACGCCTATGGCAGGTCAGTTAACACTGAGGTGCTTAGGAACTTCTTCTCACAGAGGACATGAATCTCTGGAATTCCCTAACCCAGAGGGTTGTGCAGCCTGCATCATTGGGAGTATTTAAAGAGCAAGTAGATAAATATGTATAATATTTGGGAATTGAGAGCTCCAGCACAGAAGAGAAGAGAAGATCTGGGGCAGATCAGCCATGATCATATTGAATAGCAGGGAAGGCTTGAGGCACCAAGCAGCCTACTCTGGTTCCTGCTCCTATTTTCTTATGCTCCTGTGTTGCACACCTTAATTCAGTGTTGTGAAACAAGAAACCAGAATTATTGACTTTTTGGAAATAAGACCCATAAAAAATGTTTTAACTGAGTGACTCTACTGACCTACAAATCCCTTTATTTTCCCATCTGTAAACATCAGTGCAAGGAGTCTGAACAATTCATGTGAATAATGTTTAAATGGCCATCATTATAAAATAAACAAGCTCCCCTGGCAAATGTTGAAATACTGATCCCTTATTATGATTCATTGATATAATCATTCAAAGGAACTTGAGTGTCAAAGGCAAGGCAAATATTTTTGCCCGTATCAAATTGCCCTTCAGATGGTGATGGTAAACCACCTTCTTGAACTGCTGCAGTCCTTCTGGGGAAAGTGCTTCAACAAAGGATTTAGACCCAAAGATGATGAAGGGGCAGTGATGCACTTCCAAGTCAGGATGGTGCATTATTTGGATGCGAACCTGCGGGAGGTGGTCATGAATGCCTGACTCTCTTATCGTTCTTAGTAGTAGAGATCACTGGTTTGGGAGGAACAGTCTGAATAGTCGAGCTAGGGAACTGCAGTTCATTATGTTGACACTGTGCATTCTAGTCACGCAGTATTAGTAGTGGAGGAAATAGGGGAGGTGGGGGAGATTATATGGAACTGCAATCAAATGGGCTGTTTTGTCCTGTTTTGAAATTTAACTGATCCATGCAAATGGAAAACATTCCATCACACTCCTCATCTGTGCCCTGTAGATATTTTAAAGGCATTGGGAAGTCAGAAGGCAAGTCATTCACTGCAAGGATGCTTGAAAACTCTTCTTCTAAGTTAGTGTAAAAGAAGTTAAAAATTCTGCAGCAACCATGAAAATATGAAACACAAGACACTTGAACCTGGCAAGATATCTGGTTTACAAATAAGTACTGAAAATCCAATGTGCTTGGCAGGCGCAACTGGAAACCAATTTCAATTTGTTTTATCTGGTATTTGCATAAGCAAAATCAGTTGAGGGATCAGTGCGGTGTGAAGGAATCAGGCACAGCAGGTGAAGCTAATTTTTATAGAAATTTACAGAGGTTGATAAGGCTTTTGGATTGCCTGATGTTCTTTTACCCTTTAACTTGTCTACATTCCACTAGATGTCACCAAAGTAGCACACATAAATAGTAAAACTGAAAGCTTCTCTCCTGTAATAGCTGAATAGAAAGAATAAAATGGTAAATTTTGTCATCTGGCTGGCAACAGAGCAGGACCGGGATCAAATGTGTTTCTTGTGGGTCAGGAGGATTTTTCTTGTATCCATTGTGCATATGATCAAAGGAGAGCAATAAAGGCACTCAAGACCTTGGATAACAGTGTGAGAAACTGAAACATGTAGCGCTGAAACCCACTGGATCCATTTTGCCAGTGATCTCTCTAAAAGAGCTACTAATTACTCCCTGCTTTTTGGATTGCTTTACTTTTGGCAGTCCAAAACACGGAATAAGAGAACTTCATGGAAAAAAAGCTTTCCCTTGCGCTGAGATTTCCTGCATTTTTATTTCACTTAAGGTTCGTGCTGAGGGGAGATAGCTTTGTTTTTTTTGATGCCTCATCCACTTGGAACTATTGAGACTGCCCATATTTTTGGGGAAAGCAAAGCATACCATTGGGATAAAATGATGAAATGATAAAATTGACCCATCTGCATCTGCTTATTCTGCAATAGATAGCCTGAAAATATGCTTTTGCGCAGGTTTTAATTCAACGTGCCCATTTCTGGTGGAAGTCCAGCCAAGTGGTAAATTAGACTCGGTGTGATACACCCAAGAACAAGTGTCATTTCCTGGCTGTTTTCCCCTCAATGACAATGCCAACAATGTGCCTTAATTTCATTTCTTCTAATTTTCATTTCTTTCAGCCTTAAAAAAACTGGACCAATAAAGTGCAACCTTTGACCTGTTTTTTTTTGCTACTCACAATAGGGAACAAATTCTGTATCAGGTCACCAATCGTGCCTTTCTGACTGTTCGCAGCACTGCTTGTGCTGGAGATTATTTCAGTGTGTCAGAGTGCTTGCAAGAGCTTTTCACAACAGAAATCAATGCCATGATCTCTGCCTAAATTACAGTGCCTTGGGGCCACTTGTAGCAAAGGAATCCATCTGTCTGCACGATTGCTTGGAGTTGGGGGCATGCGATCACAGATACGAAGGACAAATGTCCCCCATCACCATCTTCTTGCACCCCCCCCCCTTTGTTTCCCCCCCTCCTCAAGGGCAGTTCTATGATACTGTACTCTGACTGCCATACAGAGTTTATTCTAAGACATTGACTCACTTCCCAATTGTCAGTTTGGGAATGATGTGGCAGCTGCAAGCATCGCATAATGCTGCTGTTGGGAATCACAATGTTTTAACAACAGAAACACAGTCTGAAATCTCCTAACAAACTCTGTCAAAGATAAATTTCACCAATTTAGCAATGCAACAATTCTTGATTTAGGGAAGGGATAGGTTTCAGGCAAATATTTCTAAATTGAAAAGGCTGCGCAAATTACATTTTGGGTATTTCAGGACAGTATATTTCCTTAGATATAAAGTACAGGCTATACATTATGTAAAATATGGATGTAAATCAAAGATATGTATCCCAAAGAGTCAATGGCATAATAGCAAAAATTTATAAATCGAATGCCTGTAGTTTTTGGACTCCCAAAACAGGCATTAAGGCTAAATGCATAATCATTTTGAGTACTAAAAATGGGTGAAATGCAATTTCTAGGCAAAGGAACAAATACTAAAAGAATTCAGTTTCAAAATGGTTGATGCTAAGTGATACTGAAAGTACTCCATTCTCCAACACTAACATTCCATCTTGATGAAGACTCAGATTAACACAAGAAAAGATGAGTTGAGTCTGATTGTAAAGTACTCATTGCAGTGAAGCAACACCATAATGCAAATTTGCTGATCTAGCAATCTGAACAGCTGGAGGGCTCACAGGCAATTCCCAATTGATCTGAGTAATTATATTTTCCTTTCTTGCAATGTGTCCAACCAACATAATAGAGGCATAATAGCAAGAAATAGCAACAACATACACTTGCCATTATAATCTGACAATCAATTTAATTGGTCTTTGTTAATTATATCCCAATTAATAGATAAGGAGTTTTAAAATTGTCAAAGCAGCATGCCCACTGCACTGGCCAATGAGCTACACTGTGAGTTGGAGATGTGTGGAAATTACATGCAGCAGGACACACACCAAACAATTTCACAGAAATTAGTGTCTATTTATTACAGCATTATTCTTTCCTACTAATTCATGGGTTGTCCATCCAACTTAAATTGGAGTTAAAAGAGAACTGAAGACGCTGGGAATGCAAAACATAAACCGAGAATGCTGGGAGCATTGAGCGTGTCAGGAAGCATCAAAGGGGAGAGAAACAGAGTTGACATTTTTGGTTGAGGATCCTTCTACAGAACAGGAAAAGTAAGATATTAAGTTGCAGAGGAGAAGAGAAATCAGGGGAATATATGTGATGGAGTGCAGACTGAATTTGTCAACATAACAATTATTTAGAGTCATACAGTCACAGAGCACTACAGCACAGAAACAGGCCCTTCAGCCCATCCAGTCCATGCCGGCCTGGTTTTTCGCCTATCCGGACAATATCCCTCCAAACCTCTCTCATTCATGTACCAAACTTCTTTTAAATGTTACAATTGAACCTGCATCCACCACTTCCGCTGGTAGCTCATTCCACACTCACACCACCCTCTTGAGTGAAGCAGATCCCCCTCAGATTCCCCTGAAATATTCTACCTTTCAGCCTAAACCTAGGACCTCTAGTTCTAGTCTCACCCAACCTGAGGGGAAAAGGCCTGCATACATTCATCCAATTGATATCCTTCATAATTTTGTTTACTTCTATAAGATTTCCACTCATTCCCCTGCACTCCAGGGCATAAAGTCCTAACCTATTCAACCTATCCCTGTAACTCAGGTCCTCAAGTCCTGGCAACATCCACGTAAATTTTCTCTGCACTCTTTCAAGCTTACGGACATCTTTCCTGCAGGTACTGTAGGTGACCAGAACTGCACACAATGCTCTAAATTTGGCCTCACCAACGTCTTATACAACTTCAACGTAACATCCCAACTCCTATACTCAATGCCCTGATTTATGAAGGCCAATGTGCAAAACACTCTCTTTGTGATCCTATCTACCTGTAATGCCACTTTCAAGGAATTATGGATCTGTATTCCCTGATCCCTTTGTTCTACCGCACATCTCGGTGCCCCACAATTCACTGTGCAAGTCTTGCTCCAGTTTGTCCTCCCAAAGTACATCACCTCACACTTGTCTGCATTAAATACCATTTGTCATTTTTTGGCCCGTTTTTAAAATCAACAGTTGAAGACCGAAAAGAAAATCAAACTGAAACTGAAAGGTACTGTCATATCTCTGGAGATAGAAAAAAAATCTGTGGTTACCTGAAATTATTAAATTCATTATTACCATATGCAGATGGAAGATGAGATTCCATGCTTCAAACTTGTATTGGGCATAGAGAGGTCAGAGTGTAAGTGAGGAGAAGAATTAAAGTGACAGAGGACTGCAGGCTCACAATCATCTATGTGGACTTGGCAGACAGCAGTTCCCTAGTCTGTGTTTTGTTTCTCCAAAGCAGAGGAGACCACATTTTCAGCACCAAATGCAGTACATTAGGAGGTGTTGTTGATAGCGAAGAAGGTTATCGTTGACTACAGGGGGATCCTGATCAGTCAGGGAAGTGGGCTGAGAAGTGGCAAATGGATTTAAATACAGATGTGTGAGGTGATGCATTTTGGAAAGTCAAACTAGCTTAGGACTTATACTATGAATGATAGGACACGAGGGAGCATAATGGAACAGAGGGACCTAAATGCATAGCTTGTTGAAAAAAGCATCACAGGTAGACAGGGTGGTGAAAAAGGTGTTTAGCATGCTGGCCTTCATCAGTCAGGGCACTGAGTACAGCAGTTGGGACACTATGTTGCAGTTGTATAAGTCATTGGTGAGGCCGCACTTGGAGTACGGTGTACAGTTTTGGTCGCCCTTTTATAGAAAATACGTGGTTAAACTGGAAGGAGTGAAGAGAAGATTTACGAGGATGTTGCCAAGACTAGAGGGCCTGAGTTATAGGGAGAGGTTGGCCAGGTTAGGCCTTTATTCCTTGGAACTTGGGAGAATGAGAGGTGACCTTATTGAGGTGTTCATGAGAGGCATAGATAAGGTGGATGGTAACAGCCTTTTCCCCAGGGTAGGGAAGTCCAAAACTGGGAGGCATAAGTTTCGGATGAGAGGGGAAAGATTTAAAAGAGACCTGAGGGGCAACTTTTTCATGCAGAGGGTGGTGAGTACATGGAACGAGCTGCCAGAGGAAGTGGTTGAGGCAGGTACAATAGTATCAATTAAGAAGCACTTGGATAGGTACATGGATGGGTGGGGCTTGGAGGGATATGGGCCAAATGCAGGAAATTGGGACTAGTTGAGTGGACACCGTGGTCAGCATGTACTCTTTGGGCCCAAGGGCCTATATCCGTGTTGTTTTGCTCTATTAGATTGGAATTAGTGCATGTGAATTGGTTCTTCACCTGAATTGCTGGCAGCTGTGATAACTTGCAACACAGAAGATGCTGCAGTCAGTGTCAATGAGATGTTACATGGGAGATCTAACAACTCCGTTGTGTGATCTTTGGAATTGGAGGTTCTGATCTTTAGGCAATTTTCATAAACAATATTAACATAAAAATAACATTATTTTAATGCCTTAAAGTAGTAGTAATACAATTTCTACCCATGTTTTTCTTTGAGCCATGACATCGGTGGTTAATTTTCCCTCCCACACCATTTGCTTCCTGAAGACAATGTTGCAAATCTGACTTTTGTTTTGGGGTATAACAGGTGATAATGATTTTTAAGCCCAATCTCTTCAGATAATTACTTGCCCTGCCTTCGAAATGAGTCATGTTTGAATAATGCACTGCCACAAACACTTGACATTATAGACTTAACAAGAGTTTCTACAGCAAACAGGACTCTTAACCAAGACTACAGCAACTTTACCCAATAAAAGCAGAATAATTTTGTTCATCTTGATGAATTCTCCAACCAAATGTAGCAAGTGGAAGACAATTACAAAGCATAAATCATGTTTAAAATCAGCCCCAATCATTGGATTGACTTAAGATCATCTCCATTTTGGCAGGAAACCACAGTGTCACTCTGTCTGGGCCTAGAAATTCATTGAAACAACTTCAAGAAAGGCCAGTGCTGTGCAGTTGAAAATTGTCTTAACATGGAGGAGAGCAATTTTTCACACACTTCTGGCTGCCTCATTGCCTGTTGGGAAATTTAAATCCATACTTTTCAGAAAGATTTTTGTTTGCCCACACACATTCTTGATAGCCTGAAAGTCCCCCAAGTTACAAAATTGGAGTGCAACACCTAAATTGTTGTGTGGTGATATTTTCAACCTCAATAATCTGAAAGATGACAGCTTTTACTCACAAAATAACCTGGTTTTAGTAATCTAATTTCCCCTAAAGCTGACCTACACAAAGGCCTAACCCTCAGTCTACATTCACTGACTTCAAATGCAACCTCACATTTTGACCTTGATCGCAGAGATCGCACCAACAATGCCAAATGCAGGCAGCTGTGAGAACCTGCAACACAAGAGATGCTGCAGTAGTGTCAGTATAGTTTTACATGGGAAACCGGAGAACTCTATTCTATGAAACTTGGAATTGAAGGAGTTGATTTTTATGTCACTTTTGCAAACAACATTAAGTTAAAAAAATGTTTCCTTTTGCTAAAAGGTAGCAAAGCAATTTCTACCACCTACTTTCCCTTGAGCCATGGCATTGGTTGTTAAATTTTCCTGCCAGACCATTTTCTTCCTAAAGACAATATTGTAACTCCGACTTCTGTAATAGGATGTAACAGGTAATAGCAATTTGAAAGCCCGATCTCTCCTGATAATTCCTTCCACTGCCTTCAGAATGAATCATGGTGGAAATACATTCCACTGATGCCAGCCCTCCCTCATACCCTGCTCATCAATCATTTCTGCCAGTTTAAATGTTAAAATTTCACAGACCAAACCAGGCTTGGTTAGACATCTGTGAGTGCAGATATTCCAGATGGGGGTCAATGGCAATAATAAAAGTTGTCAGATTTTGGTTAAGCTCACAATAAGAACATGAAAAGAAAGAGGCCATTCAGCAATACAAGAGCCTGATCTTCCACTCAATAAGATTGCAGCTAATCTTTAACGTCAGTGCCACTTTCCTGCACTGAACCAATATTTCTTAATTCCCTTAATATCCAGAAAAAACCTATCAACATCTTTCTTGAATATACACAGCAACCATACAACCACAAACCTTTTGGTTAGAGAGTTCCAAATATTCATTACCCTCTGAACCAGGAAACTTTTTCTGATCGCTGTAAATTAAAATCATGACTTCAACACCATTTTCCTGCTCTAGGCCCTTATCGTTGGATTCCTTTAATGACCAGAAATGTGTTGATCACTATTTTGAATGCAATCAATGACTGAGGCACCACAGCCCTCCAGGGGAGAGAATTCCAAAGACTCACCACCCTCTGAGTGCAAAGTTTGCGTTTCTTTCTCTCCACCTTTCAGACAGTCAGTTGCAGACTACCAGCTCTGGGTAATTTTGTTTTTTTACTTTAATCTTTCTGCCAGTTGCCTCAAGCCCAATCACCTCCAATTTGCCTTGGGAAAGAAGCATTTGGACAGACACACAAATGGGCAGGGAATAGAAGGATACGGACCTTGTGCAGGCAGATGGGATTAGTTAGATTGGCATGGGTGGCACAGACATCATGGGCTGAAGGGCCTGTGCTGTACATTTCCATGTATGTTCCATGTTTTAGTCCGAAACAGCCTGCGGCTTATTCTGCAGCTCTGATGCCTAGCAGCTCAGCCACACGAACAAATAAATTAGGAAGAGGAGCAGGCCACACGGTGTGATTCTAATTTTACAAATCACCATCAAGGAGTTAGTTCAACATTGCTTATTTATTTAAATGTAAACATATCTAAAATGCAGTAAGTGAATTCTTTTAGTGGCAATAAAATTGGTAAAATCATTCTTCACATCACTTTTTATGGGATCTTTTTTCTGAAATAGGCTTTGGAATTTGAATCAACCAGAAATACATTTTAGGAATAATTATTCCCCTCTCCTTCCTTTACATGTAATTTGGCTGTTCATTTGCTGTGTGGAAATATAGTTTAGTGTGCACAAGTTGACAGAATTATCTCGAAAGAGATGCTTTAGTACTGTGCAAACACAGCCTTTTAAGAAGTAGTTTTGGTGCGTAAATACAATTTATTAGATCATCTAACTTTTCCCTCAACAAGGGCACACAAGCAACTGCATTCCTGATGGCACAAAAGTTCCGCGACACCTGAGACACGGTTACAGCTACAGAACAGGTTCCACAATGAAGAAATTCAAGGTGATCCATCTACAGCAATGCAATGGAGTTGAATAGCTTCTGATGGCTAATTTACATTATGTCAGTTGGATTTTCTATTGGAGGTAAAAGTAGCCAGAAAATCCCTTATTTATATTCTGAGCACACTTGCCTTCGAAGTGCTTTGCCTGTCAGTAATATTCCACTCAGCAATATGAATCCATTAGCACCAAAAAAAAAGTCGATAGCTATTGGCAAACCAGTATTTTTTCAAGCATTTTCCCTCTCTTCTCCATTATTCACCGAAAGCAAATAGTGTCTGGCGAAAAGCAGCTGTGACTTAACCCGCAATCAAATTCAGTGAAAGTTGCTAAAAGCCACCTAATTATTTTACTAAATTGGGTCTTCATTAGAGAAGCAAATTACAAAAAACACCATCACTAGATTAAAAATAAAACCAGAAAATGCTGAAAGTAGTCAGTAGGTCAGGTAGTATCAATGGAGAGAGAATAATAGTTAAGATAAGAAAAGATAGTTAACATTTCAGGTCAATAACCTTTCATCAGAGTCATCACCAGATTCCCTACTTCACTCTCTTGGCAGCTCATTGTTGTGGGCAGATTTTCAGAGCAACAAAATGTTCATTGATAATCATCCACAAGGTTAAGGACTCCATTGGTATTTTAGTTAAAACCCCCACATATTTATTAAAATATAAGTAGATTCAGGAGTAGACCATTCACCTTGTTGTCGTCGCTCCATCATTCAATAAGATTGTGGCTGATCTTTTAATATCACCACCACTTTCCTTCTCCATGTTCCTTGACACCCTTAATACCTAAAGATTTTATCAATCTGTCTTGAATACGCTGAGCAACCATGCGTCCGCAGCCTTCTTGGGTAGAGAACTTCAACGATTTGCTCTCACCTAGATGAAGGATTTTCCTCTTATCTTTGTCCTCAATGACTAACCTCTTATTTTGAGATCGTCTCCTCTGGTTCTGTACACCCCAACCAGAGGAAATATCATGTCTGCATTTTCCTGTCAAGTTCTGTGAGAATTTTGTTTGTTTCAATGAGATCACCTCCTGTCCTTTAAAGCTCAACAGACTTCACACAGCACAAGTCATATCAGATCAAATGAAAAAACTGGTTATTCAAAACAGACAATACAGAGTTTGACACTACTTCTATTATGATATATTGAGCTGTAAAAAGTGGGCCAAACAATGCTCATTATTACATTATTTGCCTTTAATGCTTCCATAATTTGAACACCTTTTAACACTTTGAATCAGTTTGCTTCTTGCGCTCTTCTCTCAGCCCCCAGAACTAGTTTTAAATCCATCATTCAAGTTCTTTTTGGCTCTTTTCTGTGACACTGTGACTTTGATATCTATTTGTCAGCTATTCTGTGCTTTCAAATAAAATTCATTTTGGGACCAGGGTGGAGACTATCCAAAGCTCTTTTTTTGTTAGGGTTTCGCAGCTCTCATGCACAAAGTCTTCCACCCCATCAGCCCCACAACCAGCTCTCAGAGGTTAATGAAGAATATTTCTCGCCATTGTACAACTCATTCCCTATTCCTCCCACCATGATCTATCTGTGACATGTCGAATCATTTCCCCCACCAATTCCTGTCACTAAAATAGCTTCTAATTGGCTTTTTTCCTCTTTTCTGTGTCATTATACAGTCCAGTTTCAACCCATGCATTGTTATTTAGTGATGATAAATATGGGTTATGTTTGTCAGCACATGTCAGTTAAAAACAAGCAATTGCATGAATCAGTTGTAATGCATTGTAACATATAATCAACCATCTAAAGTCACTTCCAAATTTCACTTCATTCTCTCCTCCAAAAATAAAACAAAGCTGTGACTTTTCTGTGAAGACATGTATTGTTCTGAGCACATATTCACAATGATTTGTTGTATAAATATGTCTCTCTCTCAATCAATGTCATTAAAATGGATTATTGCTTTCTGTGTGAAGTTGGCCGCCGCATTGCCTACAAGATAACAGAGGCTAAAATTCAAAAAGCTATTCATTGGCTGAAAGCTGCTTTGAATCAGCCTGACATTTTGAAAGGCAAGATGAAAATGGTATTGGTATTGGTTTATTATTGTCACTTGTACCGAGGTACAGTGAAAAACTTGTCTTGCATACCGTTGGTACAGATCAATTCATTACGCAGTGCATTGAGGTAGTACAGGGCAAAAACAATAACAGAATACAGAGTAAAGTGTCACAGCTACAGGGAAGTGCATTGCAGGTAGACAATAAGGTGAAAGGTCATAACAAGGAAGATTGTGAGGTCAAGAGTCCATGTCATCGTATAAGGGCACCATTCAAATAGTCTCATAACATCAGATAGAAGCTGTCCTTGGGCCTGGTGGTATGTGCTTTCAGGCTCCTGTATCTTCTGCCTGATGAGAGAGGGGAGAAGAGAGAATGACCCGGATGGGTAGGTGGGGCCTTTGATTACACCGGCTGTTTCACCAAGGCGGTGAGAGGTATAGACAGAGTCCATGGATGGGAGGCTGGTTTCCGTGATGTGCTGGGCTGTGTCTACAACTCTCTGCAGTTTCTTGCAGTTCTGGGCATAGCAGTTGCCATACCAAGCCGTGATGCATCCACATAGGATGCTTTCTATGGTGTATCGATAAAAGTTAGTGAGTGTCAAAGGGGACATGCCAAATTTCTTTAGCCTCCTGAGGAAGAGCCGCTGGTGAGCTTTCTTGGCCATGTTGTGTACGTGGTTGAACCAGGACAGGTTATTGGTGATGTTCGCTCCTAGGAACTTGAAGCTCTCAACCCTCTCGACCTCAGCACCATTGACGTAGACAGGTGCATGTACACCTCCCCCTTTCCTGAAGTCAATGGCCACCTCCTTTGTTTTGCTGACATTGAGGGAAAGGTTGTTGTCAATGACACAATGTCACTAAGCTCTCTATCTCCTTCCTGTACTCCGACTCATCGTTATTTGAGATACAGCCTACTACAGTGGTATCATCTGCAAACGTAGATGGAGTGAGAGCAGAATCTGGCCACACAGTCATGAGTATATATAGGGAGTAGAGGGCTGAGGACGCAGCCTTGTGGAGCACCAGTGTTGAGAATAATCGTGCTGGAGGCGTTGCTGCCTATCCTCACTGATTGTGGTCTGTTGGTCAGAAATTCAAGGATCCAATTACAGAGGGAGATGTTG
This sequence comes from Pristis pectinata, assembly GCF_009764475.1. Taxonomy (NCBI): domain Eukaryota; kingdom Metazoa; phylum Chordata; class Chondrichthyes; order Rhinopristiformes; family Pristidae; genus Pristis; species Pristis pectinata. The sequence goes on along the minus strand of NC_067405.1, from coordinate 140,561,601 downwards.
AGTCCCAGGTCTCGAGTTTGGTGATGAGTTTGCTTGGATAGTATTGAAAGTGGAGCTGTAGTCAATAAACAATAGTCTAAAGTAGGTGTCTACTGTCCAGATGCTCCAGAGACAAGTGTAGGGCCAGGGAGACGGCGTCCGCTGTAGACCTGTTTCGGCAGCAGGTGAATTGCAGTGGGTCGAGGTTGTCTGGGAGGCTGGGGTTAATGTGTGCCATGACCAGCCTCTCGAAGTACTTCATGATAGTAGATGTCAGAGCCACTGGTCTGTCGTCATTAAGGCATGTTACCTTGTTTTTCTTAGCTACTGGGATGATAGCGGTCTTCTTAAAACAGGTGGGAACCTCAGATTGAAGCAGGGAGAGGTTAAATATGTCTGCAAGTACTTCTGCCAGTTGATCAGCACAATATCTGAGCACACGGCCAGGAACACCACCCGGGCCAGTTGCTTTCCTCGGGTTCACTCTCCGGAAGATTTATCTTACGTCCTCGAAGGTGACCACAGGTTCAGTTGCATTGGAGGCTGTCAGGGTGGGTGGTAACAATTCACTCCCCTTCTATTTAAGATGTGCATAGAATGTGTTAAGCTCATCAGGAAGGGATGCGCTGTTGTTGACTATGCTGCCCAACTTCGTTTTATAGCCCAGTATAGCATGTAAATCCTGCCACAACTGACGGCTGGTCTGGGACTTTTTGAACCGGTATTGTCTCTTAGCATTCCTGATAGCTTTATAAGATAAGATATAAGATATTTATTTATTAGTCACATGTACAGCGAAATACACAGTGAAATACGTCTTTTTGCATTGCTAAGAATGTGCTGGGGGCAGCCCGCAAGTGTCGCCACGCTTCCAGTGCCAACATAGCATGCCAACAGCCCCTAACCTATACGTCTTTGGAATATGGGAGGAAACCGGAGCACCCGGAGGAAACCCACACAGATACAGGGAGAACGTACAAACTACTTACAGGCAGCAGCGGGAATTGAACCCAGGTCGCTGGCGCTGTAATAGCATTACGCTAACCGCTACGCTACCGTGCATTAATGTCAGCATTAGGAACAGGTTGGATATGTGAGTGAAGAATGGGGAACACTGGTCCAATCAGGATTCAGCTCGTGTGAAGCCTGGACAGAATGGGCTGAACAGTTCCTTCCTGTGTAATTCTGAGAGCAGTACATACCCACACTGATGTAGTGATTCCTTGTTGCTGCAATACCCTGAACAAAAACAGCTTCTGTTTGTGCTTCTGGGGTATCCATTGCATGCCAGTACACCATGGTGGAGCCATCTGATTCATACATCTGAATGCCTTTCTGTGATGCCAATACCAGGAGAGCTCGAGAAGGCAACACACACCACGATGCCTGCGTGATTAAGGAGGTGCCATGCACTCGGCCTTCCTCCTTTACGGAGGTCATATCTCGATTTCTAGTAAAGGTCAGGGTCACCTGACTGGAATGCAGCAGTCTTCGATTTCAGTAAGGAGTGGATCTCCCGGTTCATCCATGGTTTCCGGTTTGGGAACACCTGTGTTGTCCTCTTTGGAACACAGTCCTCAACACACTTGCTGATAAAGTCTGTGATGGTGGTGGCATACTGAAAATGCAGGTGTTTCCAATCCTAAATAAAATTATCTGGTAATTAAAATTTTCTTTGTGGCTTTTTCTTTACTGTGCTACTGTACAAAGTATTTTTATTTGAATTTGTAGATTCCAGCAGCAAAACCAATAACTTGAATTCATATACCACTCTTTAACATCACAATATACTTTACAGAAAAAGAAATTGAGACTGAGCCAAAGAAGGAGAAGTGTACACTGTCGAGGAAAGACGAGAAGAGGCTTGAGTGCTGCATAATCGCCATCGGTACTATGTGTCGTCTGTATTCCCATGTAATTAGGAGAGGTGAAAGCAGTAATTTTAAGGAGTGCCTCAAAGGAGGAGAGAGACCTGGACAGGAGGAGAGGTATAGAAAGGAAATCAAGAGAGCAGACAGCTGTTGGCACAGTCGCCAGGTATGCGGCAATGTTGAAAATTATTATCCAGCTGATGTTTCTGCCTTCCATACATCCAAGTTGCTGCATTACAACAGGGCTAATTTTGGGCATTAATTCTTCTTTTGCTATATATTTTAAACTAGTTTATATTGTTTCTGTTCTATTGGTCTATCCGTGGCACTAACCATCCTGGCCAAAATCAGCAAGTTCCTGCTCTGTTGCGGGTTCAATTCCGGCCGCTGTCTGTAAGGAGTTTTTACGTTCTCCCCGTGTCTGTGTGGGTTTCCTCCGGGTGCTCCGGTTTCCTCCCACATTCCAAAAATACGTACAGATTAGGAAGTTGTGGGCATTCTATGTTGGCGCCGGAAGCAGAATACTCTACGCAAAAAGATGCATTTCACTGTGTGTTTCGATGTACATGTGACTAATAAAGATATCTTATCTTATCTTGATGCTCATTGCAGACAATCGCAAAATCATGGAAAGCCACAATAAAAAAACAAAAATGCTGCAAACACATTCCTGCTTCATAACAGTTCTGACAGCCAGCTGCAGTAGATCCATCATTTTTCACCAAGGTATGAATAAGTTTTTCTACTATTTCTATTTGAACATATTTGCTGATCATATCCTTTAATTGAAGTCCACAAAATTCCTTTGTACCTTCCAAGTATTTGAACTGGTCACATTGGAGAAGCTGGTACATAGGTTATCTCACCAAGTAGATAGGGAGAGATATGATGATGCTGATAAATGGTTTTCAATATTCCTTTTTGTGTGATTGTACTTCTGACCATGTTAAATAAGATAAAAAATATTCTAATATGCCCAATTTAACCATACAGCATAAAAGGCAATAAAACAACCTTTTCTGCTCTTTCAAATAATGCTCTATTTCATCTGCTACCTTTTCCCAAATGCTTGTAATTTTCCTTTGCAAGTATTAATTTAATTCCATTTTGAAAGACCCCTATTGTAAATCTAATGCTAAATATTTTTTTGTAGAATACCACTGCAATTAATCTTCCTGTTTCGAAGACATACACTGAGCTTCCTGCTCATTCTTAGCAGTGGAATATAAACATATCTTCAGCTCCAGTTTAGGCTTGTTAATAATCACTGGTGTTTTCAAGTGGTTGATGTCTGCTCTTTCATTTTCGTCTCTCCATTTCTGTACCATTATTAGCCATGTTTTCAATGACCTGGGCCTAAGTTGTTCAAAATCCTTCTGCCTTTCCAATGTTCTCAAATCTTTTAAAATGTTTCTTAAATCTTAATTTTTTTAATCAAGCTTATGGTCACCTGGCCCAGTACCTATTGCCTTAAAAGTCATCCATAGTCGTGATAAATGCTCGAAACAGATCATTGACTTCAATGGAATGAATTTCTGAGGCAGAGTACAAAGGACAATGCACTAACATGACTATGTTGTGTGTTTAATGTGCCTGACCAGAGCTGAATTATGAGGAATATACATCTGAGTATTCGGTTTCGACTGAACATGTTTCTGTGATTTTTTTATGGGACATTTTATCAAACCTAATTCACAATGACATAGTAGCTCCTGCACTAACACAAGATAATCCTGTTAAATGGCAGAGAACTCAACAAGATTCCACTGCTACAGGTTTGTATGAGGGCTTGTTGATCCCTGTGGCCTTAGTCAAAGGTAAATCCATTCCCTGGGGACAGTCCTGTTGGTTCAGCAACCTTAATAATGCCACAACAACCGGAGCTGCCTGGACGCCTAATGCTACTGACTACCTTACCTGCACGCCTGCACTTGTCAGCCTTCGGCACCTGTTAGCCCTCTGCACCCTCAAGTCAGGCAGTAAGATCCAGCAGTGACTTGACCTCATCTTAGGCGAAAGTTGAAACGTGTTTAAAACAGAATTTAATTCTTTTCAAAAAAATGTTAATTAAAAGCACATAAAACATCCAGAAATATTTAAAAATTAATGTAAATTAATTTTAAAAAAACTATATACCTAATCCGCAAGTCTGGAATCTCCAATGAAAATCAGTGGGGTCTCAGATCCTAAATCAGGTTTGACTTGGTATAAGATTGGATGGATAATTCCCAAGGATGTTGTTGAGGAATTCCAGCGAGACTGGATACTTTGTGGAGTTGTGCAATGGAGCACGGTGACAGACGTGGCAGCATCCATTACCAAGTAAGTCTTTGACTCCCACCTTTGGGAGTGTATACATGGAAGTCCAAGACATACTGAAGTTTCAACAGCTGAAAACTGAGGACTGCTCACCAGGAGGGGGTCAGTTCAATGTCAACACTGCTCCAGTAGTTGTTTTTGCACTATTAAATGAGATTTCTCACTATTTGTTTATATCTTTATTCTCCATGGGATGTGGGAATCACTTACAAAGTCAATATTTAATGCCCATTCCTAACCACTCTTGAACTGAGTAACCTGCTCGACCATTTCAGAAGGCAATTAAGAGTCAACCACATTGTTGTGAGCCTGGAATCAACTATAAATCAGACTGGGTCAGGATAATAGATTTCTTCCACCAAGCACATTAGTTTCATGGTTCCCATTACAGATGCCAGATTTTTATTTTAACATTTATTTCATTGACTGAATTTAAATCCTCCACCAACCATGGTGGGATTTGAACTCTTGGCTATGGATCATCAGTCCTTGAGATTGCCAGTCCAGTGGGGTAATACCAAGTTATCCATCATTGCATTTGTTGATGAAATTCACCATTGCCTTCAGTGTGCCAATGCAGCTTTTGGTTATCTGAAGAAAAAGTGTTTGTAGATCAAGACCTCACTTCTGCCATGAATCTCAGCGTGTATTGGACAGCAGTGATCCCTGCCCTTCAGTATACTTCTGAGACCTAGACGACCAACAGCAGGTACCTCAGAGCACTGAAGAGTTAACACCAACGCTGTCTCTGTGAATTTTCCCTTTCCCACTGGAAGGATATGGAAACTAATATTAGCATCTTCCCCCAAGCCACCATTGCCAGCACTGAGGCCCTAATCACACTCAGTCTCCTTCAACGTGTAGCCACGTTGCTTGTACGCCTGATTCCTGAAACGAGGACTCTATTCTGAGCTCCAACACAGTAAGAGATCACTAGGTGGGCAGAAGAAAAGATTCTAATTTGTTTTCAAAGCTTCCCTGAAAAATCACAATGAGTTTATTGACTTATGGAAATCCTCGGCCTGTGACCACTCAAAATAGAGAAGGAACATTTGAAGAGGCACAGGGAACCTCTGATCTATCTGGGAGGAGCACACAGATGCCCAACATTAAAGAGCAAAGCAGAGTACCAACTCTTGAACTGTCCAGCAACCCTCTTTATCAAGCATCTCCTGCTCTATCCGTGACAGACTCTGTTTGCCAGATTGGAGTAATCAGCCATCTGGGATCCCACAGAGTTGCAAAGCAAGCACATTATCTTCAACCCTAAGGGATTGTCTAAAAAGAACAAAGGAAGACTTGCACTGAAGTAAAAAAATTTGTCCAACACAATGAATTGAACAAGTGGATCACAAGTGCCCATCAATACTGAAAGCAACGTTACAGACTATTTCATGATTGAGTCACAAATGTGATACATTGACTGACGCACAGTTAAGTATCATTATTCGCAAGAAGACCTATTTCAACAAGTACCTGATGTAAATGATGAGCAGTTTCTCAGCTTTAACATAAATCCAAGAAAGATGGACCCTGACGATAAAAGGGTGACCAGCGGTTGAAAGGATTTTTGTTTGCTTTCGACTCTCTCCTTTACAGTGCTAGCGACCCGGCTTCAATTCCAGCTGCTGTAAGGAGTTTGTACGTTCTCCCCATGTCTGCGTGGATTTCCTCCGGGTGCTCCGGTTTCCTCCCACATTCCAAAGGCGTATGGGTTAGGAAGTTGTGGGTCGTGCTGGAAGCATGGCGACACTTGCGGGCTGCCCCCAGAACACTCTACGCAAAGATGCATTTCACTGTGCATTTCAATGTACAGTGACTAAAAAAGATACCTTATCTTATCTAATAGATGCATCACAGAAAGCATCTGATCCTGGTACACCAGAACTTGGTATGGCAACTGCTCCGTCCAAGACCGTAAGAAATTGCAGAGTTGTGAATGCAGCCCAGTCCATCACACAAACCAGCCTCCCCTCCATTGACTCTGTCCACACTTCCTGCTGCCATGGGAAAGCAGCTAATCTAATGAAGGACCCCTCCCACCCTGGTCATTCTCTCTTCTCCCCTCTCCTGACAGACAGGAGATATATAAGCTTGAGAACGCATACTACCAGACTCAAGGACAGCTTCAACTCCACTGTTATCACTCTCTTGAATAGATCTAAAAGATGAATTCTTGATCTCCCAATCTACCTTGTTGTGGTTCTTGTACTTTATTTGTCTACCTGCACTGCACTTCCTCTGGAACTGCAACACTATATTCTGTTTTCTTTTTTCTACCTCGACGTAATTATGTCTGGCACAATCTGTCTGGATGGCAGGCAAAACAAAAGCTTTTCACTGTTACAATAATAAACCAATACACCAGATTTCTTCATGACTAACTCATGTGTAGGACTTCTTTGATCTTCTGTACAAGTAGAAGTTTCTCTACACCGGTCCTACTCAAATCTCTTAAGAACTAGATCTATTAGGGCCTTCCATTTTAGAGAGAATGTTTTCCGGCCTGTTAAATCTCACATTTAACCTTGAGTTTCTGCTCAACCTACATGGAAAACCAATATCTGAGTTTAGATCTGGAGGTTGTACATGGTACAAAACAGGTCAGTGCTTCTTTAGAGATTGTTATCCCAATAAGGAGGTGAAAATTACATTTAACAGGACAGAAAAGAAGATCTTTATTGGAATCTAAAGTCAGTGAACCAGCTGTGGATTCTTGAAGACCTGAATGCACATAAAGTGCTCAATGTACCCTTCAAACAAGCAAGATCCTGAGGATACAAAACAATCTTTTCTTGGGGAAGATCGCAGCCAATTCCCTTCTCTTTTCTTCCCTCTCCCCTCATCTGCCTTAGCATTCTACCACACTTAAGTTCAGCAGCAAAGGCGCAGAATAAAAGGGATAGTCTGTTGTTCCAATTTAAATCAGGTTAAATGAGCAATAAAACGTTTCTCTAATTGTGTGGGAGAAATTCATTTCTCACGTCCCCAGTGATACCCAGCTACAATGTTCAGAATTCTGAATCGAATGTACTTAAAATTTCAAGTAGTTTCAAATGAGGTTCTGTACATCTTTGCATAAAGTACAAGGGTCATGATGCATTAGTGTTCTCAACATACAATACATATCTGTGGCATCTTCATTCTATTACATCATAATAATCTGTAATGTAGGACATGCTGCTGTTAGCAGTAATATCAACATAAAATACCCCAGCTAGAGCAGAATCCTCACTATAATGAACTGCATGTATGCTCTCAAAGATAGCTCTATCGAATAAGCCTCCTGCAATTACTTCAAAATGAAGATACATTCTATATAAGGAAACATCAGTATGCAAAATTGTATTAGCAATTAGGAGTTGATTTCTGAAGCTGTGGTTTACTGAATAAATTACAAAGACCTCATAATCTATCAGGGAACAAATTTGCTTAATTGCTTTTACCCTTTGAATACTGGACTTACTCTTCAAAGGAAAGTGTGCAGATAGACTGCAAATTTCCTAGGATATTTTGAAACTACGAATGGGCAGGGGTGGGAAGAGAGTTAGAAGTACACTGGAACAGACTGGATCATAGAATTATGGAATGATCCAGTGCAGGAGGAGACATCTTGCTTTGTTATATCTGCACTCGTCTTATTAAGGAGCCACCCAATTACTGCTACTCTTCTGCTCTTTCCCCTTGAAGTAATTAACCTATTTTTTCCTGAATGTTATTATTGAACCTGCTACATCACACAGTCCCATTCCAATTATAACTATCCCATACACGTATTTTTTTCCTTATGTTCACTTTAAATCATGTCTTCTGGTACCCAACCATTCTGTTGCAATGAACAGTTTCTCCTTATTTTGTGCATCAAATCTTTGAAGGTTTTGAAGACCTCAATTAAATCTCCTCTAATCTTCTCTGTTCTAAAATGATCTCCCCGCTAAGCTGATTTAAATGGGCCATATTCCATGGTGTTGTCCGCAGAGTAAAAACATTGTTGGGATATTGTGTATGGTACAGAAAAGGAATAGCAAGTGCAACTTAAAAAGAAAAAATGTCAATCATTTTAAAGAAGGAAAACTCAGCACTAAAATGAGGAACAGCACACTGATTCTGGTCTGCGCTTCAGCATTAAATCTCTACTTGCCTGGAAGAGTTCCACTCCAACAACACTCCAGAGCTCAACACCATCCACAACAAAGTAGTTCACCTCATCCACCATCCTAAACATTCACACCCTCTACCAATGGTGTATTGTGGCTGCTTTGTTGGCCACCTACAAAATGTTGAGCATCAACTTGCCATGATTTCTTTGAAAGTACCTCCCAATTCCATTGGTAAATTAGTAAATTTTGGTAAATTGGTAAGTTGTTTATTATTGTCACATGTACCAAGGAACAGTGAAAAACTTGCCTTGCATTACTGTTCATACATATCATTTCATTACAACAGTGCATTGAGGTAGTACAAGGTAAAACAATAATAGAATGCAGACTAAAGTGTTACAGAGAAAGTGCAGCACGGTGCAGGCAGACGATGAGTTGCAAGGCCATTACGAGGTAGATTGTGAGGTGAAGAGTCCATCTTTTGTACTCGGGGACCGTTCAATAATCTTATAACAGCGGGATAGAAGCTGTCCTTGAGCCTGGTGGTACGAGCTTTTGCATGATGGAAGGGGGGAGAAGGGTGGGTGGGGTCTTTGATTATGTCGGCTGCTTTCACTTAGATAGGGCAGTAAGTACATGGGAACACTACCAATTCATCTCCAAGCCACATACTATGCTAATCCGACTTTAAAATATTTTGATGTCCCTTTGAAAAGCTGTTTGGGAGTACCTTTGTCACTCTGTGCAATTGAAGAAAGTGGCTTGTTATAATAAATTAATTTCTTTTCAACACTGCCCCACCCAACTCAGTTAATCACCAGATGTGATTAATTGGGCCAGAGCACTGTTACCATTAGATGGTATGTTTAATTCAGACCATGAGCTACTCCTTGTACTAAGCTACTTAGTTCAATGTCACCAATCAAGACCATGAATGTGCTGCATGTTTATGAAGGTCAAGGAAGACAGAGAATGTTTCCTTTTATATTTAAGAGAAACACACTGTTCCTGGCAGTGTTCCCTTCTACTGTAAAATGATCCTTGTTTCTTAATAAGATCGGGATATTGCAATTCTTTTTTGTCTCAGCTGCAATAAGAATTCTATTTGTCTGAACTGTTTCACAACAATTGCGATACAAGTGAGCTATCTGTATTCTAACAGATGTCTAACTGTACTTCAGTACTTGAAAACCACAGTTAAAAAAATCAACCTTGTGAGCAAGCACTTAAGTCTAATTTGTAACTGCTTAGCTCTTTGATAACATTTTCAGACATATTTTGGGTTTATTGCCACATTAGGATGTGAAGTGTTGGAGATATTTCATTTTAGGGGAGTCGTTGTCTGTAGACCTCTCTTTGATCAACATCAGCTTGGAGGGTGGCGAATGTTGTCACCTTATTCAAAAAAGGTAGTAGGGATAGTCCAGGGAATTACAGACCAGTGAGCCTTACATTTGTGGTGGGTAAGCTGTTGGAAAGGATTCTAAGAGATAGGATCTATGAGCATTTAGAGAATCATGGACTGATTAAGGATAGCCAGCATGGCTTTGTGAAGGGAAGATATTTCCTCACAAGCCTGATAGGGTTCTTTGAGGAGGTGACCAGGAAGATTGATGAGGGTAGTGCAGTAGATGTGGTCTACATGGATTTTAGTTAGGCGTTTGACAAGGTTCCACATGGTAGGCTTCTTCAGAAGGTCAGAGGCCATGGGATCCAGGGAGGCTTGGCTGTGTGGATTCAGAATTGGCTTGCCTGTAGAAAGCAGAGGGTTGTGGTGGATGGAGTGCATTCGGATTGGAGGGCTGTGACTAGTGGTGTCCCACAGGGATCAGTTCTGGGACCTCTACTTTTTGTGATATTTATTAATGACTTAGATGAGGGGGTGGTAAGGTGGGTTAGCAAGTTTGCAGATGACACAAAGATCGGTGGTGTTGTGGATAGTGTGGAGGGCTGTCGAAGCTTACAGAGGAATATTGATAGGATGCAGAGCAGGGCTGAGAAGTGGCATATGGAGTTCAGTCCAGAGAAGTGTGAGGTGGTACACTTTGGAAGGACAAACTCCAAGGCAGAGTGCAGGATTCTGGGCAGTGTGGAGGAGCAGAGGGATCTGGGGGTTCATTTCCACAGATCACTGAAAGTTGTCTCACAGGTGGATAGGGTAGTTAAGAAAGCTTATGGGATGTTAGCTTTCACAAGTCGTGGGATCGAGCTTAAGAGCCGCGAAGTAATGTTGCAGCTTTACAAAACTCTGGTTAGACCACACTTAGAGTGTCCAGTTCTGGTCGCCTTATTATAGGAAGGATGTGGAGGCATTGGAGAGGGTGCAGAGGAGATTTACCAGGATGCTGCCTGGATTAGAGAGTATGGATTATGAGGAGAGACTAAAGGAGCTAGGGCTTTACTCATTGGAGAGGAGGATGAGGGGAGACATGATAGAGGTATACAAAATATTGAGAGGAATAGATAGAGTGGACAGCCAGCGCCTCTTCCCCAGGGCACTAATGCTCAATACAAGAGGGCATGGCTTTAAGGTAATGGGTGGGAAGTTCAAGGGAGATGTCAGAGGGAGGTTTTTCACCCAGAGAGTGGTTGGTGCATGGAATGCGCTGCCTGGGGTGGTGGTGGAGGCTGATACGTTGGTCAAATTCAAGAGATTGATAGGTAAGCATATGGAGGAATTTAAAATAGACGGATATGTGGGAGGAAGGGGTTAGGTGTGGTTTGAAGGTTGGCACAACATGGTGGGCCAAAGGGCCTGCATTATGCTGTATTGTTCTATGGTTCTACGGTTCTAAATTGTCATAATAACCCATCTAGTTCACCAATATCTTTAAGAAAGGGAAATCCACTTGGCCAGTGGAAATTTTATATTTGAGATTGGCTGATTCTTACCAACCAAAGATGCAAAGGAATTTGGGGTAAAGGCAGGTAAATGGTGTTTTGTCACAGATCAGCCGTGACCTCATTGAACTGCAGGTGACACATAATGGGCTAAATGACCTATTCCTGACCTAATGTTTCTAAGTGCCTCGGGTCATGGATCAGATAACACATCCTCATGGCACACTGCCTTTGCATGGCCAATTTAACATTTAAAGGACTCCTTGTAATCCAATAATATGCTTCTTTATCACCAATCAAACTTGTTATCTATCTCCAATATTGTTATTAAGACACTTTCAAAGGAAATGGAAAAATGTGAATTTTTAATGCTTAATAATGTTTCTCTTTAGTTTTGTTCACAACAGTGCACTGAACATTAATCTTCAATTCCCAGAGGCTCCTCGCCATTCCTGAAGAATCAACAACCTTAAACCACATGAAAAACATGATGACACCATGTTGCCTAATATTTCACTGTCAGAATTACATGAAGATCATGTGATTCAGTTACCACTCAGCCTCTAACCTCACTTCATGTTAATGTTACCATTGTCTTGATTCCATTTTAAGCAAGTTTCAGGAAGGCTGCCTGGCACCATAAATAACTGGAATGCAACAAGCTCAATTCTCATACTAATTACACTGATAAAGACCAAAGTAGACCAAATGTTACTTTGAAATCCCTGCCTAGAAATTGAACCATGTAGTGTCATGTTTTTGTGCATTATGTAACAAGTAAAATGGAATGGAAAACTGGAACATTGTAGGTTGCATGAAGTCTGTGATTTTTCACCTGGGTTCTTGCAGCTGATATGTTAATGCTCAGAGGAGACCTGATATGCACGGTAGCATCCAAAGGTAGGCAATACAAGTCCAAGCACATCCAAGACTCTTGTTCATGCATCCCCTAGAGTTCACCATCCATGTGCCATTTATGCAGAGGTAGCCTGGTGCTGAGAACCTGCCTAAGACAGGTCAACTTTAACTAATGTACTTAACTGGATCTCTCACAGCCCTCTGGTTGTGATCCCTTACACACTCCACACGCTCACCCCCCTGAGTCCTCCATCCATCAAATTGCCAACACAACCTTCCCTACACCCTCTGCCCAACCATCCATCCCCACTACATGATAACCAACCCAGATGGCAAATGACCTCATCCTGATTGTACATTAACCCTTCCAATTGCAATTCTGCCTATTAACTACCAACTCTGACAACCAATTCTGCATTCCCCACTGAATGCTGACCCTTATCCTGACAATTCATCCTCCAGTTTTTCAACTCCATCCCCAAATTATACCCTAACAATCGTGGACCACCCAATTCTCCATTAATCCCTGACATCTAATCTTTGCCCCAATCACCCTATGACCTGATCACTCTATTTATCCATCAGACACATCCCTTCTGCCCACTGATAGGCTCTGATACTGGTCCCTTCTCATCCCCAACCTTCACCCCTGCCCCACCCTAAGCTCCACTGTAATCCCTGCCCCATCCTCAAAGCTACCTGATTTCCTTTATGTATTGCCCATTGACTAAATTTCCCATAGGCATGCCTTTGGAGAAATGATCAATGCCCTGCTGAGCAACAGATGTTCAATGCAACCAGACAGTTGCCTGCTAATTTCTGGAAAGATGCCATTTGGACCATCATGATGCTGTCAACTTTCTGAAGAGAACTAAACAATTAGTTTTACATCCCCTCTCCTTCCCCCAGACCCTTGTCGGTTTCTCCCTTTTATGTATGTATGCAATTCCTCTTCCAAGTTTACTGTCAATAATGATTTCAGCACCCCTTTAGACAATGGCGGAACCACATTCAATAAATCCAATGTTGATCACTCACTGCAGAAGAAAAATCCTTTTAACCTCATGATTAAGTAACTTTGCATTGTAAACACAATTAGTCCTACATGACAGGATAAATTTATTAGTGATGGTTTATAATCATGGTGGCATGTGTATCAAAGTTGCCTGGGGTTTAGAAGAAATGTAGAGTAACGCTATGTTCTCAAAAAAATGTGCAAGCACATTACAGTACTGACACATCTTTCTCCATTACACCACTGAGTCCTGCCCTATCTCATGGATAAATATATATAAATAAAATATCAAGATCATTGAGATGGAAGGTGCTATATCACCTTGCTTTCTGTTACCACTTTTTCAACTCGTCATGGTATTTAGATATTAAATTGTTAGTTCTGGTTATAACTTACAACCTCCCATCCTTTGATACAGTCTTTAATATAGTGCAAAAAGAGATTGACATCTGCCTTCATTCTTTTCTTCAAAAAAAAACATTTCAATAGAAAAAGTCAATTATGGCAAAGCCATTAATAGCTGATTACCCACCTGCCACAGTGGATAAGAAAATGAATAAGAACGGTGCTCCAGCAGAAGCTTATCTCTGTCCTAGTCAGGCTAAAATTAGAATTGATGATAGGAATATAAGGAACCATTTGTTCTGATATAGATTACATCTCCTGACTTCAGGATGGTTTAAACATTTTGAATCACTCAATCCATATTTTGAACAGATAAATTAATCAAGAGTCTTTTAATACATCTATTGCTGTCATATTCATGATAATGTAATCCTTCACTGACCTAACATTCGGTCTGTCAGGTCAGAAGATTTTCTCAGGTCATTATTCACAGCCGCTAGATAAGAAGTTTGGAAAAGAATAAAGGCACCATTTGATAACGCTAAAAAGAAGAGGAAGCAAAAATGCCGGGTTCTCATTACACTAAATGCTCTGTTAGACATGATGGTTATTGTCCTGTTGAGGCTAAGGAGACATCATCCATGGAAAATAAGTCACCAGAGCTGAATAATGGATGAAGTAGTTATTCTGGAGTAAACCTGATGTGCCTCTAAAGGATCAAAAAGAAATTAAAAAGTGTCTTCCTTCAAAGGATTAAGATTGCTACTACTCAGGAGAGAGAGGATGAAAAAAAGGGTCAATGCAAGAAATGGTGTGACAAGCCATATGTTTTAACAGTCTTTAACACAAGATCCCATCTAGGTTTCACTTCTATTCCTCTATAAATACCACCAGCCCAACAATTCTAAGGGATCCCTGTACTGCAATTTCAGCTTCTAAATCAATGCCAATTTTATCTGCTCTCCCATTTGTTGTTGTGCTTTCATCCACCTACAGCCCTAGCTCCTTCAACTTCTCCTCTCTAACTCACTATCCTCCTTTAAGCAGCTTTGACCATCACCAGTGTCATGATAGGGTTCAATTTCAAATTTTGCTTGAGAACCCTCTTGTGAAGCATCTTGAAATGTTTGAAGAAATTAAAGCTACCAGTGCATTTAAGGGATTGTATTTGTCCCGGGAATAAAGGGATATGGGGTTATTACAGGAAAGTGATGCTGAGGTAAATGTTCACCCATGACATTGCTGAATGGGCCTTCATAACCACACTGCTGCAACGGTCATGTGCAAATAACAGAGGAGACAGATCCAGTTTTACTTAAAAGCATCTGAACTGGTTCATTTGCCTCAATATTTGACCCATTTGCATGTGTTAGGCAGGATGCAGAGTTGCAGGGAGAAGTGGCAGATGGAATTCAATCCGGAAAAGTGTGAAGTGATACACTTTGGAAGAACAAACTTGAAGACGGAGTATAAGGTTAATAGCAGGATTCTTAACGGTGTGGAGGAACAGAGGGACCATGGGGTCAGAGTCCATATATCCCTCAAAGTTGCCGCGTAAGTTGATAGAATGGTTAAGAAGGCGCATGGTGTGTGGCCTTCATTGGTGGGGGATTGAGTTCAAGAACCACGAGGTAATGTTGCAGCTCTATAAAACTCTAGTTAGACCACACAGAGTATTGTGTTCAGTTCAGGTCACCTCATTATAGGAAGGATGCAGAGGAGATTTACCAGGATGCTGCCTGGATTAGAGAGCATATCTTATGAGGAAAGGTTGAGCAAACTCGGGTTTTTCTCTTCTATGCGACACAGGATGAGAGGCAACTTGATAGAGGTGTATATAAGGGTATAGATAGAGTGAACAGCCAACACCTTTTCCCAGGGTGGTAATGGCCATTACCAGAGGACATCAGTTTAAGGTCAGAAGAGGAAAGTTTAGGGAAGATGTCAGAGGTAGGTTTTTTTTTTAAACACAAGAGATTGGTGGGTGCCTGGAACACACTGCCGGGGGTGGTGGTAGAGGCTGATACAATAGGGACATTTAAAAGACACTGAGATAGGCCCATGGATGTAAGAAAAAATGGAGGGTTATGGGCTATGTAGGAGGGAAGGGTGAGATTGATCATGAAGTAGGTTTATATCAGTCGGCACAACATCGTGGGCCAAAGGGCCCGTACTGTGCTGCACTGTTCTATGTTCTATGTTTTTTTTCATGTAAATCATATACAAATGTCATTTTGCTCACCTTATATCATGCAAGTAACCATTTCCAGGTTGTCCAGTGAAAATCAGGAAATTTGCCTAGTTCACCTTATAACAGTTGAAGTTTGCCTGGCACCACTCATGCAACCAATGCTATCACAGGTAGCATAGCACACATTTCCTCAATTGCCGGCAGAAACCCGAGTTTCTGGAGAATACCGATATCCTCTGCTGTTCACTCTGTTGCACTGATGTGTTGCACACAGCAATTCCCAATTTCACTTTTATGTTAGTTAATTCACTGAAGTTCCCTTCACTGATCACAGCCTTTATTGGAAAAAGATCAGTGTTGAACACCATGATGTGATCACTGGCTCATTGATCTGCCCACAGCTTGAAGCCACTTACAGACTGGGAGTTGATCAAGTTAGTTCATTGGGTGGGATATGCCAAGTCAGAAAATAAAATACCATGTACCCACTTTAACTCTACATAGATTACCTTCTGCTGCTCTAACTTGGCTGCCACAAGGAGATTTCATTGTGTATACTTGCCTGTCAGCAGTCAGCTAAGTGATGTGGCTGTATAGGGGTCCTGTTTTATCACAGGAATCTGTGTGCTAAACACCACAGCAGGACGTTTCATGCATTTTGCTCAATTTCGTGATTTTTTTTTCCAGGAAGCTGGAGTGGTGTTAGTGCTCCATTCAGCACAGGTTTCGCACACCATAAGAAGTGAACTCCTGGGTAATTTGGTCATGAATCAAATTTTTTGAAGTCCAGAATTTAATAGACTTTTAAATGGCAAATACTTGCATTAAATAAAGACAAATTAATATATTATCCTTCATTCCCCTTTCAGTTTGTCTCAAATCCCTTTAGATTCAATTGAGTGCTTTTAAAATATAATTATAGTTGTACTGTAGGAAACTCAACAGTCAACTGGGCCTGAACCTGCCCTCACCAACAGCAAATTGATAACAATCAGAACAATTGATTTTTTTTAGTTACATTGGTTCATAGAGTCTGACAGCATGGAAACAGGCCCTTCTGCTCAACTCATCCATGCTGACTGTGTTGCCGAGGAGCTAGTCCCATCTGCCTGCATTTGGCCCATAGCCTTCTAAACCTCTCCTATCCATGCTGCCGATGTGCCAGTCTCAACCACTATTTCTGGCAGCTCATTCCAAATATGCACCATCTTTTTCATGAAGAAGCTGCCCCTGATTTCCCTTTTAAATTTCTTGCCTCTGATCTCAAACCTATGGCCTCTTGTTTTTACCACCGTCTCCCTGGGAAAAAGACCATGTGCTTTCACCCTGTCTATGCCCCTCATGATATATATCTCTATCAGGTCACCCCTCAATCTCCTATGCTCCAGGGAATAAAGTCCTAGTCTACGCAACCTCTCCTTGTAACTCAGGCCCCCAAGTCCAGGCAATATCCTGGTAAATCTTTTTAGCACTTTTTCTAGTTGAAGGATAAATATTGGCCAGAATAGTGAGGTATTCATGTACCACGCTCTTCTTAGGTGTTTATCTGAAGAGCCTAAGAACACATGAATGTCAAAAAAAAATCAGAATTAGGCCATAAAGTCCCTTGAGCCTGCTCAGTCTTTCAATAAAATCATGGCTTAAACATATTTGGTCTAAGCTCCAATTTCCTGCCCAGTCCTTATAAACCTCCCCTGTAGACTAAAAGTCCATCTCAGCCTTGCATATCTTCATTATCTGGAATAGAGAATTCCAAAAATTCCCTACCTTTTGAGAGATGAAATTCCCTCGTTTATCCATCTTAAATATAGGTCACCCTTCATTCACAAACAGTGCCCCCAGTCCTAGTTCCCTAGGATAGGAAACATCCTCTCAGGATTGACATTAGAAGATCACCTGTTATTCTTCTAACCTCCAATGACAACAGACCCAACCTGCTCAACCTTTCTCATGAATCAACTTTGTGAACTTTCTTTTAAGCGCCTGCCCTGCAGATGGAATCTTAGCTTAATGTCTCATTTGAATGACGACATCTCTGCTGCAGTCTTTCGGTACTGCACTGGTTTGCAAGGCTACATTTTTAACCCTAACCATAACCCAACATGCTGGAATATGATCAGAAACCCAAAACCTTCTGACTCAGAGATGCGGGTACTACCAATTGAACCAAGACACTGAGTTCTACTATGGAGCCAAAGCCTGCCAAATAGCAAATATGAATTATTTCTGAAATTTTCAACCTTTCCAATGTCTTAGCAGCATATTCTTCGTAACGTCTGACCCCATATGGACTTTGCACAATCAGAAAAGATCTGCAGCTACAAACAATCAGAAATTAGATTGGGAAGCAATTATGTATGTGCGGGTTTCAAGCTGAAGCAGCCTCTCAGTATAAATTAGCAATTTGTTGATAATGTGTTCCCTCTAAAGTATCCTGCTGATGTATGAACTGGGATATAATGTGTCAGAGTCGATTTGCATTGGAGTATTCCTCATTTTGGAGCCTTTTGGAACCTACTCACTACATCTACCATAGTTTGAAGACAATACTAATGCAGAGGTCTGGTCTCCATCTTAAAAATATAAGGGCATTGGAAAAGTTAATATATGATATATAAAAGGGGAATCCATACCCAGAAAGATATAACAGTTAAACTGGGGCATTTTTCTTTAGAAAAGAGGACATTGTGAAGTGGTCTGAAAAGAGGTCTTTAAAATTATGTTGAGGTTTGACTCTAACATAGAGAATATACTTACAATTGCAGCAGTCAAAGCTGAACATTAGTCAATAAAACTCAGGATAAAAATGTAAAATACAAGATTATGAACATACACAGAAGTTCACCCCACATCATTAAGAGCAGTCATGCAAGCCCCTCCAAAAGCCACTGTTTGAGACCCCAATTCTGCAGGTACAACAGAACCTGAATATTCAGAAGCAGAGCTAAAGACAAAGTTGTCACTATCCAAGGTCCTGTTCCGCTGCCAAGGCAGTAGTGCCTTTTTTCAGAGTAGATAAATCTCAGATGGATGTAAAAGATCCTTTTAGTATTTGTTTCAACAAACAATACCAAAAGAGACAGTCAAATCATTGTCACACTGCCAGCTGTGGAACCTTGCTGACTATAACTTACAATTAGAAAAGTAACAGCATTTCAAAAGTATTTTGCTGGCTCTAAAGGGCTTAGGGACATCCCAAGGTTGCAAATGATGCACAGAACTGCAAAGCTTCATTATTTACTTTGCAGATTCACCTCACTTTCACCCCATTAAAGGGTATATTTTTGACACCAACAAATTAACTCAAACCATCTGAAGCATTCACCTCAATTGCATATGTAAAAGGACCAGATCAAGTTTTAATGGCTCTTCCATCATTACAGGCACAATTTCTATTTCCTACAATGTGTTCATACACCCACCTCCCTCACTTTTAATTCAGGATGCCAGCCAAGGTAATTTAGGCAGTTCAGTGGAGCATCTCCATGCAACGTCACAGAAGTGGATATTCAAGGAGAGATGCTTGCTGAAGTGCAACCAGCTGTTCATTGCAGTTAATTAGTCAATTAAATAGCAGTGGTTCAAGCCTCAGTAGCTGGCTTCTTGAGTTCCAGTGGCCTGCATGAAGTGTCAGGACTAAACGTGCTCCATTTACTTATTATGGATCAGATTGCAGCACTTCAGAAGAAAGAACATCAACATCTTAACTCTTTAATTTGTCACCTGAAAGAAGTACATCATGGTGCTTGTTGAAAAAAAAATCTTTTAAACCTTTATCTATCGTCTTCTCACAATTTTAAAAGTGCTCTCCCTTTGTCACAGCTATATGGAAAGCACCCTTGTCTGAAAGTCTAAAGGCTTTGGGTTCGTCCTTCTCCAGAGATATGATCTCCAAAATCTAAGGTGACATTTCTGTGCAGTACTGAGTAAGTGTTGCACCATCTTCTGGATGAGTTGTTGAACCCAAGATCCATCTGCTCTCCCATGGGACTATTTCAATGGGATTATTTCAATGGGATTATTTCAATGAAGAGTTATTCCCAAGTGTTCTGGCTAATATTTAATCATCAATCACCATCACTAAAAAAAACTGTCTGGTCATTATGACTTGCTTTATTTGGAAGCTTACTGCATACAAATTAAAATATCCTATATTGCAACAGTGAGTATATTTCCAAAGTGTTCTCTTTACCTTAAACTATTCTGATGTCATAAAAGGCCCCATACAAAAGCAAATATTCGTATGGACTGGCAAAATCTCACCAAATTGCATGCTCTCAAGTTTCAAACCAAGACAGCCAGCGTTTCAAACCAAGACAGCCAGCATTGCAACCAATCCTCATACTAAACGATAATGGAAGGATTGCTAACAGCCCTCATCTGTCCCTGTTCCTAATGTTCTTATGTTATCGTCTTTTGCAGTCAGGATGAGGGACAGAGTCTGACTGGTCAACATATTATTTTAACAAATATAACAAAGTATTGTGGAGGTCCTGAGCTTTAGATATGAATCTGGTCACCTTGATGACCAACAGCATATATAACATCAATAGGGGGTACAGCTTAATATTTCTGAAGTTGGCCTATTTATCAAACAGGTTATGCGAACTATGTTTTATGTGGTTGAAAGGCATACATCTTGGTGGAACCTGTACCAAATACAGCTAAGTCAACCTCCACAAAATTCAGGAAAATCAAAATCCTACTATCCAAGTGCCTTGAATATTCCCTAAGCTAAACATCTATTTTAGAGGCCAATGCTCTTCATGCAGTGTGTATACCTGAGACCATCACTGGCAAATCTGCATGAAGTAATTCAAAAATAGTCCAAAACTAAAGTTTCATGTTGGACAGAGGGGAAGGATATTCATACAAAGTTCCTGATTAATATATAATGTGTTTAGTACAAAGAGAATGCTTAGAGATGTTTTGGAGACACTGTAGATGATGATGATATTGTTCTCTCCATAAGAATTCAGTGGATTTTAAATAAACATAATTGACTGAGGGTGGGGGCGGGATGTTGGAGTGGGGTTTGGAGGTGGTGACAGACATTGCACTGGCAGGATTATGTTGTTTTTATGAGACAGATTTAAAATTGAAAAAATAGCAAAACAGATGCCAGAACTCTGCAATGAACTTCTGATGAAGATGATTGACCATTCTAGCCAATAGGCTAGAACGAGGAAGGAAACAACAGCAGCACCTCACTGATCTTTGCGATTTATCCCCTGTAAGTGTCAGAAGCAGAAGCGTCACTTAAATCCAGAAAGTCCGGAAAGCTGGCCATGCCGCTCTGGCGATTTCATGGCTGTGTTCTGATGTAAGACTCCTCAAAGTGGCTGCAGATCCCCAGAGCGGCAGTGGGGAAGGTGCCTGCTGAACCTGTATCGGGTTAGATCAGTTGTAGGAAAAGCAAGCACATTCACTTGGATGGAGAGGAATGGCTGTGAAAGTGAATTGAATAATGCTATTTACGTTCTTTGAACAAATTGCATAGGTTTAATGTTTTAATTATTTATAAGTTCTTCACATTTTAATAAATTTGATGTTTTACTCTTTGAATTTTTTATAATTTTTTAATTGATTATTAATATTTTGATTAGTCTTTGACAGTTCCGACAGCTGTCGGGGAAGGGATGAGGCTCTGCTGACATCTGTTTTCTCAGACTATGAAGACAGAACTTGTTCAGGCTCACACCCAAATGAAGGCTTAATATCACAAAGAGCTCTCTCATCATACAGAGGCTCACCAGCTAGGTCTGGGCTAACACTTACCCTTCAGGATCAACAAAAGGTAAGTCTGTATTTTTTCTTACATTATCCATGACCACGGGCAGCTCAACGATGGCAGCTATGTCATGGAACTCGCTGCCTAGGAGAGTGGTTAAAACAGAACCTATCAGGTCTTCAAAAGGAAATTGGAGAGACACTGGAGAGAAAATGATTTGGGGTAAAGAGAGGGATATGGGACTAATTGGATTGTACAGACTTGATAGGCCAAATGGCCCCCTTCTAAGTCTTTGTGATCTATGAGCAGTGAAATTTCAGAGAACTGTAAGACAGGAGGGTATTCAGAGATGAGGAGAGACAAAGGTATAAGAGAAATTGAAAACAAAAATGGGTATCTGAAAATCAACATGCTGTTGGATTGGAAGCCAACACAGTTCAATGGACTCAAGGATGAGAGGTTAGCAGGAGTTGGTACAAGTAAGGACCAAGGTTTGGATGAGCTCAAGTTTATGACAATTACAATTAGTGGCAGGTTGGGAACAAACTATCCACCTTGAACCTTCAGACGTGCAAAAGCTGAACAGTTCAAAAATTAGCTGAACATTTCTAAAGAAAGAAAACTGCATGGAAAACATGAGGGTAAAATCGAATTGCAACACATCAAGGGAATACAGAGATGAAGAGCACAGCTTTAAAAATGAAAAATAATAATTTATTTTTGCTCCTATCAGTTTGCACTTTGTTTCAAGCAGGATTATGTCAAATTGTTCACACTTTCCTACTTGGTAAAAATGTGATTTAATATAAAATTTGGAACTTTGTAATGGGGTCAGGGAAACTAACAGACAGATAATGAGTTAAGGAGTTAAAAAAGACACTTAATTGCACACCGTAACAACTGTCCAACAACATTTCTGGTCTAAGCACTTCATATGAGAAATGATATGGGAGATATAGCAGAGGGCTTATGGCAGGCATTCAAGTATTCTCAGTAGAAGTCATCAACATCAGGTGGGGAGGGGAGAAGAATGGGGGTAAAAGTCATAATGGCATTATTTTCATCTGAAGAGGATCTGAAGCAAAAATTTGGTTTGTCCCCTTTGACTCTCACCAACTTTTACCAATGCACCATAGAAAGCATCCTATCTGGATGTATCACGGCTTGGTACGGCAACTGCTCTGCCCAGGACTGCAAGAAACTGCAGAGAATTGTGGACACAGCCCAGCGCATCACGGACACCAGCCTCCCCTCCTTGGACTCTGTCTTTACCTCTTGCTGTTTTGGTGAAGCAGCCAGCATAATCAAAGACCCCACCCACCCAGGACATTCTCTCTTCTCTCCTCTTCCATCAGGTAGAAGATACAGGAGCCTGAGGGCACGTACCACCAGACTTAGGGACAGCTTCTACCCCTCTGAGATAAGACTATTGAACGGTTCCCGTATACAATGAGATGGACTATGACCTCACGATCTACCTTGTTGTGACCTTGCACCTTATTGCACTGCACTTTCTCTGTAGCTGTGACACTTTACTTTGTACTGTTACTGTTTTTACCTGTACTACATCAATGCACTTTGTACTAGCTCAATGTAACTGCACTGTGTAATGAATTGACCTGCATGATCAGTTTGTAAGACAAGCTTTTCACTGTACCTTGGTACAAGTGACAATAATAAACCAATACCAATCTCCTCTTGCTGGCATGAAGTGGAATTTCTCAATGACTTCCTTCTCTTCTCCCACTGCAGAAATGGGTACCATCTGCCCGCTCAGAAGTGAAATTTGAAAATAATGTTCTATTATTACCACTCCAGCTCTTCCAGAGAGAAAAATTACCTGACCTAGAAACCATTATCATTCTTCCTGGAAATCTGGCAGTTATGCTAACATTTCTAAATAGCCACTGAAGAATTCTCAAAGGAAATTTTGTCCATTACCAGCAGGGACTGTGAGATGCACAACATTAATATGTGCTATTCCGTAATGATCCTTTAGAAATGAGAGCAAACTGTGATCACAAATGTTTGCAGGAACGAGAAAGCATTTTGGTCCACTGCCGCCTCAGGCCAAGATGGGTGACCTTCACACTGCTCAAATTAATACTGATTAAGTCAATTGCTCCTTCTCACAGCCTGGACCTGCTGCTGGCTCCTGCAAACCGCCCATAAATCTGTTTGAAACCAAATGTCAGATTGATGGAAAGGAGTAAAGATAAATGATTATTATTCATTATCCCATTTAACATCAAGTTGTTCCCACTGTAGTTTTTATTTGCTTTATGTCTGGCAGTATTTTTATGGCATAACTGGGAGTCTCAATAACTGGTGCTCACAGGTCTTCTCTGTGAACTCAAGTCTGTGAATCATAGTCATACAGCAAGGAAACAGGCCATTCGGCCCACCACATCCACACTGACCGGTGGGCACTCATCCGTATTAATCTCATCTTCCAGCACTCAGTCTATAGCCTTCTATGCCAAGGCAATTCAAGTGTTCGTCTATTCAGATTTTATAATTAACAGTAGAGCAGATTTTGTTGTTGGTACTTGGAACATATTTATATGTTTGCAAGCCCTACACACTATTTGCTGCAGCAGTACTGTTCACTTCAAATGTCCTTAATCAGAAATGTAGACAAAACAAAGCTAAAAATAGGTCAAATAATGCACCATGGGATAGATGTCTCACCATAGATGGCATTGGTATGAAAGTGACATTTCAACTTCAAATAATACTAGCTTTGGTGCTTTGCAGGATGTTAGTCTTCCAGTTCCTATCAACCAAAGATGTTGTACAACCTAAACCATCAGCCAACTGTCCCCAGGATTCTGTCAGAGTTCACCTGAGTTCTTTCCTGTGTCCTGGCCGATATTTATCAATTGTTCAACATAATAGTTATTCCTCAACCAACACATTTTAAAACGCTCTCGACATTCATTATCACTTTACTGTTGGAGTTTGCTGTGCACAAACTGGATATTGGATAGTGCAGCAGTTAGCGTAACGCTTTACAGCGCCAGCAACCTGGGTTCAATTCCTGCCACGTTCTCCCCGTGTCTGCGTGGGTTTCCTCCGGGTGCTCAAGTTTCCTCCCACATTCCAAAGACGTACAGGTTAGTAAGTTGTGGCTATGCTATGTCAGCGCCGGAAGCGTGGTGACACTTGCGGGCTGCCCCCAGAACACTCTACGCAAAAGATGCATTTCACTGTGTGTTTCGATATACATGTGACTAATAAAGATATCTTTATTCTTTTTTATTAAACTAGAATCTGGCTGATCTTCTCAGATAGATGTAAAAAATCTCTTGCCATTCTTTGGAGCTCTGCCTCATGTCCTGATCATTATTATTCTCTCAACCAACATCTCTAAAACAGACGATCTGGACCCCTATTACACTAGGAGCTCTCTGTACTCAAGCAGCTGCTGTATGTCCTATACTACAACGGTGGCTATACTTCATTGCCTATGTTATGGTTTGGGATATTCTGGGATTCCACACATTCTGCAAGCCATTTGATTCATGTATTTCTACCAAAACTCTGTGTTCATTCAGTCCCCTGTGCAGTTGTGAAATGCCTCCTCTCCAACAGTGGCAGCAGCACATTCAGATATCTTGTCTTACCATGTTTCAAAGGTATTTCATTGGCTGCAAAGTGTTAGGACCAAGAGGTTACAAACAATGTTATATAATTCAAAAGAACTCTTTGTCACTAAATTGTTAGATTCTTGTCAAACAAATTTTTTTTCAACCTTCATCCTCCCTACAACAAATAAACTGAAGTGATCAAAGAAATTGAAAAACAAACACGTTTTTTTCAAATTCCGATGATTCTTTACCGAGTTCTGTTTTGGCAAATTTTGTTTCTTTAACAATTATTATTTACCTGTTTTGTTACCTTCAAAGGCCAACGTGTACTAAAGTGTTATTCCAGTACACTCTCCTCAATACTTTACAAGTGTGTACTTTCTTGATGACTTTACCTTCCCTAAATGCATCACATTTTAGTTTCATTTAGTTAATTTTTGGGATCTGTGCCTTAGCAGCAAAACCATCCCTGACTGCCCTCGAGAAGGTGCTAATGAGCCACCTTTTGAACTGCTGCAGTCCTTCTGGTGAAGGTACTCCCACAACACTGTTGGGGAGTTCCAGGATTTTGACCTGACAATGATAAACAAACAGCAATACACTTAAGTCAGGATGTTGTGCGACATAAAAGGGAACCTGCAGTTGACGCTGTTTCCATGTGCTGAAGCCCTTGCTGTTCTTGGTGATAGAGGTTATGGATTTGGGAGACGCTGTCAGAGTAGCTTGCTCGAGTAACTGCAGTGCACTGTGTGTCTAGTATGCATTACAATTACTGTGTGCCAGTGGTGGAAGCAATGATTTCGGGGCTGATGGATAGGGTACCAAATGACCAAGTGGGCTGTTTTGTCTTTCTGGAGCTGCTCTCATCCAGGGAAGTGCAAAGTCTGACAAAGCGTGCTTGATTTGAAACATTAACTCTGTTTTTCTTCCGGCTTTTCCTGTTTTTGTTCCAGCATCTGCAATTTTGCTTGATTTTCAATTGTAAAGAATTCCATCATACCTTGTGGAAAGGTTTTAGTGTATCAGGAAGCGCATTCTCACTGCAGGACATCCAGTCTCTGTCCAGCTCTTGTGGTAACAGCATGTATGTAGCTGGTCTAGTTGGGTTTCTGGTCCATAGTGACCACCAGGATTCTGATAGCAATGGACGTGGTGATACCAGCATCATTGAATGTGAAGAATCAGTGGTCGGGCTCTTATTGGAGCTGGTTATTGCTCGGCTCTGTTGCTTGCCACTTATCAGCACATCTGCATCTTATCTAAGTCTTGCCAAACACAGGCATGGGCTGCTTAATTTACTGAGGAGTTGTGAATGGAATTGAACTGCGAGATTGTCAGCAATCACCCCCACCTTTGTCCTTATGATGCGAGGAAGGTCAGTGATGAAGATGGTCAGATATAGAACACTGCCCTGAGGAACTCCTGAAGCAATGTTCCAGGACTAGGATGAGTGATCACCAACAACCCCCTTTGATACCTATTGATTTCAGTTTTGCTACACTGATGTCAAGGGTAGTCACTGTTATCTCAGCTCTAGAATTCAACTGTTTGGTCCAAGGCTGTGATGATATCTGGAGTCAAGTGCTCCTGGTAAAACTCAATCCTGATATCGGTGACTTGGTTGTCGGTGAATAAGTGCCACTTAATAGCATTATTGGCAGTACCTTCCATCACTTCACAGATGATTGAAGATTCACTAACTAGCCGATAATTAAGTCAGATTGGATTTGTCCTGCTTTTTGTGAAGAGGTTATACCCAGGCCATTTTTCATATCATTAGGTAGATGCCATTGGTGCAACTGTATGGGAAGGATTTGGATAGGGGTATGGTTATTTCTGGAGCACCAATCTTCAGAAATAGGCGAATGTAGTCTGGTCTCACAGCCTTTTCTGTATCTACTTCTCTCAACTGAGTTCACTTTAATCTAGGATCTACTTTGCTAGGAGTTTGAGGAGATTTGGTATGTCACCAAAGATTCTTGCAAATTTCCATAGATGTACGGTGGAGAGCATTCTAGCTGGTAGCATCACAGCCTGGTATGGAGGCTCCAATGCACAGGATCACAAGAGGCTGCATAGGGTTGTAGACTCCGCCAGCTCCATCACGGGCACAAGCCTCCCTGCCATCAAGGACGTGTTCAAGAGGCGGTGCCTGAAGAAGGTGGCATCCATCACTAAGGACCCTCACCATCCGGGACATGCCCTCTTCTCATTACTACCATCGGAGAGGAGGTACAGGAGCCTGAGGACCCACACTCAGCAATTCAGGAACAGCTTCTTCCCCTCTGCCATCAGATTTCTGAATGGTCCATGAACACTACCTCGTTATTCCTTGTTTTTGAACTATTTATTTATTTTTGTAATTTATAGTAATATTATGTCTTTGTATGGTATTGCTGCTGCAAAACAACAAATTTCATGACATCAGTCATGATAATAAACCTGATTCTGATCCTGAAAATAAGTCATTAATTCTAAGAGTTTCCACAGCAATCGAGTGCTCGCACCCCTGTACTGGGCAAGTGCAGCCTGACCTAGTTCTGTTAACGATTTCTCTAAATGGTCTGGTGAAAACGGCTGCCTTCAACTCCACTCTGAGAACACAATACATGGAACCTAAAATAAGTGGAAAAATCAGATCAGGACTGGGCCATTTGTCCCTGTGGCCTGTCTACCATTCAACAGATCAGGGCTGATCATCCACCTCAGTACCATGTTTCCTGTCTTCTCCCAACATTCCTTGATCATTTTGCCATTAAGAAATATATCTGCCTCCTTCTTGAATATATTTATGACTTAGCCTCATCTCCCGTGATAGAGAACTCCACAGGTTCTTCACCCACTAGGTGAAGAAAGTTCTCCTGTATGCCCTGTATCCTGAGGCTACAAAACCTGGTCCTAGACTTTCCTTTCACTATCTAGACTATTTAGTTCTGTAGGAACATTATGGATTTCTATGAGATCCCAGCTTATTCTTCTGTACTCCAGTGAATATACTGTAGGTCTAATTGACATAATTGTCAGACATTGATCCTGCCGTCCCAGAAATCAGTCTGGTAAATATTAAACATAGAACAGTATAGCACAATACAGGCCCTCCGGCCCACAATATTGTGCCGACCTTTAAACCTTGCCTAATACTATCTAACTCCCTTCCTCCCACATATCCCTCTATTTTAAATTCCTCCATATGCTTATCTAGTAATCTCTTGAATTTGACCAGTGTACCTGCCTCCACCACTGCCCCAGGCAGCACATTCCATGCCCCAACCACTCTATGGGTAAAAAACCTTCCTCTGATATCTCCCTTGAACTTCCCACTCATTACTTTAAAGCCATGCCCTCTTGTATTGAGCATTGGTGCCCTGGGAAAGAGGCGCTGGCTGTCCACTCTATCTATTCCTCTTAATATTTTGTACACCTCTGTCATGGCTCCTTTAGTCTCTCCTCATAATCCATACTCTCTAAACCAGGCAGCATCCTGGTAAATCTCCTCTGCACCCTTTCCAACGCTTCCACATCCTTCCTTTAATGAGGTGACCAGAACTGGACACAGTACTCTAAGTGTCGTCTAAGCAGAGTTTTATAGAGCTGCATCATTACCTCGTGGCTCTTAAACTTGATCCCTCGACTTATGAAAGCTAACACCCCATAAGCTTTCTTAACTACCCTATCCACCTGTGAGGCAACTTTCAGGGATCTGTGGATATGGACCCCCAGATCCCTCTGCTCCTCCATACTACCAAGAATCCTGCCATTAACTTTGTATTCTGCCTTGGAGTTTGTCCTTCCAAAGTGTAGCACCTCACACTTCTCCGGATTGAACTCCATCTGCCACTTCTCAGCCCAGCTCTGCATCCTATCAATGTCCCTCTGCAACCTTCGACAATCCTCTACACTATCCACAACATAACCAACCTCTGTGTCGTCTGCAAACTTGCCAAACCACCCTTCTACCCCCTCAGCCAAGTCATTAATAAAAATCATCAAAAGCAGAGGTCCCAGAACTGATCCTTGTGGGACACCACTAGTCACAGCCCTCCAACCTGAATGCATTCCCTCCACCACAACCCTCTGCTTTCTACAGGCAAGCCAATTCTGAATCCACATGGCCAAGCTTCCCTGGATTCCATGCCCCCTGACCTTCTGAAGAAGCCTACCATGTGAACCTTGTTCCACCATGTGGAATATTTGTTGCATTGCCTCCGTGGCAAGAGCATCCTTCCTCAGCCAGAGACCAAAACTGCATACAAAGCTCAAGGTTGTGTCTCACTAAGGCGCTGTACAGCTGCAGCAAGAGATCCTTACTTCTGTATTCAAATCCGCTTACAATGAAGGCCAACATACCATTTGCCTTCCTAACTGCCTGTTGTATCTGTCCTCTGTTTTTAGAAGCAAAGTGGATAACCTCACATTTGCCACCATCACACTGTACCTGCATGCATTTGTTCACTCACCCAAATTGTCTAAGTTACATTGGAGCCTGTTTGCATCCTCCTCACAGATCCCACTGACTCCCAGCTTTGTGTCACCTACAAACTTGGGGATGCTACATTTAGTTTCCTCACCCAAATCATTGATATACATTGTGAATAGCTGGGTCTCAAGAATTGATCTCTAGTGTCCTACAAATCACTTCCTGCAAAATCCCCAAATATATTGAATGTATACTGCAGAATTCTATCCATCAAGCCTGTTACCTCAACAGACCATATGCCATCCAGATGAAGGGCCTTAACCCAAAACATCGACTGTCCATTTCCTTCCATATATGTTGCTCCAGCAGTTTGCTTTTTGCTCCAGATTCCAGCATCTGCAGTCTCTTGTGTCTCCATATGCCATCCATTCCATGATAAATGCTAACCCTTTTCAATTCTTTGGGAATATCACTGAGACTTCTCACTGGATACTTCCAAAGATAAATCATTCATCACCTTACTGCCCATCCAACTTTAAACTCACTCGTGTCATTTACGCTCACAGCAGCCATTTTTGAAAAAGCATCTGATTGTCCAACCGTGAAGAAGAATCAGAGGTGAAACTTAACACAGGCAAGTGCAAAGTACTGACTTAGAATGGGGAAGTGAATCACATGCCAAGTTTTCAAGGAGTTCCAGTATTTAGATCTAGCAATGATGAAGAAACAGCAAATATTTTGAAGTCAGGATGATGAGGGACTTAGAGAGGAAACTGCAAGCATGATATTCCCATAAATCTTCAGCCTTCAACCTTCTTGTGTTTCAGAGGTGCTTTTGGAGCAGCCGAGTTTAGTTATTGCAGTCCACTTTGTAGATTGTGCACACTGCAGCCAAGGTGCACTGGCAGTGGCCAGAATGAACATGCAAGTTGGTGGAAGAGTTCATACTGTATACCATACTTCCTCAAGACATAGGATGCCATTTTGACACATCAAGTCTAAGGCAACTCGCAGAGTCATCTGATTCTCTGCTAATTTTCCCTGCGACTTATTCTCACCCCCTTCCCATCAACTTCCCCCCGCCCCAGATTCTCTTTCTCACCTACACACATGGGGCAATTTACAGTGGTCAATTCACCTACAACCCTTTACATCTTTGGGATGTGGAAGGAAACTGGAGCATCCTGGATAAATCCACACGGGCACAGGGAGAACATGCAAACTCCATACAGTTAGCATCTGAGGTCAGGATTGAACCTGGGTTACTGGATCTTTGAAGCAGCAGCTCTAACTCCTGCATCACTGCGCTGTTCCAAAATATGGTTGAGCTTCTCGAATGTTGTTGGAACAAGTAAACAATATTTCATCACACTCCTGACATGCCTTGTAGATGATAGAAAGCCATAGGGATATCATAAGGCGAGTCACTCACTGAAAGATACCCAACATCATCCTGGTCTTGTTACCACAGTATTTGTGTAACTGGGCCAGTTTCTAATTAATGGTGACCCTCAGGATCAATTGATGAACTGGGAATCAGTGATGATAATACCACTGAATGTCAAGAAAAGGTGGTTTGAATCTCTTTTGTTGGAGATGGTCATTGCCTGGTACTGCTGTGGCAAAAATCTTCCTTGCTTCTTATTACACCTTGTCTAGGTCTTGCAAAATGCAGTCTGGCACTGGTTCATTTTCTGAGAAATCATCAATGAACATCCCCACTTCTGACCTCACAATGAAAGGAAGGTCATTGATGAGGTAAATAAGGACGATTAGGCTGAGGATATTACCCTGAGGAACTCCAGTAGTGATGTCCTGGGACTGAGATGGTTGATTTCTCATAACCACAACCACTTTCACTTCAGTGCTTTCCTTTTGATGCCCACTGACTTCAGTTTTACCAGAGATCCTTGAAGCCTCACTCAGTCAAACGTTAACCCATTTCATCCTGTCCTATCTTCTCTTTGTTCTACCTATCTCTACTATGAAAACAAATTTGTTTCTCTCTCTTGCTCAGCTTTGATGAAGGACCCCAGACCTGAAACATTAACTGTTTCTGTCTCCACAGATGCTGCCTGACATTTCTAGCACTTTCTGTTTTTATTTCATATTTCCAGCATCTGCAGCTCTTTGATTCTCGGTCAAATGTTGCCTTGCCTCCCCTCACCTCTAAATTCAGCACTTTGGTCCATGTTTGATTGAAGTGATGAGATCTGGAGTCAAGTGGCCCTGGCAAAACCCAAAACGGACATTGGTGAGCAGATTATTGGAGATTTAGTGCCATTTAATAGCACTGTTGACAACCGCTTTCATCACTCTGTTGATGATTAAGAGTAGAATGACTGAGTGGTAATTTGTCCTGCTTTTTGCGCACACTATAAACCTGGGCAATCTTCCATTGTCAAATAGATGCCAAAGTTGTAACTGTACTGGAACAGCTTGGCTGCAAACATGACTAGTTCTGGAACACAGGTCTTCAATACCACAGCTGGGATTTTGCCTCGTCCTCTAACCTTTGCTGAGTGTTTCCAGCATTTTCTGTTTTTAATCCTCCAAATAACTGTTTCATTGTCTGCCAGCATGCACGACTATATGTGGCAGGGATGCTGAACTTTGATCTGATCTATTGTTTACGGGATCAATTAGCTCTGTCTATTACATGCTGTTTTTGCCTTTTAACATGTATGTGTTGCAGTCTCAGACATGTTGACACCACATTTTTATGGGCTCCCCAGGCTGCTACTGGTATTCCCTTCTGTTCACATCATAGAAACCAGGGTAACCACTGGCTTGCTTGTAATGGTATACTGAGGGATACACAAGGCCATGAAGTACATATTGCGGTGTACATTTCTGCTGTTGCTGATGCTCTACAGTGGCTCTTAGGTGCCTATTTTGGAGCTGCCAGATCTCTTTTGAGAATATCCTATTTAGCTTGTTGACAATATCATACAATACTCTGGAGGGTTGACAAGGTGGAATTTTTTCTCCACGAGGACTATACAGTGGCAACTCCTATCAATGCTGTCATGGATGGAAACTTCTGTCAAAAGCAGAGGAAGGAGGGTGAAATCAATTTGGGCTTATTCATTCGCAAGTGTTACACTGGTCACTGCCTGCAACAGACCCAGTCTGGCAGCTAAGACTTTCAAGACTCAGTCAGTTGGTCAGCCACCAAGTCACTCTTGGTGATGGACACTGAAGACTTACACCCAGAGTACATTATGTGCTCTTGCTACTTTCAGTGCTTCTTCCAAGTGTTTTTCAACCTGAAAGGACACTGATTCATCAGCTGAGGGAGGAAGTAGGTGATAAAGCTGGAAAACACAAGAGGGTGTGGATGTTGGAATGTGGAGCAAAAAACAAGCTGCCGGAAGAACTCAGCAGGTCAAGTCACATCTGTGGAGGCAGGTTGATGTTTTGGGTTGAGACCTTGCATCAAGACTGAGAACGTAGAGAGAGAAAACCAGTGTATAGAATTGAGAGGGAAGGGTGAGACAGGGACTGGTAGGTGGAACCAGATTAGGGGGTAGGGGAGTGGGGAGTGTTGAGACAGAGGCTGGGAAGTGAAATATGTCAACAGATAAGGGGGAAAAAAAAGCAAATGGAACTGAGTGGAGCAGGGGAGAGGGAGGGTGGATACAGAGGCTGATAGATAATGAGTGGAACCAAATAAAGGAACGATGATGAGCTGCTGGAATCAGACGGGAGAGGTGATAGGAAAGGTGAATCAAGGGAGAAGAAACCTAGCTGGATAGGTATGTGGGTGATGGGCAGATGGAGGACAATGAGTCTGGGAAACGAGGTGGTACCTGAACCAGAAGAGCTGTTGAGGTCCCTGAGTGGTGGTGAGGGAGTATGTGAAGGGACAAGTGAGTGAGTGGGAAGGGATGAGCAGACCAGGGAGTTAGTGGTCCCTGTAGAAAGCAGAAAGAGGGTAGACGGGAAGATTTGACTGGTGGTGGGATCCTGTGGCAGCTGGTTGAAATGGCAAAGGATGATATGTAGGATGCAGTGGGGTAAAAGGTTGAGGACCAAGGGTATCTCTGTTCTGTCTGCAGGGGTGGGGGGGGGGGAGCAGATGTGCAGGGAGGAAATATGAGTGAGGCAGTTCCATCAACTACAGCAGAGGGGAAGCCATGTTTCCAGAAGAAGGAAGACATTTCAGAGTGGAAGGCCTCATCTTGAGAACAGATGCAGCAGAAGGAGAGAAACTGAGAGAAATGGATGGTGTCTTTACAGGAGACGTAGTGGGAGGAGGTGTAGTTGAGGTAGCTGTGGGAGTCTGTGGGTTTATAGTAGGTATCGGTGGCTAATTTATCTTCTGAGATGGAGGCAGAGGAATCCAGAAAAGGGAAGTATCAGAGATGGTGCAGGTGAATTTGAGGGTGGGGTGGAAGTTGGTGGCAAGAGTGATAAAACTGACAAGTTCTGCGCAAGTGCAGGAAGCAGCACCAATGTATCGATGTAGCAAGAGAAATAGTTGGGGAGGCTTTTGAGAGTAGGTTTGGAAAAATTATTGTTCCAAGTGTAGCTAGGGGCTATAGCTTTGATTTGTAAAAAATGAGAAGAATCAGAAGATGGTAAGAACAAGTTCAGTCAGGCGGATGAGAGTGTTAGTGGAGGCGAACTGGTTAGCTCTTTGTTCCAGAAAGAAGAGGAGGGCCGTAAAACCTTCCTGATGGGAGACGGAAGTGATTAGAGACTGGTTGTCCATGGTAAATACAGACCAGTTAAGACAAAGGAATTAGAAGTTCTCAAAATGGTGGAGGGAACGAGAAGTATCCCAGACGTAGGTGGGAAGGAACTGGACAAGGAGGGACAAGCTGCAGTCAAGGTATGAAGAAATGAGTCTGGTGGGGCAAGATCAGGCAGAAACAAAGGCAGTCCTGTTTGTGGATCTTAAGGAAGAGACAGAAGCGAACAGTGTGGAATTGGGGCACTATGAGGCTGAAGGCTGTGGAGGGGAGAACTGATGTGATGAGATCTGTACTGGTGGAGAAGACGGTAGCCTGGTGTTCGCTCATGGGGTCATGGTCCAGGCAAGGTATGAGGTGGTGCCTGAGAGCTGCCTTCTGGCCTCTGCAAGGTAGAGGTCAGTGCGCCAGAGCATAATGGCACTGGCCTTTTCTACCTTTGATGACAAGATCAGGAATTGTGCAAAGTGAGCGGAAGAGTGGTCTGGAAGAGCTTCCTTGCCCACATTTCACCAAATGCCATGAAAGTTCACAACTATGTTTGATGAGTCTGTTCTATATAACCTC
Source organism: Pristis pectinata (assembly GCF_009764475.1). NCBI lineage: Eukaryota > Metazoa > Chordata > Chondrichthyes > Rhinopristiformes > Pristidae > Pristis > Pristis pectinata. Next base: position 140,527,080 of record NC_067405.1, on the reverse strand, counting down.
AGGAATTATCATGGAGGAGCCTGGTACATTGTTTCTAAGGCATGATTCTGTGAAATTTGATTATAGGATCAGGGAACAAAGTAGCTAAAAATACATTTTTGGGCTGAAGCCACTTCACCTTCCCCCACTTTCTCTGCCACTAAAATCTCACTTGTTTTTTCTCTTTCTTACTTCTGATGAAGGGTCCCAGACCTGAAACATTAACCGTTTTTCTTTCCATCATGCATTGAATGGCCAGGCTGATACAAAGAACTCAGACTCCTTCATAAAACTAGTGAATGGTTCAGTGAGAGGGAAGAGACGAGGAGGGGAAGAACGGAGGTCATTCAACTGGGATGACCTACAACTCGTTTTCTCCATGATATCCACCTCAGTCTCCATTCCAAACACAATGTTTCTTTTAGAAAAGAGACTAATCAGTCCAACATTCAATGTTTGGTTTGCTTATCACAAAATGCAAGACATTTTTGATGTTCATTTTAAATCCCATGACATGCCTGGTCTATTTATTTAAATAATTGCAAAATTTTGAAACCACTGCTCTGAAACCAACCTTCAGATAATCAGCACTGGCATCAGTGAGTGCTTCTTGGCAGCATGATTACAAATTTGCTCCATCTCTGGAGTCCTACTGACTGGCTCCAACTGTAGCAGCTTTCTGTGTCTGTATAAAAATCTATTTAAGCATCGTTTCTCATCTCTTACATTTTATCATCAACTGGTTGGCAGAAATAACATGAAACAAAACATATCCTCTCTTCTTTTTCCCTGCCACATAGGTACTCAGGCAGTGCATTCATAATTCAAACACCAATCAGGAATGATCTAAAAGGTCTCGTCCCATGAATTTTTACAACAGCATCAGCCATGATGAAAATTCATGTGAAAATTCAAAGCTCCAAATTATTCCCAAACTAGTAGCTGTCTAAATTATTAAAAAGGGCACACTTACCTACTGGGAGAAAAGTGATGAAGTGAAAAGTTACCTTGATGGCTTAGATTTCTTCTAAACTGTTTGCAAAAGCTTTGAAAGCACTTATTCAGACAACTTACATTTTACAATACTGTTTGCTTTGGAAAATTTAAACAATACAGCCCTCAAATACCACCTTTCCTATGACAAATTCTTTGCAATATTGAGCTTATTAGTTGATGTTTTCTTTTGGACTTCAAAGAATCAAAGGTATTCAAACCAGGCAGACTGTCAATATAATGAGAATGCAGGTCAATTTGCTGTTGCAGCTCTGCCACAAGAGGCAAGCAGAACTTTCAATGCCACATACAAAGATATTTGCAAAGCCTACTAGAGACAAATAGGGATGGAAAAATGACAACTCCACTGACTTCAAACAACCAGCCTTCCTGTAAAAGAATGGGTGTGCAAGTCCGAACATAACCAGCATTCTACCTTCAGTATGCTGCCTCAAACTATCCAAATCTTGATCAAAAGAAAGTACCAATGCTTCTGAGTAATTTTAACATTGGAAGTAGTCTCTGTACCAGCACAGATTTGAGCTCTAGATCAGAGCAATCACTCAAAGCTCTGGGGGAGGGGGTTGTTGCATCCATTTTAAAATTTTTTAATTGCCTGCCCTGTTCAGCTCTCCTGTGGGGAGTCAACATTAAGGTCCATCCATCTCCATTGGTTCTTGCTGACTAGAGGTTCATTTCCTGGCTTCCACTCCCAATTATATGTCAATTGAGTGTTGGGCCCGTACATTTGTACACCCTGTACTTCAGAAGTAAATTGAAATTTCCAAATCTTCACAAAACATGTCAATAACTATAATCAGAATACAAAGGTACGACTCACTGCACTCAGATTATCAAAGCTTGATTTCAACAATTTTCAGTGAAGCAATAATTCCCCAAGGAATAATTGTCACTATGGTGCACCATCACTCATTCACATAATTTGAAGCTCATCATGCGTTCTACGGTTAACAGCTTGTTTGAATCTACCACCATGCTGAGCAATGTCACGTTAACCATCTCCCTATGCATTAGGCCTCCATATTTCTTAAATCTTTTTCAAAAAGATTTTGTATTTCCTTCCCTAGAGAAAGAACTGGGGCAAGTTTGATTTGGCCTTCATGGAATTTAGGTTTGACAGTGTATTTAAGATTATTTACCCAGCCTTGAAGCAATAATTTTGTTCATTTCATCTATTAAAGATATTTAATAACATATTGCAGCAACAAGGCTGAGAGGGTGGTTAGGTGTGTGGCCAGAGTCAGGGACCAGGAGCACACTGATGTATGTGACTAGAGTCAGGGATCAAAGGCAATTCAGTGTGCAGCTAGACTCAGAGACCAGAAACAGTTAGACGTGTGGCCAAAGGGACTGTGTGATTAGGTGTGTGGTCAGTGAGAGGGGCCAAGGACACGATTAGGTGTGTAGTCACAATCAGGTGTGAATACAGTCAGGAACCAGGAACATAGTTTAAGTGTGGGCTGGAATCAGGGAGCAGGAACACAGTTGGATGTGGGGCTGGAGTCAGAGACCGCCAACATGATTAGGTGTGTGGCCAGACCTGGGAACTAGCATGGCTAGATGTGCAGATGGAACCAGGGACCAAGAATGTGGCCTGGAACACGGTTAGGCCTGTGCGATGGTGACGAGAACACAGCTGAGTGTGTGGGCAAGAAGTGGGTGAGAAACCCGGAATGCTGAGGGCAAGGGTTTCTATGCATGAGCCCAAACTTGTGTGCACACGCAAGTAAGGGTGCACATGCCAGACAGCAGCTCCACGTGTGCCCATGAATAGGAGAACATTAATTCTTGGACAGCAGAGCCTCATCTTGAGTCAACTTGAGCCCCCTCACCACTGGATCAAGGCCTTGCTCTGTGAAGCCCATGTGGTAGCTAGTGTGCACCGACTACCCACGTGAAAGGCAACTTTCACTGCACAGTGTGGTTTGGAACCTGGAATGTCAGGACATTTGTGGACAATTCCAGTAGTGACAGACTTGAATGCTGCTCTTGTATCATAGCTCAGAAGCTTTGATACCAACATTGCCGCAGTGGGAACAAGAGATGGTCAGTTTAAAAAAAAACAAAGTGGTGGGTACCCCTTCTGGAGCAGCAAATCAGAAGAGCAATGTCACTTTCATACAGCGAGCTTCATCGTCAGGAATCCTAAAGGCCACAAAAGCTACCCAGCTACTTGTCCTGTGAGCCACCACCTACCCCATCTGTGGAAAAACCCTGGCCTCATTAACCACCTCAGAACTCACAAAACCTGAGTGGAAGTACATCACCCTTCATCCCGAGGGACAGCAAAAGGGAAAAAAGAGGGGTAGCAGAATGGCATCTGGGTACAGCAGCAGTTTTAAACTTGTAGCCTGTAAACATGGAGTACAGACTTAGTTCCCTGAGGCTTCAACTCTGGAAATCATGCCCTAAGTAGCTCTGCCTCTCCACATGTCTCTCCTTAAATATGCATCTGTATTCTCTGAGGCACTTGGATGGACACTTGGAGACTCAACCTACAAGGTTACAAGCTGAGAGATAAGATATGGTTTTGACTGAAGTAACTCTTTCAGCTGGCAGGGGTATGTTGGCCAATGTTCTTCTATTCCAATAACTACATAATTTTGGGAAAACCCACTTCTTTATCCAAGATTCCTGTCTTAATAGTTCATATTATTTTGTGTTGATTTTTGTCAGATGATTCTCCTCTGAAGAGCCTTGTGACAGTTTTTCTATGTGTAAGGCACATATCGAGTTCAAGTTGTAAGTGGAGTGAATGGGAAGAGGGAATTATAAAGCAGCAACCTCAAATTGAATAATGAAAAATAATGGAATAAAAATTCATTGTTTGCTGTAATATGGGAGAAGCTTGTGCCTGACTTCTTTCAGCAGTGGAAGCCACACAATTCTTGTTCAAAGACAAACCTGAATCTGATGGAAAGGCTGTGCCAAGGCAATCAGAGATTCACCATTCATTATGACAGTAACCCTAGTACCTGATCAGCCAGGGAAATTTTCATCCAGTATGGTAGCTGTTGAGAAGTGAGCTCTCTTGATTCACCTGGTTTGCCACAGAGGTCTCTGAGTTGGATCAGGATTTGTCCGATACCTTTCCTTTGATGTTACCATCTTAGGTGACCCAGATAAGAGTGCTGGACTCCAGACAGCAACACACCCAAATTCACTAGTACAATTTAAGCCACTCTGCCACAACCCTTAGATTCTGCTGTATGCACAGAACACACAATGTGGAAATGCACACATTTTGAAACCTACTTCTGAAATCTGGTAGACATTGTGTGCTGAGTACATGCAATTAAAGATAATTTTTTACCCTAGGAGCCTTCCAGAACGGCTCTCAGAAAAGCTGATGAGACATTGGGAAGAAAAATGCGTGAGGCAGTAAGAAACCACAGTTGAGCACACTGCCTCGATAGATCAGCTGCTGAGTGGTTCATTCATCTCGAACAATTAGAAGTTGGTGCTCCCCTGATAAAAAGAGAGAGGAACAACCTGTAACTGATACAGATGGAGAGCAGCAATATCGCAGATGGCTGGGAGCAGATTGTCCATCTACCTCCCAACTCTCTCTTACAAGATTAGAAAAGCAAAGCAAAAATTGTACATTGAAAAGAAAATTCTATTCTCAGAAAGAACTGATTATGTTCTTTAAATGCTTAAGTACTCTGCAAAACAATGTTTAAGATTATTATATCTTTAAAGAGACATTTGCTTTATGTAGAATTATTCTGGACAATTAAAAGGGGAGCTCATCCTTCAAACGAAACTAAGCTTTTTAAAGAATTCATAGCATATAAAAAACATTGTTGTAAATATTATTATATTTTTAAAATTTTAAATGGACTGATATTCTTATATTACTTAGTTTGTTAAATTAACAACATTTTAATATAATATTAATACAAAAATCTAATTCTTGTAGTTTTCCTGCACATGGCAGATCATTTATGTGAATGTTGCTATCTGCAGCTGAGTTATCTGCAGCACCTGGAAGGGGTTTTCAGTATTCAGTTGATTTCCACTGCTGCTCTTGCCATCTTAGGCCACTGCTTCAGTTATCAATGTCACAGCTGACTGAACAGCCTCATTGTTTGGCTAAGATGCACCAAACTCGCTCAGTGCTTCCTCTGCCATCTGCCTACGTCTATCTCATTCACCCTGTACTGGCCGTGTTTATTCCAGGCCGCTCAGCCTCCTTCCTCTCTGTCTAAAATGGCATAGATGATTTAAATTCTGCTGGGGGGCACCATGCCAGGCAGGACACGCTCGCGTTTCATTGGAGCAGGCTGAGCCACAGGTCAGCCTGTTAATAAATAACTGATGCACTTCAAAAAGAATAGAAACAACTGAAAAAAAAACAAGAAAATAAAGATCATTCTGGTTGGAAACCCAGAATACAAAATAAATATTGCTGGTACATGGTATATTCGTTGGCAGCCTATGTTTTAACTGAAATTTATGTTCCACTTCTTCTTTGTTTAGCTGTGTGAAATTTAATGCCCAGGTTGAAAATGTCCACAAGGAAAACCCATAAGTTCACAGTGGATTAGCAACATCAGCATGGATGGACCTATTCCCCACAAACTGACCATCAGTAAGTCTGCAGTCATTACAAATAATTTCTTTGTTGAACACTGTCCTTCTCCCTTTCAAAGCCACTTTCCTTCTCTACTTCAAAAAAAATGCAGCCATTCCTTCCAATAGTCACATCATAGTATGTCATAATTAATTTATACAATTTCCTTTCATATATCACCCACACAACATATCGCTCTCACCTCTGAATTGATAGGATGTGTCCCACTCAAGAGCATTAAATGCAAATTCTAAAGGGTATCGAGAGCAGGAGTTGGGACTATCAGGTTGCATCTGTACAAGTTACTGGTGAGACCACACTTGGAGTATTGTTCAGAGTTCTGGTTGCCCAGTTATTGGAAGGATGTCATTAAGCTGGAAAGGGTGCAGAAAAGATTCACCAGGATATTACCAGGATTGGAGGGTTTCAGTTATAAGGACAGGCCAGATAGGCTGGGAATTTATTCCCTGGAATGCTGGAGGCTGAAGGGTAACCTTATAGAGGTATATAAAATCATGAGGGGCATAGATAAGGTGAATAGTCAGTCTTTTTCCCAGGCTAGGGGAAACTAGAGGACACAAATTTAAGGTGAGAGGGGAAAGATTTAAAAGGAATCTGAGGTGCAACTTTTTCACACGGACGGTGATGTGTGTATGGAACAAGTTGCCAGAGGAAGCTATAGAGGCAGGTACAATTACAACAGTTACAAGACATTTAGACTGGTACATGGATAGAAAAGGTTTAGAGGGATATGGGCCAAATGCAGGCAAATAGGATGAGCTCGGATAGACATCGGCATGGATGAGCTCGGATAGACATCGGCATGGATGAGTTGGGCTGAAGGGCCTATGCTGACACTCCAGTACTGTAGTAAAGTGCTGTATTGTTAGAGGTGCACAGTAGTGTAGCAGTTAGCATAACGCTATTACAGCGCCAACAACCCAGGTTCAATTCCAGCCGCTGTCCGTAAGGAGTTTGTACGTTCTTCCCATGTCTGCGTGGGTTTCCTCCAGGTGCTCAAGTTTCCTCCCACATTCCAAAGACGTGCAGGTTAGGAAGTTGTGGGCATGCTATGTTGGCACCAGAAGTGTGGCGAAGCTTGCGGGCTGCACCCAGAACACTCTACACAAAAGATGCATTTCACTGTGTGTTTCAATATACATGTGACTAATAAAGATATCTTTATTCTTTTTTATTAAACTAGAATCTGGCTGACCTTCTCAGATAGATGTAAAAAATCTCTTGCCATTCTTTGGAGCTGTCTCATGTCCTGATCATTATTATTCTCTCAACCAACATCTCTAGAACAGACGATCTGGACCCTAATTCCACAAGGAGCTCGCTGTACTCAAGCAGCTGCTGTATGTCCTATACTACAACAGTGGCTAAACTTCATCGCCTATATTATGGTTTGGGATATTCTGGAATTTCACACATTCTGCAAGCAATTTGATTCATGTATTTCTACCAAAACTCCATGTTTAGTCCCCTGTGTAGTTGTGAAATGCCTCCTCTCCAACAGCGGCAGCAGCACACTCAAGCTTCTCCTCCAGAACTTCACCATTCAATAAAGTTAAAAGCACCTTCTCTCTGCTTTGCTTCTCCTCTAAATGGGAGTGCCCTTGCTTGCCACCACTTCAAATGATGTGGCTCAATACAATTCTTGTGATGTGGGTCATCACCATCTACTTACACTTTCTCACAACACAATCATAAATCCTGCAGTACCTGCACCAACACACTGAAACCAACATAAATTCTCAGGTGTCATTCTTGATTAAAATGTTTCTATACAAGCGGTTTCATTTGCCAAGCAGCTACTGCACGCCTGCATAAAATACAAGACGACCATTTGTAATCATTCTAATTTGTATGAAAAATTTATTCAATTGCCAGTGTCAGGTCTCCGCAGAGCAAGCACTGCCTCCAGCGAATTTCTCAAGCAGAAACTATCATTCTTTTGGTTGCTTTCATCACAAGAAAATGCAATTGTTTTCACAGCAGAGAAGGGTGTAGGAAAATTTAATAGATATGTTCAGAATTATGTGGGGTTTTGATCAAACCAGACAGGGAGAAAATGTTTCTATGGACAGAAGTTCCATTACCAGGGCACACAGATTTATAATAATTGGTTAAGACAATCCAGGTGTAGGTGAAGAGAATATTTTTCACGCAGAACATGGTTCTGATCTGGAGTGCACTGTGTGAAAAAGATGGCACAAACAGATTCAGTAATAACTTCCGAAAGGGAATTGAATACATCTTTAAAGTGGAATTATCTCGATAGTTCTTTCAAATATCAAACACAGGCACAGTCACCAAGATGACCTCTTTCTGTGGATTGCATAAATCTAGCACATGGTGAGAGGTCACTGAATTCCGGATGAAGAGCAAAGGAAAGGTCTTGGATGAGGACAGGAGCATGAATCAGAGAATTCAATGCTTTAAAACATCAGCTTAACTGCAGGTTGCCAATGTCGCCTTTCTGAAAACATTCACTCCAAGCTGGAAATGGCAGACAGCTTATTATTCATTCTGCAGGCAGAGAATATAAATACACTGAAAGATTAATGGAGTAATTTCCCAAGAAACTGCAGCCAGCAGAGCAAAAACCAATACAGCACTTAAATCTACTGGTAACAGTATCACCCTGGAACAATGAACACTGTTACCATAAGTTTTATGCAGATCACATCATTTATACCATTAGCTTCAAGAGGCATGCTTCAATTTGCTCACATTAGCATGTTCATTAATTTCAATTCTGAAAGAGTTTCAGTAACTTATGAATTTTGCCGAGCTACTTGTTTACTTTTCCTGTGGTACATGGCTTAAAATATATTATTTTATTTCAGAAATGAGGGAGAGAGAAATAGACCAGTTATCAGTAGCAGTGGAAATTCCGGAATCTATTATTAAGGATGTGGTAACAGAGCACTTAGGAAGTAATAAAGGGATTTGGGAGAATCAACATAGGGTTATTAAAGGAAAGTCATGTTTGACAAATCTTTTTTGATGTTATTACGAGAAGAACAGAGAAGCATAAACTAATTGATGTGGTATATTTGCACCTTCAGAAGGCCTTTGATATGGTGTAGCACAAGAGATCATACAACAATACCTGCTTCTCTTCAACCATTCAGTTCCTGAACCAACTGGCAAAACCCTAATCACTACAGTTTAGCAACACTATGACCACTTTGATCACCTTGCACTAAAATGGATTTTGTTTTCTTTTTGTTCAAATTGTGTTCTTTCTTGTAAAGACTATATACAATTTATGTTTAATTTATGTTTTTCTTGTGAATGCTGCTTGTATGATGCTATGTGCCTGTGATACTGCTGCAAGTTTTTCATTGTACCCGTGCATACATGTACTTGTGCATGCGACAGTAAATTTAAATTTGACTTTGACTTGACTTGAAAATCAGAGCAGATTGCATTGGATAATATACTTGAGTGGATTGAGGATTGGTTAATGGATGGAAAACTGAGAAAAATTATCTTTGAGATTGAAAGCTAAGAACAGCAGGGTATCACAGGAATTGGTGCTGGGCCCCAGATATTCACAATCTATCACTAATTTGAATGAGGGGATCAAGTGTAAAAGGTCCAAATTTTCTGATGAGACAAAGCTAGGTGGCAATATGGATTTTGAGGAGAATACAGAGAGGCTTCATTTATTTTGGTAGAAAAAGTATTGGAAGGCTCAGTATTTTTTAAATTGCAAGAGAATGAAGTGTGTTGGTATTCAGAAGGACATGAGGGTCCTTGTACATGAATCGCTTAAAGTGAACATGCCAATTCAGCAGGTAATTAGAAAGGCTAACAGTATGTTGGTCTTTATTGCAAGTGGATTTGAGAAGAGTAGAGATCTTTTGCTCTTATATAGGGCCCCGGTGAGACCACATCTGGAATACTTTGTGTCTGGTCTCCCTGTCAAAGCAAGGACCTACTTGTGATAGAGGGAGTTTAGAAGAGTGAGAGATGATCACTTTGAAACATCCAAAAGTATTAAGGGGGATGACAGAGTAGAAGCAGAGTTGATGTTTCATCTGGCTAGGGTGTCTAAAACTGGGGCTGCAATCTCAAAATAAGAGGTCAGTCTTTCAGAACAGAGATGGTAAGAAATCCTTTAACCCAGAAGGTGGTGAATCCTTGAAGTTCACTGACGAAGAGGGTAGTGGGGGCTGAGTCGTTGAGAATATTCATAACAGATAGCAACACCTCATTAGATATTATGGTAATTAGTCGAGGAAAGTGGTGCTGAGATAAAAGTTCAGCCATGATTTTATTGAATGGTGGAGCAGGCACAAGAGGCCAAATGGTACTTCTCACCATTTTTCCTGTCATTAAACAGTGCCTGTTCTTAAACACATTGACCTAGTTATTCATACACTTCTCAAAAATGCAAAATGCAGAAAAATCACCTGAAAAACATGGAACACCTGGAATTAGAGAGATGGAATGTGAAAACAAGCCCTTCGGCCCTCTGGGTCTACACCAGCCATCAACCACCCATTTACACTAATCCTAGTGAATCCTGCACTAATGTAGCACTAATCCTACATCAATCCAATTTTATTGTATTTTGCCACATTCCCATCAACTCCGCCCACATTCTACCACTCACCTACACACTAGGGGCAATTCAGAGCAGCCAATTAACCTACCAACCCGTATATCTTTGGAATGTGGGAGAAAACCAGGGTACCCAGAGAAGACCCAGAAGAACATGCAAACTCCGCACAGAGAGCACCGAGGTCAGGATTGAACTGGTGCAATTGATGCAGAATTGGTGCAGTGACTCTGCAAGCTTCGCCACTGTGCTGCCATTGAACTTCAGAAGTGGAAAAAGCAAGCAGAAGCTTCTATATTGCTACCAAACTGACATATTTATTCGTTAAAACCAAGGACAGCTCGATTTTCACTCCAAATGCTTTTACCTACAAGGATCAAGGAAATTAATTCAACAAACTGTATGAAACACACAAAGGAGTCAAGAACATTCACAAACAGACTTTAGGTTTAATTCCTTTGTGTAGTGCACTCTTCCAGGCAAGAGAACAATTTTCATCACATTCTTGCTTTGCAGGTGGTGGAAAAGCTTTGAACGCCAGGAGATGAGTCACTTGCTGCATGAAACAGCCTAAAACCTGGTCTTGTAGCTACAATATTTATGTGGTTGGTCCAGGTACATGACAATACTCAGAATATTGACACTGGGAGTGTCACTGAATGGTGAGAGGATGTGTTTAGAACATGGTTCTCCAGTTGGAGATGGTAACCGTCTACCACCTCTCTGGCATGAATGTTGCTTGCCACGTTCAGGTCAGTACAGAATGTTGTACAGATCTCGATGTGAAATGGCACAGATTGCTTTATTACCCGAGGAGCTGTGAAATGGTACTGAACATGCAATCAAAAAAATTATATCCCCTGGTCTGACCTAATGATGGAATAAAGGTCAGCAATGAATCAGCTGAAGATGCTTGTGCTGAGGAACTGCCCTGTAGAACTCCTGCAGTGATGTTTTGGGCCTGAGATGACTGACCTTCAACAACCATGACTGTTTTCCATTTTACATGCAGAACTGAACAAATTACATTCAATGCACTTCTGATCTATATCGGTCAGTGATAGTACCTGAAATCTAGCACACTAAGAGTGATTTTCTAGATATAAAGTATCGTCAAGTGAACTGTTTGTGACCCGCAGCCTGAAACTAACAAACAAGTCCTGAACTGTTAAGTTCCCAGGCGAAAGCAGCAATTATGCTCTGATTCACCAGACAATTTAGCAGCACAGCACCACACCATCCACCCACTGGCTACACACATTCAATTTTTAATCATAGAAGTATATCAAAGCTCGTTTCTGTTGAGGACTGAATGAATAGAAGCTTAGGCTATAAATCAGCAGTCAATTCACTTCCCAACAGGGGTGAAAAGAAATCAACATACAATGGTTAAGCTGGCGACATTCTCACACACCGAAGTACTCTGTAGTGCTGTTCACTCACCGGAGCGAGTCACCCTCGCACGAATTCAGGCTTTATCTTCTTTTCAAAACAACATTTTTTAAAATTGATAATTTTTTTTCATTGGTTAATAACAAAAAAGAAGCACAAAAACAGAAGATGCCGGAAATAGTCTGCAGGTCAAATAACATCTGTGGAAATAGTTTTTGTTTGGGTCAATGACCTTACATCAGAACTTCTCTTTGACATACTGAATTTTGCCAATAGTTTCTACCATTATGCCAAATTTCTAATACCAAAGTATTCTGCTATTGCATTAAAAATATATATATTTTCATTTATACAGCACTCTTCACAACCTCAGGACATCCCAAAGTGCTCTGCAACCCTTGAAGCATCTTTAAAGTGAGGTCACTTTTGTCACATCAGAGATGTGGCAACACATAGCAAGTTTGCAAATCTGACTTATGCTTCAAAGCCAGAATATTTTCCTGTTTATGTTATCTAGACATTGGAGTTAAAGCCAGTGCATGTAACTTGAACTGAATGGCTTGCTTGACAATTTCAGTAGTTAATTAAGAGCAAACCACATTGGTGGGTCTGGAGTCACATATTTACTAAAACGGGAAGGATGGCATATTTCCTTCTCTGAAGGACAAAGTTAACCAGACGGGACTTAATGATAATTCAGGCATTTCATTATCATCATTTTCAATAACAATTTTAGATTCTAAATTCATTCAGTTGTGCGAGTTCCTCAGTTGCCATACAGGGATCCAAACATGTCTCTGGATCAACAGATCAGGCTTTTGGATACCAGAGCAGCAATTTAACCATTACACTATATTGTCAGAATAATTTATTTTTGAGGTTCGTCATCTTAACTTCCATTTGTTTCTTCAAAGCAATGCCCTGGGACAGTAATTATCACTATTTTTCAAATGGTACCACTTTGGCAAAATATCTTTAATATTTTTAAATGGTAAATTAACAGATTGATTACTACTCCTGATAGCTTGATTTCTCTCTCTCATACTTTCTCATTTGACCTTACACCATCTCTCACTTTAAATGATACTGACCCTCTCTTACTGAATCACTTTTCCTCCCTCTTCCCCTCTGCCTTTCTCTCTTCACATTCTTGTCTTCCTTTCCTCCCTCTTCCTCATTTCTTGGCCTGTTTCTTTTCCATATCTTGTGCCCCACCCCACTGTCCCCACAGGGACTTGTCCTCCCAAACCCTCTCCCTCCCTCAGTTAATCCCTTTGTCATTCTTTCTATTGCTTTCTTTTCATCCCTCTGTTCTGTTGATTTTTCTGCCCCATTCTTTGTCTGTTCACTCTCTCTGATCTCTCTCTCACTCTCCCCTAAATATCTCTCCTTCTCTTTTTATTCCCACTCTTCAACTTCTTCGTTGGATTTCTCTCTTAAATTTCCCCTTCTCTTGGTTTCTTTCTCTTTATTCTCTCTCACTGTCCTTTGCTCTCACTCTGTCTTGCTTTTAATCTCTCCCTCTGATTTTCTCACTCCCCATTTCATTCTCTATATCTAACCTTCCCTTTCTATATATGCTCTCTCCATTTTGGTTTCACCATCTCTCTCCTGCACTGTCCCCTACTCTCCTTGCTTCACTCTCTCTTGCTTTCTCTCCCTCTCTTTCGGCATGTGTGGTTGTCTGTGTGTGTCACTTTCTGAATTTCTGTTTGTCTAATTTTCTCTGTTTACCTGCTTGGGTATCTTCCCACTCTTTCTTGCTCTAAGGGTGTCTCTCCTCCTCTATCCTACAGTGTGAGATTAATGTGCATGTATCTATTAATGCACTCTCTCTCTCTGTCTGTCATTCACACACACAATTTCTATGTCTGGCTGCATCTTTCTCTTTTTTTTGGATGCCCTCTCATTTTCTTTTTGCTTATTCTTTATCCCACTCTGTTCTTTACTCTTTTTCTTTCCTCCCCATCCTTTTTTGCACCCTCTCAATCTTCCTCACACCTCGCAACCACCAATAACTCCCTGACGTCTCTCCTGTGTCCCATTCTCTGTTGTATTTTGCTTCTTTGGCTCCATGTCTTCCTCTCTTTCTTTCTTACATTTCACACCAACAACTTAGATGAGCATTAGCAAAGAAGGTTATGAGAGGATGCAGTCACCTGAGGCCTCACTTTTAGTGTCTCAAGCAACAAGCTCTTCTTAAAGTGCACACAGTAGCATACTGGACTTTTAGCCCCTAGAATTTGAGCACTCAGATCTCTATAATAGGATATGAACTCTCACTCAGTCGAGAGAACTACTACATAACTACGCAAGGAACATTCAAGATAGACTGACAATCTTTTTCATCTCATGTTTCAAAGGTCTCAATTGTCAGTGCACCTCAGTAGGACCTGGTGAAACATCCAATAACAGCCATAAAATCAGACTGACAACAGGGTGGGTTAAAAGGTTACCAAGCTGCATAGAAGCTATTCGATCTCCCAACATCATTCTGGCTGACAAAGGATTACTTAGTTCTCCCAGTGATTTAATAGAGACTCAATCTCTTCCACCCAGTACTGTGCAGCTAAAATAGTGTTAATCCATCATCATAAATCGTCTTCATACTGGATTTAGAATGTCACCAAATTAACAGTCAAATCAAATTAAAATGAAAAAATTGATTTTACCTATTATTAAAATTATAAATCACATTTATTGTGAAGTTGAAATAGCCTCAGTCTAATGATCTGGAGTTTAAACAAGTTTCATTAAAAAGCTTGAGTTCAGTTAATTCTCCATGGTCTTCTCTCTGCCCCATATCCCTACCCACCTTTTCGTTGAGGTCTTTGGTTCTGCAAGTTAATTTCTGTTTTTGTCAGTTTTATATTAAGCAAATGCAAAATCTCTGGAAAATGAAATAAATATAATTAACAAGAGAAAGGAATTGTTCATCAGTTGTGAATTAATCTTGAGAGAAGCACAGATGTGGACTGTGCATTCGTGTTTTTCACTAATCTTAAGAGTTCTAATTGTCATTTAATTAATGCCCAACTCTTGATTCATTATTCCTATTATTCAACATCTCTGAGTATTCAACGTCAACTTCTGAAGAAACATTTCCCGTTGAGGGGTAATATGTACTCCATTAAACTGTCAAATAATGCCAGCTGCCTGCCAATGTCAAGATTAGACTAAGTGTGATGGCAGAAGGCTAATCAGTAGGTGAGCAATGGCACCCCTTGGGTAGTTAAATGTTTGCTTGCTTCCCATCTAACTCAAGAAAGTAACAGAATGAACAAATGCCACTGAAAGTGCTGAGCCCACAATTGCCAGCAAGGGATTGTCAATCCTTCCTCAATATCCAATGGTCCAAAATTTGCCAGGTTGAGGTATCTTCTCGCGCAGTGCATTTTTCTGAACCACTCAGTGCAGAAATATTTTCACTGCAAATTACAAGAAGTGCAGACTTATAATGGAGCCAATGGCCCTGGACCCTGGTGTATGGTGGGATCAAACAGTAACATTTAAGACCTGAGAATGCAACAGGAATAGCAGGAAAAGAAATTTGGATGAATCAAAATAACATGGTTTAAGAAAAACAAATAGAGGGAAAGAAAGAGAGAAAAAGAGGTAAACGATTGGTGAGAAAGTTATTATGTAAATATAAATCCTCTAAGAACAGTGAGAATTTTTCCCTTCTTGGGCTTCTGAGGTTGACTAGCACAGCAGGAACATGAATCTCATAATTAAAAAGCTCCATGCATTGTTAAGTACTAGCCCAAACTGACTACAGTAATTAGCAATTAACACACAAATGCTGCAATTTCCAGAAACTCACGAACAGGTTGAATGCAAGCCCTTTTTTGTGAGACTAATAGCAGAGTATTACAAATCACTAGACTCATTACCCCTCCAGTTTCGGTATCTTTATTGTATTTTCCACAATGACAATGGATGCAATATTCAACTTCTTCACCATTTCTTTATTCCCCATTATTCCTGTTGTCTCTACAAAACTCACATTTACTTTTGACCTTTTTACAAAATTATATAAATCCCTACAATCTCTTTACATTTGTTGCTAATTCATTATCATAATGTATCTTCTTCCTCCTTGATCATATTTTTGGTCATTAATTGCTGCAACCTAAAAACTACCCAATCCCCATTTAAGCAACTCCTCTTCGCAACATCATAAGCTTTTAATCTAATACTAACTCCAGCCTTCTTAGTGAGATGTGGATTGATCCTCCTCATCAAGTTGCTATTTCTCAATGGATTATACATTCATCAATATTTTTGAATTATTTTTTAAATAATACTATTGTTTACCTACTGGAAATTATTTTAATCCACTGCCTGAAGCAATGCACTCCTCTTTTTTTGCACTATTTATTTATTTTTGTAATTTATAGATTTTTATGTCTTGCACTGTACTACTGCTGCAAAACAACAAATTTCACATCATATAAATCAGTGATAATAAATCTGATTCTGATCAAATTGAGTGTGCGAGTTTCCAACCAATCAGTCTCCATCTCTCTTAAAACTGCATAGGATATTCTATCATATTGTGATCACTTTTCTCCAGAGGATCTCATACCATGAGATTACCAATTAACCCTGTCTCATTACAGAAAGCAAGGTCTTAATCAGCTCGTTCCCCAGTTGGTTCTATTGCTTATTTTTCCAGAAAACTTTACTAAATGCATTCAATATTCATGCTCTAAATTACTTTTTTCTCTAGCCTCACTTACTTATTCTGTATGATGATTAAAGTCCTCCATTATTGCATTACTTTTGCCACAAGCTTTTCCTATTTCTTAATTAATTTTTATTCCTATTTTACTGCTCTTTTACTGGGCTTGTAAACCACTCCAAGTGTTTTTTCTATTCCTTGTTATCTCCTATGTTCACCCATATCAATGCCATTTCCTGCTTTTCAGGGCCACTACTGCCAACTATTACCAGGGCAACCTCACCTCCTTTTCCATTTTTTTAAATTTCCTTTTTCATCTTGTTTGTCCTTTCTAAACAGTAAATATCTTGGAATATTTAATTCCCAATTCTAAAGGGGCGAGTCATTATGCAAATATTCCTTTCACATAACAGTTAAATCAAACCCACTTGTCTCTATTGGTGCAATTAGTATGTTTATCTTGTTCGGAATGCCTCATGCATTCAGATACAATGCCTTTAATTTTAGCTTTTTACTGCACCTTAATGATGCACTTTTAATGCTAAACACCCTGGCTTAGAATTCATCAGCTCCCCATCCAAGCCAACTGTTCATTAAATGACCTATGGTGAGGAAATTCTAACACCCTCACCTGAACTGTTCGGAACATGCCTCCAGACTCACCCTTCGTGGTTGACTCTCTAATGCCCCCTGAAATAGCTAGCAAATCATTCAGTTCTAGGTGGCTCATCACCACCTTCAAGGGGCAATTAGTAATTAGCAATAAGTAATAGCTTTGCCTGAGAAACACATCCTTCCCAAAAAGTGAATAAATTAAATAGGAGCATTAAAACAGTGCTGAGTATAGGACTAATGCTCTTTAAATGTTGCCTTAAGTTCATCAACTTAAATCACAATCCCCATGTGTATTTTTTTTCCCAATGCTTGCTTATTTGAAAGGCAGAAGAGCTCTAATAGAATGTTGCTGCAACACTGAAGCTTCAGCATGTCAAGGGACTTGTACAACTCACGCAGGTGACCTCTTGTGGAAAATGACAGGGGGCGTGTTACGCAAGGGGAGGGAGAGAGCCTTACCCCAACCACCCCGCCTTTTAACTTATCACGATCTGGAGACCTTAGTGGAGGAGATCTACAACCTTGCCCTCAATGTCAACAAAACAAAAGAGCTGGTCATTGACCAGGAAAGGGGGTGGTGTACATGCACCTGTCTACATCAATGGTGCTGAGGTCAACAGGGTTGAGAGCTTCAAGTTCCTGGGAGTGAGCATCACCAACAGCCTGTCCTGGTCAAATCACGTAGAAGCCATGGCCAAGAGAGCTCACCAGCACCTCTACTCCCTCAGGAGGCTAAAGAAATTTGGTTTGGCCCCTTTGACTCTCACCAACTTTTACAGATGCAGCATAGAAAGCATCCTATCTGGATGTATCACGGCTTGGTGTGGCAACTGCTCTGCCCAGGACTGCAAGAAACTGCAGAGTGTTGTGGACATAGCCCAGAGCATTACGGACACCAGCCTCCCCTCCTTGGACTCTGTCTTTACCTCTCACTGTCTTGGTGTAGCAGCCAGCATAATCAAAGACCCCACCCATCCGGGACATTCTCTCTTCTCTCCTCTTCCATCGGGTAGAAGATACAGGAGCCTGAAGGCACGTACCACCAGACTTAAGGACAGCTTCTAACCCACTGTGATAAGACTATTGAACAGTTCCCTTATACAATGAGATGGACTATGACCTCACGATCTACCTTGTTGTGACCTTGCACCTTATTGCACTGCACTTTCTCTGCAGCTGTGACACTTTACTCTGTACTGTTATTGTTTTTACCTGTACTACCTCAATGCACCCTGTACTGACTCAATGTAACTGCACTGTAATGAATTGACCTGTATGATTATTTTTTAAGACAAGCTTTTCACTGTACCACGGTACAAGTGACAATAATAAACCAATACCAATACAGTTGAGAGAGAGATATTTTGTGCACTAGGTAGGTCAGAAGGCCATCTTGAATGACAATTAGATGCAATACACCTAAAAACATGAAGCAATGTGATAAGTTGTAGAATCTCATTTGACATGAAAGATGAGAACTTGAAACATTACACTCACTACCAGCTGTGCTACTTATAGCTGCATTCCTTTTACATCATTTCCCTTCTTATTGAAATGACTTCACTGTCTAAAGGATTTCAGATGTGGGCTGAATACTTTCTGCAAATGCATCATGCCTACAGCGTTTCAATGATACTACTTCAGTCTTGACCTTTGCAGGCACATAGGGAGACGGCCACTGCCGTTACCACAGGTGCATGCCCTGAAGGAAGAGGAGCAGTGGCAGAGGCTCCAAGATGTTAATGTGACAGGAACAGGCCACTCTGCATCCTGACAGTTATCCCATCTCAGAATACTCAAATGTTAACATAATTTAAAGGTGCATGTGTCACAAGGAAAGTTCCAGGCAGCTGCACTCAGGGATGTGGGGGATGCTGGGGTGGCGTAAGGAAATCTAGTCCACCAGTCTATCAAAGGTTGAATGCTCTGGAGAACCTAGATAAGGGACCACTGTGGAGAAGCAAATCAGGAGAAGGCTAGGGCAATGCTTCTTGCACGCCTTAGTTTGTCAGACCAAATGGATTTGATGAGGTCATAGATTTAAGGTGAAAGGGGAAAGATTTAAAAGGGACCCGAAGGGCAAGTTTTTCCATGCAGAGGGTGCTGAGTATGTGGAACAAGCTGCCAGAGGAAGCTATAGAGGCGGGTACAATTAGAATCTTTGAAAGACATTTGGACAGGCACACTGATAGAAAGGGGTTTCAAGGGTTATGTGCCAAACGCAAGCAAATGGGTCGATACGGACTTGTTAGACCAAAGGGTCATTTTCTGTGCTGTATAACCCTATGACTATTATTAGGAACATGGTGTCCATCTGACACCACATATGAGGTTGTATGGAGCCAGGAGAGCATCTCTTTGGCTTTAGAGGTAAAATGCTCTCAGTGCCAGCCAGCATTTACACAATTTAGCACCACAGTGGCAGATGGATCTAGTTTCTGCTTCCTTGGACCCACAAGCCAAGGCCTTCAGAGCTCTGCTGACTGTGAGCCAGCTGCAGGTCTATCTCCAGTGTGAGCAGGAACAGAGAGATGCCTCGCCAGATAACACTGGAACCAGCAGGGAAGAATCAGTTATTTTTCAGTTGTCAGTCCGATGGCCTATTTTCAAGTCTTCGAGCAACACCAAAAGTCACAACCCAAAAGTACCCATTGCAAGGATTTTCCACATCCTGAAACAGTGAGAGTAATTTAATGTTTCAGCTTATAGAATGAGTATTGAATACTCTGCAAAAGTTCAAATTGAAAGTGTGGGTGACCGTTTAAATCATACAGTGGTTTGTGAGTAACCACAAACAGCCAAACTATGAATAAAGTGCCTGGAGCTCAGCTGCACTGATAAATGGTGGTACACAGGGACTGATGCCATAAGGTGCATGTCCGGCACACCAGCCCAATTATGAATTAATCTGTGATGAGCCCTTTTGAATTTCCAGGGTGACAGAAAATGGAAATAGTTGCAAAACACATTTCTCTCTGGGTGAAATCAATTTTCATTGGTGTAACACTGAAAAAGTAGCACTACACAATTAGATTTTGAGGTATCCTCTCTGACCAGATTCCATCTTCTTCATCCCTTTGTCACTTCCACCTATCACCTCCCAACTTCTTACATCATTCCCACTCTCCTCTGTCTCTCACCGAAACGTTGACTGTCCACTTCCCTCCACAGATGCTGCCTGACCCACTGAGTTCCTCCAGTGCGTTGTGTGTTGCTCCAGATTTTGAGATCTCTGCGCCTTCTGGTCTTGTTCTGCATATTATTACCCAAACTACCGGTTTGTACCATGGCCTCAACCTTTACTTTTAATTCTGTATTATTGCCCTCATCTGAACCCAACCTTGATCCCAATCCCACCCCAATTTGTACATTAACAATGATATTATCCAGGCTCATTTTATGCAAATATGGGTGCAAAGTACAATGAAATTCTAAGGGAAAAAATGTGATTTTTTTCCCTTCAACTTTAAAAAGCATTTTAAATTTTTAAAAACTGTGCTATCAATCCAACATCATTTGACCTCACCTGCAATGATACTCAGAGATTTATGTGGATCCAATTGGACCGTATCCAAAATAAATTTCTCTCTAACCTCTGCAGAAGATTCAGGATATGAGTTTAACACTACAATCTTCAAACTTGGCTGATTCCATTCCACAGACAAACAATTGCATAACCTTAGCAAGCTCTGAATTTACACTATCTTTGGTACTGTATCTTGCTTCCTTTCATCCTATGATGATTAATAATAGTCTTGTACATTTTTAGTTCAGTTGAAGATTAGTTATTCAAGAGGAACGTTGGCGTTGGAGTAAGTACCTGTAAAGTACTTAACTCTAGTTAAATCAGAGAGACCATGTTAAAATGAAGCTCATGTTCAAGTATTTCCACATAGAATTTAGGAGTCTCTCATTTTATCATCAGTCTCAGAACTGACAGGTTTCAATGATGCAGAATGGCAACAGTCCTGATGGAGTCTTTCAACAAGTTAGTGCTGGCTTTGCCGAGCTCTTTGTTGCACAAACCCCAATTGAATTACAACATTTTATCCTGAGGCAAGGTTAAAAATAAAATCACACATTCTGATCTACTCCTACAAGATAAATATCACAAACTGAACGCTACTGAATGTTGCCTAGCTGGGGTAACACTACGGGGGGGGGGGAGGGGGGAGGAAGAGGGGGTCCCATGTCAGGTTAAGCACCTCCAGATTGTACAAGGGAGCCTTTTATTGGGGAAAAAAATTGCAATGCAGAACTGGTTTGAACTCTGTCATTAAGAGACATGAACACTTGTGTTCTCAACCAATACCAGATTTCCTCTTCAGAGGACAGTCAAATCAAAAGTTAAAACATAACAAGTAACTCAGGTTTTCAACCTTTTACTGATTTATCTGAGCATTTTCTTTTTAAAATTATGAAATATTCAATAAATATGTTTGTTTGACAATCTATTGTCTGTTGGAAAAGTAGACATAACGTTCTCACGACTCAACAAAACCGATTATTAGTAAATTTTGATTCCTTTACACAACAGGAAAGAGTTTTGCCTGATGACAGCACTTCAGAAGCTGTAATCAGAGAATGGTACAGCACAGGAGAAGACCATTCAGCTAATCATATTTGTGCTAGGTCTTTGAACAACCAGTATAATTAGCCTCTCCCCACTACTCTTTCCTCATAGACCTGCTATGTTTAAAAAAAATATTTATCCCTTCTCTTTTGTAAGTTAATACTAAATAACTTTCACCACTCTTTCAGGTAGCACATCCCAAACTTTAATAACTAATTGCATTAAAATCTAATTGTCTCTTCTTAAATTCACATCATTTCTTCCTAAACCCAATTATAGAAGATACAGGACACAAGGAGCCTGTATCTTCAATGAGGACCACCTCTTGTACTACCGTGGACTTGTTTCTAATTGTGTTTTTGCACTAACGTCTTGTTTTCCACCAGTCTTTTTCTTCATTATTTTGTACAATTTATGTACAGTTCATGTATAATTTATGTTCTGTGTTGCCTGAATCTACGTGCCTATACTGCTGCAAGTTTTTCATTCTACCTGTACCTCACCGTACTTGTGCACATGACAATAAACTCAACTTGACTCAGTCCCCTGTACCTGTGTCAGCTCTTTATATGAGCTATCCAATAGTTCCATTCCTCCGCAAATTCCTTCTCCTTGTACTCCTTTTTTGAATATTACTATTGAATCTGTTTCCAACACCCTTTAAGCCAATTTACTCCAGATAATGATATCTTACTTCAATATCTTCTTCAGTAATTTAATCAATCAGGTTTATTTTCTTTGGTTGGCAAAAGTCTATTTGACATTCCCTTTATTCTTAAAGTCACTAACATTTGCTTTGCATCTCTCAATATTTAAACTTCTCCCCACAGCAGGCAGTTTGTTTGAACCATCAATTCCTTCATAATATTTAAAATTTCAATAACAGAACCTCTTTAAATCTCACCTTAAATCTTCCTAAAGAAAAAAAATCTCTTTTTAATCTTTCATTCCAACAAACAAGCAAAGTGAAACTGTCAATAGAAGAATAGTTTTTCCAAGCTGGAAATTTCACTTGCGTATATCCTCAAGAACATACATAAGAATACTTTAAAAAAAACAGGAGCAAGAGTAGGCCACTCGGCCCCTCAAGCATGCCCTGCCATTCAATATAATCATGGTTGATTCACCCTAGGCCTTAACTCCTTGTCTGTGCTGGATCCAAACACTCCTCTATTTCCCAATGTTTCAAAAACGTATCTATCTCCACATTAAATACTTCCGAAGAAGTGGCCTTGATAGCTCTCTGAGGTAGGGAATTCCAGAGATTCATTACCCTCTGTGAGAAGAAATTTCTACACACCTCAGTCTTATATGACTGGCATCTTATCTAGAAGCTCTGTCCCCTCATTTGATATTCTCCCATTTGTGAAAACATCCCCCTTAGAATCTTACATGGTTCAATAAGATGGTTCAATTCTTTTAACCTCCAGAGAATACATTCCCAACCTATTTACCATCTCTTGATGGGACAATCCTCTGATCCCAGGAATTAGCCTGGTGAATTTCTTCTGGACTGCCTGCAATGTTAATCTATCCTTTCTCAGGCAAGTGGACCAAAACTGTACACTGTGAACAGTGAGGTAATGGGACCAAAACAGACAGCAAATTAACTCAACCAGATTTTACAAAAACCCGATAATTAAAACTAGGAAAAAGACAAAGGAATTATCATTGCACTTCACAATGTAATTCTATAATTGACAGAAACATTAGGGGGGAGTTGAGGAACAACATTGTTTTCCTCAACATGGTGGAAATCTGAAATGTTGGTTGAGGTAGAGACCCTTTAACATCAGAAAAGTATCTGGATGATTACTTACTATCCTGTAATCTAAAATGCTGGAGGCAGAAAGCTGGAAAGTGGATTAATCTCAATAGATTTCTCTTTTGATTGGCTAAACGGCCTTGTTCTGTCTAGTAGATTTCTATTATTCCATCATGAGTGAAAGAAACAATATTTCTTTCACTCCTGATGGAAAGTATATGTGAAGTTCTTAAGTGTTAAGAGCTGATCCCAGCATCCTTGGACCCAATCCTACAAGCTATGTTTACTACACACTTTTAAACTCAGAATAATACACAATGTCATATGCTAAGCTCAAGTACACATCGTCCAGTTTCGCAATACTTGGTATAATATGCTCAAGGAGATTTTAGCTCCTTCCTGTACTTATATCTCCTTAAAACTATTCTTATTAAATACCGTTGCCACTATTGTGACATTGCTTCAGAATTCAATATTTTACTTGAAAAAAAGACTTCTTTTTCCTTGAATTTTGAGTTCCGATTAACTTTTCATTCCTTTTGAATAACAGCAATTCAAGAATTAATGACTCATGTTTTATTGAAGGGAAAATGCAAAGTTAATTATCATTCAAAACTAGCTTTGCAGGGCAGCTGCACAGGAGTACGATGTCAGACCATGAGAAGTGACTGATCAAAGGATCAAAACTTACAGGAGTTCACACTGAATTCTTTCAAAGTTTCCACAGATCATCTGCTGAGAATTCAGACTGTGTTACCAGCACGCAAACCTAGTGAATTAATATGAGCACGTGTACAAATGAATGAGGAGCATGAAAAGGCTACTTGGTGTCTTAAGCCTGTTCTGCCATTTAATGAGATCATGGCTCATCTGAATTTAACCTCACCCTGGAAACCTTTCAACCTATCCTTATCGAGAATCTGTGTACCTTTGCCATAAAAGATATTCAAAGATACTGCTTCTATCGCTCTTTGAAGAAGAGATTCCAAAGGCTGCACCCACAGAGAAAAAATGATACTTAATTACTACTTTAATGGGTGACCTCTTGCTTTCAAACAGTGACCCCTCGTTCTAGATCATCCCACCAAGATTCTCCAATATCCACCCTATCATGGCCCCTCAGGACCTTCTCTTTCAGTCAAGTTGCCATTCACTCTTCTAAACTGCAGCTGATACAAGCCTAGTCTATCCAACCTTTTCTCATGAGCCAACCCACACATTGTATGTCATAGAGTCATTGAGTTATACAGCATGAAAACAGGTCCTTCAGCCCAATTTGTCTACGGCGACCAAGAAGTCTACCCTGAGCTAGTCCCATTTGACTGCATTTGGACCGTATTCCTCGAGTCCTTTTCTATCTATGTACCTGTTCAATACCTGCCTCTACAGCTTGTTCCATATACCAACTACCATCAGTCCAGTAAACTTTCTCTGAATTGCTTCCGGGGCACATATATCCTTGCTTAGATAAAGAAATCATTACAATACCCCAGATATAGTCTCACCAATGCTCTAAAAGAACTGAAATATAACCCCACTACTTTTGTATTCAATT
The DNA here is from genome assembly GCF_009764475.1 of Pristis pectinata. Lineage (NCBI taxonomy): Eukaryota > Metazoa > Chordata > Chondrichthyes > Rhinopristiformes > Pristidae > Pristis > Pristis pectinata. Next base: position 140,502,348 of record NC_067405.1, on the reverse strand, counting down.
CTCCTCTCAATAAATAATACCATTCCAATAGCTTAATTGCTGTACCTGCTTATTAGCCTTTCATAAATCATGCATTAGGACACCCAGACTCCCCAGTATGTCAGAACTCTGCAATCTCTTACTATTTAAATAATTAGAATCTTATTTTTCTGTCAAAATGGACAATTTCACATTTTCCCACATTATACTCTGCTTACCAAGTCTTTGCCCACTCACTTACTCCATTTCTATCTCTCTGTAGCCCCGCTTATGTCCTTTTCACAACTTACTTTCCTTGCAGCCATACCTTCAATGTCACCATCCAAATCATTTATATAAAGTGTAAAAAGTTGATGCCCAGTATCAATTGCTGTGGAACACCACTCATTACATATTGCCAACCAGTTGAACACCTTTTATTATGCCAACACCACATTTCCTGGTAGGCAACCAATCTCCTATCTATGCCAGTATGTCCCTCGCTACATCATGAGCTTTTATTTTCCACCATAATCTTTGATGTGGAATTTTATCAAATATCTTCTGCAAACTAAATACTGTCTACATACCAGTTCCCTTTATCTACAGCACCTGTAAGACCTCCAATAAATTGAGCAAGCATGATTTCCCTTTCATAAAACCACGTTGACTTTGTCTGATTACTTTGAATTTTTCTAAGGGCCTTTCCATAACGTCTTTCATTGGTAGCTCTATCGAGTCATAAAGTTATACAGCACAGAAACAGGCCCTTCAGCCCAACTCGTCCATGCCAACCAAGTGGCCAAACTGAGCTAGGTCCATCTGCCATTTACTGTGAAAGTCCTTCCCTGGTTTAAATACACAGAATGCAACACTTTACACTTGTCCAAGTTAAAATCCATCTGCCATTCCTTTGCCCACTTTTCCAGTTGATCCAGATCCTACTGTAATATTAGACAACCTTCTTCACTGTCCACTGTACCATCAATTTTGGTGTCATCTGCAAACTTACTAACCTTGCCAACTACATTCTCATCCAAATCATTAATACAGATGTCAAACAACAGAGGACTCAGCATCGATCCCTGCAGCACACCACTAGTCTCAGGCCTCTAATCTGAAAAACAACCCTTGTCTACCATACTCTGACTCCTAACACCAATTGGCTAGCTCACCCTGGATCTCATGTGATCAAACCTTCCAGATCAGTCTTGTCCATGTAGGCAACATCTGCTGCTCTGCCCTCGTCAGTCCTCTGTGTTACCTCTTCATAAAACTCAAATTCGTGACACGATTTCCCACACACAAAGCCATGCTGACTGTTGCTAACCAGTCCTCATCTTTCCAAATGCAGGTAGATCTTGTCTTTCAGAATCCCCTCCAATAGCTTTCCCACCACTGAAGTTAGGCTCACCGGCTTGTCCTTGCAGTATTTCTTAAATAACTGTACAACATTAGCCACCTTTCATATCAAACTCTTTTGTGATAACTAAAGTTAAACAATAGTGGAATTCTCTCCACTTGCCTTAATGAGCATAGCTCCAAAAACAATCAAGAGGTTCAATATTATCCAGGACAACGCAATTGGTTGATTGTAAGTACATCCCCCACCTAAACATTCACTCACTCCACCACCTGTCTATGGGCCATATGGGCCAAACACGGGCAAATAGGACTAGCTCAGTTGGACAATTTGGTCTTCTTGGACGAGTTGGGCTGAAGGGACTGCTTCCTCTGTGACTCAATATCAAAGATCAAATGCATGTGAGCAAACGGTAAATTGCTAATCATCAGATCGTACAGCCAAATGGCCTGTCTCCAGGCCATTTGGCCCAACTCATCCATGCCAACCAGTGGGCACCCTTCCATGTTAATCCCACCTTCCAGCCCTTCTTCCATGCCTAAGCAGTTCTAAGCCTTCTATGCCTAAACAGTTCAAGTGTTCATCTAGACACTTCTTAAATGCTGTCAGTGACCCAGCTTCGACCACTCTCTCAAGCAGTGCATTCCAGTACTTACCACTCTCTGGGTGAAGAAGGTCTTCCCCATATCTCCAATAAATCTCTTCCCCCTTACCCTATATCTATGTCTTCCAGTCTTGTTTACTTCTGATATGTGGAAAAGTTCCCAGTAGTCTACTCCATCGAAACTCCTCATAATTTTATAGACCTCAAAGATGTCCCCTTATAACCTTCTCTGCTCTAAGGAGGACAGACCCAGATTCTCCAGTCTCTCCTCACAACTGAACTGCTCCATCCCAGGCAACATCCTGGTGAATCTCCTCTGCACCCTTTCCAGTGCAATCATATCCTTCCTATAGTATGGTGAACAGAACTGCATGCAATACTTCAGCTGAGGTCTGACCAAAGTTTTATAGAGCATAACCTCCCTACTTGTGTATTTAATGCCCCAACTAATAAAGGCCAGTATCCCATATCCCACATTGAGGAACCTTGGAGGTGGCAAAGCAGGTGGATAACGTGATTCTAACCACGTTATCCACCTGTTTTGCCACCTCCAAGGTTCTTCAATACTTCCCACTACCTTACCATTGATGGTATACGTCCTAGCCTTATTAGTGTTCCCAAGATGCATCATCTCACATTTGTCAGGATTAAACTCCATCTCCCATTTTTCACCATCAGATCGCTACCTCTTTGCAGCTGAAGACTACCTTCCACACTATCAACAACTCTGCCAATCTTCATGTCATCTGTAAACTTACTGATCATGCCTTCCACATCCACATGCATGTTATTGAAGTATATCACAAAAAGCAAGGCTCCCAGCACCGATCCACAGGATATGGGAAATAAGCTTCTACCATCACCCTCTGTGTCTCATCTAATATACCAGACAAAGATTGCATGGCACAATTTAAAAATGCTCTACTCTCTCACAATCTTTAAAGAGGAATCAGACACTGGAAGTAGAGAATCCATTGAATTCCTTTCAACTTGCTTTCTAAACATTATTTTTCTGTTCAGAGCAGCCTCATCTTGTTGGGTTAAACATGGTTGTTTATTCTCTCTTGCTGCCAATGTTAGGTAAATGAAGTAATTAATTAAAGATAAATGTACCTTGTGTTACTTCCTCCATTGGTTAAAATCTATCCAAGTTATGTGCAATAAATGCCTCGCCAGTGAGAAGATTAAGAGGATAAATAATTTAGGTATTTAAGATAATAAAGGGAGTTTTAAAGACAAGGGGGTTAGGGGTTCAGAAGTAAAATATGAAAGCATTTCTTCACAATAAAGAAAATAAAGATCTGAAAGGCTCTTCTCAAAATGTTTTGCTGCTTTAGGCCACTGGAAATTTCATAACATTAGGGTTTTTTTTTGGGTAAGCAAGAATTCTAAGTTCCAGTACCAATTGGGTTGATTGAGTTAGGACACGGATTTGCCATGGTCATCATTCTTGCTGCTTCAGAGCAAGCCTCCACTTTAATATAGTAGTTCAAGTAAATGAGCACAAATTGTTCACACTTCTTAAACAAAAAGCTAAAATAAAAACATATTGAACTTTAAATGTGAAATGATATCAGACAAAGAATGACTGACTAAAGTAGCTTCTGGGAAGGGGCTATATGTTTTCTTCAGACACACAGCTTAATTATGGTTGGGTATCTGCCACAGACAGCAGAGGAGGAATAGTTTCTGTGAGGAAATATGAATTTCAGGGATTATATTTACAAAGTAAAATCATTTTCACCTAAAAGCTGGCACCTGTATTCAACAATTTCTGATATATTTCAGTGTTACGAAGGTGTAAACTTCCACAAGATTCTCAGTCAGTTATCAGCTGCATCAAATAATCAGCTACGATGATTTCCAGCATACATCCCATAAGGATGGCAGGAAAGTGTGTCTGATGGTCAAGTCAGAATATAACACTCCACAAATGTCACTCGGACAACCATTTGGACCAAAGGAATGCAATTGTGAAGCTATGTTCAGTTTTTTTTAAATCAATGTTCACATCTCTCTATTAACTAATGATAAAATGTGACAATTTTTTTTTTACTATTTAATGAGTTATTGAATAAATTGGAACACTGTTGCCAAGAAATTCGATTGTCTCCGATGTCAGCATCCTTCACCTGGATCAAATGGGCCTCTGACACCTGCCCATATTTCCAACACCTTTCTATCCCTTGAGACAGCCTCGATACAATAGGTAGCCTCAAAGCTCCAGTGTTGGAGGGAGTGGACCTATAAGTGGTGGATGGTTTGCCAATTAAGCAAGTGGCCAGGGTTTGAGGGCTACTGGACCTAAACACATAATTGAAGGTGTAAAGTTTAGGGTCAAAGAGTAATACAGCACAGAAACAGGCCCTTTCGCCCAACTTGTCCATGACGACCAGGATGCCCATCTAAGCTAGTTCTACTTGCCTGTATTTGGACAATATACCTCTATACCTGTCCAGATGTATGTTAAATATTGTTATTATACCTGCCTCAACCACTTTCTCTGGCAGCTCATTCCATATACGCATCGCCCTCTGTGTGAAGATGATGCTCTTCGGATCCCTTTCAAATCTTTCCTCTCTCACCTCAAACATTTGCCCTCTAGGTTTTGATTCCCTTTCCCTGGGAAAAGACTGGGTATTCCAAAGTATTCTGCTTTGTAGATGATGGTAAGGCTATAGCGAACCAGAAAATGAATACTCTGACACACTTTTATTGCTCGTGCAGTTAAGTTTTGTCGAGGTGACCTCCGGCTTGTCGATGGTGGGTACATGGCAATAGTTATATTGTTTGTTGTCGTGGAGGTGATCAGACCCTCTCTTGTTGGAGATGATTATTGCCTAGTACTTGAGTATTGTAGCTGTTATTTGCCATTTATCATCCAGAGCCTGACTGTTGGCCAGTTCTTAGGGCATGCATGAAAGGACTACATAATTTATTTGAAAGTGTTCAAGTGGAATCGTGTCTATGGCAATTTCAGCAGAAATGTACTGCGGTACTGAGATCTTATGCTCTGTAGGAGAAGCTGCCTTTCAGCTGAAATTTTTAAACCTATGACTCCATGCCACTATTTTGAAGAGGAGTCTGGGAATCATTTCCTTGCATTTTGGTGAACATCTTCCCTCATTCAACATTGCTAGAAGTTTACTGGATGTTTTTATTTCATTGCAGTCACATTACTGTTGGTCAGAACTTATGGTGCACAAACCATCCATCACAATTCCTATATTACACTTCATTGCCTGTTTAGGTCATTGGGATGACTTGAAAGAAATGTGAAAGCAACATTATAAATGTAGATATTTCCTTTGTGTTTAATTATCTGAGGGATTATATGGGCCAAACACGGGCAAATAGGACTAGCTTAGAATCAGCATCTTAGTCGGCATGGATGAGTTGGGCTGAATGGCCTGTTTCCGTGCTGTATTTATTCAATGACCTTGAATGGAACTAAATATTATGTAATCATCCGCAAAACATCCCGGCTTTAACCTAATGAGAGCAGAAAGGTCATTTTTCAGTGCTTGAAAATGGCTGGGTTCCACAAAATGATCCTGAGGGGGAACATTTATGACAATATCCTGAGGCCAAGATGATTAGCCTTCAACAACCATAACCATCTTCCTTTATGCTAGCTATGATTCCCGCCAGTAGAGAGGTTTTCTCTTGATTCCCAAGGATTTCGATTTTACTGTAGCTCATTGATGCCATACTTGGTCAAATGCTACCCTGATGAAAAAGGCAGCCATTCTCATCTTGACTGTGAAATTCAACTCCTCTGTCAATGCTTGGACCAAGGATGTAATGAAATCCAGAGTCAAATGGTCCTGGCAGAATACAACTAAGCACCTGTCAATAGGTTATGGAGAGTTGTGCTGGTTAATTGCATTGTCAATGACCACTTTGATTGATGATGAAGAGAAGGTTAATGGGATAAAAGTTAGATTGGATTTTTGTAGCTTTTGTGGACATTTGTCCACTTTGGTGGGTTGATGCTAGCAAAGGAAATTACGAGCATGTCTAAAGGCATAGTTGATTCTGAAGCATGTTGTCTTAGCCCTTGATCTTTGGTTTATCCAGTGATCTCAGCTGCTTTGTGATGTCGCATGGAATGCATCAAATTGGCTGAAGAATGGCAACCTCAAGCGGAGACCAAGAAGGTTCATCCATTTGGTGCTTCTGACTAAAGATTGTTGCAAACACTTGAACCTTGTTTATTGTGCTCACATCTGGCTCAGGACGATAAGTAGCAAGTTACAATTTCAACACTCAAGTGCCAGACAATAACCATCTGTAACAAGGGGGAGTCTGACCACAACCCCTCTACCATCAATGAGGATGGGATATTAAGGAGACCTCTTCCTCTAGTTAGATGATTATATATCCACCACCATTCATGCATTATTGTGACAGGATTGCAGAGGTGAGGGTACACTTAGCTATTCTATCTTCTGCTTCCACTCTTTAGCATGCAAACAGTCCCCAGTTGTAACAGGGCCAGCTTGGCACCTCATTTCAAGGTACACTTGGTGTTGCTACTGGCATGTCCTTTCACATCTATTGAACCAAGACTGGTTCCCTGGCCCTGTGATGATGTTAGAGTGAAGGATATCCTGGGCCATGAAGTGGGAAACGTTCTGAAGCTGCTGATGACCCACAGTATTTCATACCTTATAGATGTCATTTCTGAGCTGCCAGATCTGTTCTGAACTCATCTCATTCTGCATGGATAGTAGTGGCAAACAATACATGGGAGGGTATTGTCATTGCAAAGACAAGACTATGAGATAGCTACTGCATCCTTGACTGGTAAATTGGTGAGAATAAAGTCAAGTGGATTTATTTTCAATGCAGTCACCACAGGGTGCAAGACAATTCTATCAGCTGTCCTTCAGGAATCAGCTGGGTTAGTTGCTAATGATGTTCCAAATTACTGTTGGTGTTGGATAACAACAATAACAACAACATCTCCCTATATAGTGCCTTTAACGTGGCAAAACATCTCTAAGATGCTTCATGGAGCATTATCAATTGAAATATAACTTCCAACATATTGGGAGATATTAGCGTAGATAATCAAATGCTGGGCAAAGAGATGTGGGCTTCTAGAAGCATCTTAAAAGAATTGCGATAGAGTGATGGAGAGGTTTGGGGATGGAATGTCTTATCTTATCACAGAATGATTTGCCATGGTATCTCTATGCGTACTTCCAGTTGTCCACTCAATTGACATAGAGGCCTTACATATATCAATGCTCTTTTCAGGGCATAGGCTCGAAGTGAGAGGAGAAAGATTTAAAAGGGACCTGAGGGGTAACTTGTTCACATAAAGGGTGGTGGGTATGTGGAAAAGCTACCAGAGGAAGTGGTTGAGGCAGGTACAATAACAACATTTAAAAGACTTGTCAGTCCTGATGCAGGGTTTCGACCTGAAACATCAACAATTCCTTTCCTCTCACAGGTGTTGCTTGACCTGCTGAGTTCTTCCAGCAGATTGTTTGTTGCTCTAACTTTTTTTAGAGACGTTTGGACAGGTACATGGATAGGAAAGGCTTAGAGGGGTATGGGCCAAATGGGACTAACTTGGACAAGTCAGCATGGACAAGTTGGGCTGAAGGGCCTGTTTCTGTGCTGTAATACTCGAAGATTGGATTGAAATGTCCTTTCAAGGTCCGTATTGAGTCTTCATATGATACCTATAAGGTAGTTTGTGATGTTGCTGAACTCACCAATATTACATTTGCCTGTGACCCTGCCACAAGCTTTTCTCTTCTCAAGGACCATTATGTTCCACTCTGTCTCCTCCCTACAGGAACTCAATAATATCATTTGCCTTGAGGAATACCTCCATACAATCCAAGTACAGGACAAATGGCTGAGTCTGCTTGTATTTCCTGAGCTTCGCGCGGTATTCCACACATTCATTTCCTACCGTCTTCACCGTGTGTGATCCTACATAGGAATCCCTGGTCTCTGGTTTTATCACACTGGGTTTTTGTCTCCTGTCACTCATACAAGCAGCAAAAATCCAAACTGGTCACCAACATAGCATCTGTGGATTTCTATAGTGTTTCTCCAAGTACGATCACTCAGACTAACAGAGCTAACAACAAGCATCCTTTATTGAAGACAGTAGTGTCCAGTACCAACAATGTATCATGATCATTCCTCACAGCACGTAAAGTTACTTTCACACATATGCACTACAGTCATGGCTGTAAATATTCCTTTGCACAGTCATGATCCCAACAACCCTTTGCACTAAACAAACCTAAGGTACTTCGGGAAAAATCCTAGGAAATTCCTAAAATGATCAAACAAATTTGGAAGATCACGGGGCACACACCAAACACACACTTACTTTTCATATGAAGTCATATTGATCACTTCAGGGACCCAGTTCATCTCTTTTTTTGAACAATTATTCCAAAGTTACTAATACCACATAAACCTTAACTTGTTCCAAGTGTTGGAAATTTTTGCATAAAGAACCAAAGATCACACCTATTCTTTTTATACAGACTGCACATATGACCACTGGATCATTTAGTTCAAATAATCTGTACCTTCACACAGATGCCAACTTCTTTCAGAAATGCATGTGCTTTCCTAAGCATATTGTGAAGTTAAAGGTTTTTAAAATCAAGAACGTTCTAGTGGACATTCTATTACCTTTTCCAGAGATTTTATATTCACTCATCAAATCAAGTTCCCAAAACATACTTCCAGATGGGGCTGAACCAGGATCTTGTGCAAAGACAGCCAAGGGGTAGAAATTCATCTTTTATCAACTGCACTAAACATGGCTGCATATTCTCATCTGTTTCTGAAATTTGATTCCATTCACTGCTGTCCCCATTATTAATTTTGCTTTAAACTGGATTGCCCTTCCTTTACATCTTCTACTTTCCATTTTAAAAGATTCATTGGAACTGGTTGTGTACTATAATCTTCTGTAATATAATTCCAAATTTCCTTATGATATTTGACACAGAAGACAGGTGAATGACATTACCTCCAGCAATGCAATACTGATCCAAAGGTTACAGTCTTGTCTGGTGTGGGACTGAGCAACAATTCTCCTCACCTTCCACAATGTGATAGCTCACCCTGTCATATAGTCAAAACCCTTCATTGAGCAGAGAGATCATATCTATAAACACCATCACAATTCCATGGCCCTTCAACATCTTAAAGCACATGTAGTATATCTTCCTTGCCACAGTAAATTGGCAATGAAACAAGCCAACCAAAACAGTCACTCTTCTACAAAGTAAATCACACTTACCTCTTTCACATGTTCTTCCCCAGTAGCCCATGACTGTGCAGTCACAGATGAACCTGTTCCAACCTTCTCTGCACACTGCATTGTTCTTACAAGGGTTGCTGTCACAATGTTTAGCGCTCACTCGCAAGCAAGATGGCTTGACCCCAGCAGCATTCTGTGCCTCAGCCAACTGTCGGATATCCTTGCTCCTGCCATCAATGAACAAGTCCCTGATACACCCGACATAGCCATAGTTGAGCATGGCTGTCCAAAGCTCTGTGGGCAAGATGGAACCCATTCTGTTGTCTGGTAGGCCTCCAAGGTACATGTCTCCCTCAAGGTCAAGAATCTCACTGTCCCCACTTGCCGTGAATGGGGTGCGTCGACTATTCACCGATATAGTACCTGCAAGAGAAGATCACGTTGCTTAGAAATGTTGGACCAATTTTTATTCATGAATTAATTTGTGCTTGCAGTAGGATCTCCAATGTATAACATGAAAAGCTTTTGTTACAACGCACCTCATATTATAACCCAGTAGTGTAGTATGTCAATGTAAAGAGATGCTAAACCACATTAACAAGGCTAGTACAATTCCTTGCCTATACAGTTAGTTAATCTTAACTGGGTCAGCAGAAAGAGAAGGAAAGGACATGCAGTTACATGGTCACACAGTCTAGACATTCCAAACCACTTCATTGCTAATGAAGTATGTATAATTGAAATATACCTTCTGATGTGTTTGCTGAAGAAACTACCCAAGTAATGTAGATGGATTTTTGAGGAACCATTATATTTCTGAATATTAAATCAGTACTATTAAAAGACTGCCATAAAATGTGTGCATTATTCACTCCTAAATTACGGCTGTAACTATTCCTGGCTCTAAACTGCTGACTCAGCCACCAACACAGAAACCATCCCTATTTCATATTTATCCTGAAAGCCCAGGATTTAACTCACTGAAAATCTGAAGACATGCCAGTGTTGCAAAGAAAAAAGAAAGGCAGACCTACATTTATTCATTTCATGTCCCTTCCAGGGCATCCCAAAGCACTTTACAGCTAGTGAAAGACTTTTTTTTAAGTGAAGTCAACGTTGTAATGGGGGAAAACACAGTAGATAATTTGCAGACAGCTCCCACCAACAGCAATATGCTAATGACCTGATACTGAATCTGTTTCTGTAACAGTTAAAATTTTATAACGGCAGAATTCACTTTGTTTACAACGTACTTAGATCCTCTCGGGGATAGAACTTCGATATGTTGCACAAAGCATATATGCAACAACCCACTATCATTTACACTCGACTCTGCCACTTAAGTCGATGGACTTGAATGTGTAACAATGAGAACATAGGGTCATAGAGTTGTACAGCATAGAAACAGGCCCTTCAGCCCACCATATCTATGCCTCTACACTAATCCCACTTGATTCCATATCCTTCTATGCCCTGGTCATTCAAGTACATGTCCAGATGCCTCTCAAATGTTGTTGCTATTCCTGCCTCCACCACCTCCTCTGGAAGCTCATTCCAGACACCGACTACTCTTTGTGTGAAAAATTTAACTGTCAGATCCCCTTTTAATCTCCTCCCTCTCACCTTAAACCTATGGCTTCTAGTTTTGGACACCTCTACCATACCCCTACGCTATCTACAGATAGCCTCTGGCTATCTACCTAATCTGTGCCTCTCATAATTTTATAAACCTTTATCATGTCACCCCTCAGCTTTCTTCGCTCCAGAGAAAACAGGCCCAGCCTATCCAATCTTTCAAGCCCTCCAATCCAGCAACATCCTTGTGACAGTTTTCTGCATCCTCTTTAGTTTACTCACATCTTTCCTGTAGTGTAGCGAGCAGAACTACACGCTATACTCCAAATGCAGCCTAACCAACTTTTGTATAACTTTAACGTGACTGTACAATGGTGGCAATTTTTTCTACTCGTGTTTAATGCCAGTGACCAATTTATCCCCACTAATCTGACAAATTATATATTTTCTTTGTATACCAGATTATCTCCTTCTTCAGCAGCCCCGAGGGATTGAGGATGAATTACTTCCATTCTGGTCTTGTGGATTCTGGGGTGACTGACGAGGCCCATGTGGGAACTGCAGACTCTGCCACAGATGGGGCAGGAGAGTCTGTGAAGTGGTCAGCTTCTTCTGAACGGTTATTGTTGGAGGGCAGTATCATACAATAGGGGCAAGTCGATAGAGGACCTTTGCCTCGGGGATGTTGAGTGTACAGCCTATCTTCTCACTTGTTTCAGTGAACAAGTCAACAGTGGCTTGGAGCTTCTGAAGTTCTGAAGATTAGCTCCATTCTTGCAGGAATTCCATTGAAAAGTTCAACACTCTGGTGAGGGAGACTGAGGAGTGTCGGAGAGAAATGATGCAGCTTTGTTTGACACAGCTCTGTTTGATACAGCAAACATAAAATAATGAAGAATTTGAGAGGGCAGTCATATTTGAGAAGGGACAAAAATGTAACGCAAAAGACGCATCACACTGTATGTTTCGATGTACATGTACACGCGTTACAGTACTTCCCAGCTGATGGAGTCAAAAGCTTTAGCTAGGTGAACACAAGAAAGTAGGAGCAGAAATAGGCCTTCAGGCACTTCCAGTCTGCCCCACCATTTAATATGATCATAGCTGATTTATGCTTGCTTCCAATCCTCTTCTGTGCCATTTCTCCATATCCCGCTATTCCTCGATATGTCAAATATTTATCCACCTCCACTTTAAATGCTTGAATGATCAGTTGGGGCAGAGAATTCACCACCTTCTGCATGAAGACATTTCCACATATCTCAATTTTAAATGACCATCCCCAGATGTTCCTTATGTCCCTTTGTTTGAGACTTTTTCACTGGTGAAAATATCCCAACATCTACCCTGTCAATCCCCTTCAGGATCTTATGTGTTTGAATATGGTCATCTCTCATTCTTCTAAACTCCAAGGAATAGATGCTCAAAATACACTTGGTGGGACAACCATCTCACTCCTGGAATTAGCCTGGTGAAAAAGGCATGTATAATATTTGATGCTAATACCTTGCATTTCTCTTGGAGACGTTATGCAGTGAAGATAATGTCCAATGTGTCTCTAGGTAGCCTGCAATTTACACCCTCACCACTCTCTACCACTTCTATTGCCATTCAGCCCTTTGAGTTATCTGCACTCTTTTGATTCTCACCAGGGGCACACACAGATACTTAAACTTGCTGCTCTTTGGAGGAGCATGCTTATGAATCCTTAACATTACCAGTTGGACATGCAAATCTGTGTCCATAAACTAATATTTAGATATTAGATTAGACATCATATATTTATTTATTAGTCACATGTACATCGAAACACATGGTGTGATGCGTCTTTTTGCGTTACTGAGAATGTGCTGGGGGCAGCCCGCAAGTGTCGCCACTCTTCCGGCACCAACATAGCATGCCCACAGCTCCTAACCTGTATGTGTTTGGAATGTGGGAGGAAACCGGAGCATCCAGAGGAAACCCACGCAGACATGAGAGAACGTACAAACTCCTTACCCACAGCAGCAGAATTGAACCTGGGTCGCTGGCACTGTAATAGTGTTATGCCAACCGCTACACTACTGTGCCACCCCTTACTATATATCTTTAGTATAATTATGGGGTGGAGGGAAAGAAGGTGGAGACCTATGCTTTCACAAAATTGCACACCCCCCTGATTCAGACTATTTTAGCATCCTCGATTTTCATTGCATGAACATGGAACATAGATCAGTACAGCACAGCAACAGGCCCTTCAGCCCACACTGTCTGTGCCAACCATTACTCCACCATTGGCAGCTGTGTCTTCATTTACCCAGGTCCTAACCTCTGGCATTCCCTCCCTGCCTCTCTTTTTCTCTTTGCTCCTTCAAGACACTCTCTGTGACCAAAATTTTGGTAGTTTGCCCTATTAACAACTTATGTGGCTCAGTGTGAAATATTGTTTGCTGAGGCTCCTGTGAAGCACATTGGGCTTTTCTCTATCTAAACACGCTGTATGAATACAAGTTGCTGCTGTTGATTTTGGAGGTCATTATTCTAGGAGTTGCTGTCAAAGAAGACTTGGAGAATTGCTGCAGTGTACCTTTGGGTAATACACATTGCAGCCATGCTGTGCTGATGGTTGGAGGAATTTAGATGATGGATAGGCTGCCGATCAAGTGGAGTGCTTTATGCTGAATAGCATCAAGCTGTTGGAGTGTTGCTGCAGCTGCACTCATCAAGGTATGAAATGCTTCTGAAGCATCAAGGCATGAAATGAGTTTGCACAGTCTCAACTCATTAGATAGTGAGCAAGGACCTAAAGCACAAAACTGCCACTAATTCAGCAGTAATTAGCAATCTCATTCACCAAGCTACAGAATGTTGACATGCAAAATGGAAAATGTCACACTACTGTAGTAGAGCGCGGTACAGGCTGGTGACCCGACCCTGAGACTGATGAGACCTGACAGATTGGAGTCGGGCTGCTCAGGTGGGATCAGCAACAAACCGGCCCTTCATTAATAAATGCACAAACCACCCCATAAAGTTTTATTCCAAAAAGTTGAGCCACTTCAAACAAAAAGCAACATATATGAAAAAAATAAATTGAAGTGAAGTGAAAAAAAACTGCTGGAGGAACTCAGCAGGTCAGGCTGCATCGGTGGGGGGAAATGGGCAGTTGATATTTTGGGTCATTGAAATAGTGAAGGGGAAATAGCTGCTCTACTCACCTATCTCCCCTCCACTCTTTCAGTCCAGATGAAGGATCTTGACCCAAAATGTCGCAGAGGAACATGCTGTGGTTGGGCTCCCATGCTCCTATTACCCTTGTCTTGCTGGATGGCAGGTGTTTAGAAGGTGCTATGGGAGTGGCCTTTAGAGTCATACAGCACAGAAAAAGACCCTTCAGCCATTCACCAGCAGTTGGTCCATAGTCTTCTATGCCTTGGTGATGCAAGTGCTCATCTAGATACTTTATAAATGTTGTGAGTCTCTCTGCCTCCACCACCCTCTCAGGCAGTGCATTAAGATCCTAACTACCCTCTGGCTGAAAAAAAAACCTTCTTTATATCTCCTCTAAACCTCTTACTTTTTACCTCAAACCTTTGCAAATAATTGCAGAGCATTTTGAGGTTTCTCTAATAGTACCTCATGCAGCCTCATGCAGTCTCAAATTTTCCTCTGATAATGCTCCTGTGAAATGCCCTGGGAGATTTCTCTTTGTTAAAGGCAATGCAATGGTTGTGGGAGATGATTTTAATCCAAGATTTAAGCTCTTCCTCAGGAACTAAAGCCAAACAAACCTACTTGAAATGTTAATATTTCAAGTACAGAATAGATTCTGGATGGCTGCATCAAGTTAAATGAATTCCAGTTTGTTCCCCTGAAGAGGCTTTGGTTCAATAAACAGGCTCGTAGACTTGTGTTTCTTTCAGACTGCCAGGTATAGCAATTCAGTCATGGAACACTGCTTATTTCTGTGTTAGGCCACTGAAAATGAGCCTTTCCCATGACTAAATGCAAAAACTGATTATTTCCATCACCTGAAAGTTCATAGAGTTATACAGCATAGAAACAGGCTTTCTGGCCCAGCTGGTCCATGCCAACCAAGATGCTCCATCCATCCAAGCTAGTTCCATTTGCCATGTTTGGGCCATAACCTTCTAAACTTTTCCAACCCATGTACATGTCCAACTGTCTCTTAAAAGTTGTTATTGTACCTTCTCAACTACTTCCTCTGACAGCTCATTCCATATACATACCACTCTTTGTGTAAAATAGTTGCTCCTCAAGTTCCAATTAACTCTTTCCCCTCTCACCTTAAACGTATGCCCTCTACTTCCTGGTTTCCCCAAACTTGGGGAAAAGACTGAGTGCATTTACCCTGTCTATGCTCCTCATGCCTTTATACACCTCTATAAGATCACCTGACCAGGTCATTTGACCAGGTACATCCCAGCACGTGTGTCCAATTAAATTGCAGCAACAGACATTTATCAAGAAACCTAATTCCCCATTAAGCACTCAGCAGCATCCCTCCCCTACAATAGCCCCAATCAAGCCTTTAATCAGTGGATCTCCCTCTTCCCCAAACCTCTAGATCAAGTTTTTAAACCCAGATATTGTGAAACACAACAAGGAAAATGTCTAATGCCAACGTGTCCATGGCTTTGGGTTGCTGCTGCAGGAACAACAGTGGAATAACCACATGGTGCTTGTTACAGTGTCCACAATTTCCCAGCTGTCATCTTTTATATCAACCCTTTCATGATATAGGGAACAGATTTAAAAAAGATTGTGTCATGTAGGAATGACCTGCATCGAATTGTATGTCGTCCATACTGAGCTGGCTGATTTTAGGCAAAAATTTGAGACCAGACTGCATGAACATTCAGGTGATTTCAAAATACAGTTCAGTAACTACTCACAAAGGACCTTCCATCTCCTTCTACCAGGAGGTGGACAGTAAAGAGCTGTAGTCCATGCTAATTGTCAATTAAAAACTGTGTGCACTTTAGTGTGTGTTGGCGTGTGTGGGTGCATAATGTTGCATTGGACTGGGGCTGACAAACTGTATGGTCAACTCCAGGATTAGATTCAAGCAGTTAAATAGGAAAGCCCATGACCTCTTGGGCAACAATAATTCCTGCCTCCTGCATATTTCCTAGATTTGGTCTACATGCAGCAGACAATTCAAAGCACTGGAGAGATATCTGCAATGCTGTCATCACAAAATCCTCCAAATCTATTGTCAGAATAAATAAACCAGATCACTGTCCTCTTGCAGGCCAATACATCCAGCAGTGAGCTCCGAATTACACTCAGTCTGCTCCACTGGGCAGGATACACCAAACTCTATTCCAAACTATCATTGCAAGTGATTACTAGGTGAACAGAAGAAAGGACACAGGAATTTTCTCAAAGCCTCCTTGAATCCAGCACAGTGGCGATGCTGCCTCACAGCTTCAATGACCTGGACTCAATCCTGACCTCTGCTGCTGTGTGCTTGGAGATTGCACATTCTCCTTGTGACCTGTGGGTTTCCTCTGAATTCTCCACAAACCAAAGATGTGTGGATTGGTACAAAATGTACAAACTGGCCACAGTAAATTGTCCCTGGTGAGTAGATGAGTGATAGAATCTGGGAGGAAGTGATGGGAATGTGAGAAGAAAACAAATTGTATTGGTGTAAAAGTGACTGTTTCCATCTGTATCACTTTATGACTCTAAAAACTGCAACACCTCCGTCTATTCTTGGGTACCTCCTGGGACCACTCAAAATGGAGGACAGAAATTTAGGTTAGAAATTTAGGTGAGAACTTCACACCGATGGACTTGGAGCACCAGAAGCCCAGAGGCAGAAGGAGCAGACCAACACTCAAACCACACATCCACCCATCTTGTGAAACACCACCTCGCCCACCGATGGCGAGGTCTGTGGGTGCCACATTGGTTTTATCAGTTACCTGAGCAAACTGAAGTGGAAGCAAATTAGCCCTGATCCTGAGGGATTGCCTATGAAAGGTCACATGATCTCCTGTCCCAAATATCCCACCCTCAAACTCCCACTACACTGCTCACCCAACACATTATGCTATCCATGGACAGTCTTCCTGCCGAATTGGAAAGCAAAGAGACTCTTCACCTGTGTCAAAAATTCATGATTTTTTTCTTCCATCTGCAACAGGTTATAATGTAAATTGTCTCCTGAAACTGAAAAATAAAATACAATTTATGGCCAGGATTGCTTGCTGTGGATGTCCTTAAGGTTCCAAGAAATATTGCTGTTGTGTTGGTAACCCTGCATCAAATTTAAGCGTGATACAGGTCCTTTCCTGTCTTCAACTGTAATGGTAGCTGACAAAGTTCATACTTCAGGTTTAAACATGAACCAAAGATACTTGGCTTTGATACCAGATTGTGGATAGACCTTTGACCAATAACAATCAATGCCTTCAGGAAGATACCTTAATTAAAACTCCACATCAATTTTTTTTGTCAGTGAGATGAATTATTTTTTAACGTTTTTATCTTGGCCAAAATATGGATCAGGTCAGAAATTATCCTATTCAGTGCCGACAAAGAAAACCGACTTTGACATCATTCAATAATGCAAGAGTAAACTAAAATCCTATTCCAACACTAAGCCAGCAAGCTGTGTATTTATCAGAGTGCATTCATTATTAATCCTCTGGAAAAGCTTACTGTTCACACAGTTGCTTTCTCTGACTCTTTGGAAGGGATTTTGATTTCTCTTTTAGCAAAGTCCTCAATCTGCACCAACATTTTGTTATCTCCCTCACCTGATCTACCATCTCGTTGTATATCCACGTGATACCACTCTCCATCATTCACCTTCCTCGTTGTTGATTTGATCTTTATCGCACCAGATCCCATATCCAGCAGCAAGAACAGATTCCCGTCAAGGAGCTCAACAGCAAAAAAGTCCACTTTTGTTTTCTTCGGGCTCCTCATGTCTTTCCTTTCCTGAGGTTTTCCGTGTGTGAACAAAATGAGGCCATTGGGCTCCGATGTACGGAAGTCAAAAGAAATTGAACCCATCTTCTTGGTGTTCCATTTCGGCAAGCTGATGTACGCCTCCGGCGTCTCAAATGATATGGGGTCCAGCGTGGCGACGTTCTCGCACTTGAATACAACATCACCATGGATCTTCATTTTCGGATCCTTAATTCTTGCCAGACGTGACAGCTCTAGTCTGATGTCATTGTTTTTATAAACAACCTGCCAATCACAAAAATAATACAACTCAAAGTCATATTCAGTGCAGGCAATAGTTATACTTATTATTTGCGTAGGCCAATACACAGAAGAGAAATGAGGCTTTTCATTGGAAACTGACATTATAACAAGGACACGTATTTTGAATTATAATGGAAATAAATAGACAGTGTCAGTATGCTTAAACTGTAGTCAAATGTTAATCTAGAACTAAGGTGTAGGGAGTGGAATTTGCATAAAATAAATCACTTCCCTTCACCTCACAATTGTACCACTCAGACAGACTGATTTACTGGTTGATTCCCATCATTATTTGTATAAAGGCATCTCTATGACTGAGCATTTGAGGAAGCAGACAATATAACCACATCAGAAGAAGTACAAGGCAGAAGGTGGTTCACTCCATCAGGTTGGCACCTGCTGCTTTGAAAAGTTAATTTGGTTAGACTCCCAGATTCCCCCACACACTCTCCCATACCCCTTCATTTCACTCCTCCAGTATTCTTCCAATTCCTCACTGAAACATACTAAATTCTGAAGGAGCCCAGCAGGCTAGATGCAGGGAGAATATTTCCCCAACTGAACCAGGGGACACACTTTCAGAATAAGGAAGAGACTAGTTGGAACTGAGATTAGGAGAAAAATCTTCACTCAGAGGATGGTAAGACGGGAATGTTCTACCCCAGAGGTCTGTGGAGGCTGAATTATGTGCATTCAAAACGCACATCACTAATGTCTGGACATTAAGCCAATCAAGGGTGATGGGTACAGTGCTGGGAAATGCTCTTAATGAATGGCAGACTCAAGTGGTCAAATTGTCTCATTCTGATCCTACTTCTTATATTCCGAATGTCCTTCTGAAGGTTGCAAGAGAAAGTGCTGTTCTATGTTCTATGAGTAGATTTTCTCTTGGCCAAATGTTGTGCCAGCTGATTATTAATCTTTTAACCACTGGAAACAGTTTCTCTTTATTGACTCCATCTAAACCTTTTATAATTTTGTCAAAAGCCTTTATGAAATCTATTGCTCAAAGGATAACAACACCTTCTCCAGTCTGCCTACATAACAGTGATTCAAGAGTAAACAAGGGAATCTGAAAGACACATTTCATGTGGTTCCACTTGCAGCTTAAGCATTCCTGGCCCTGATTGTTCAAGACTATTGCCATCATCTCCTCTTGGCATCACCTCAGTCAGGGAACCATGGCAACATAGTTGCCAGCTCTGGTTGGACATCTTCCTGGAAGTATCATCAAATGACCTCTCGCTTCCAACTGCTCCAACTCTATACTTTAACATGTGCAACCTTCCGAAGGCCAAATGGAAAGCAAATATGCTGAGAAATTTAATCCCTGGTCAGTAAATAAATTGCATGCTACAATGCACCCTGCCTCCGAAATAATGGGTTTAATTTCTCGGCAATAGACTCCTTCACATCTTGATGATCAGTGAAACAGAATTTCTTTCCATCCTATTTTGGGTAAATAATAAATGGTCAAAGGACAACTTTTAAAAGAGGCATCACTTTTTAATGCCGCTATGATTTCTTTCCTCAGTTTAGTGATCTATGTCGGATTATCTCTTAATTCCAGGAGATTCCTAGAGGATTGTCAACCTGATTTAAAAGCAATGATTGGTGCCTGTGATATCAAACTCCCATTTGAAAAGTACACATCAAACCCAAGGGGAACATGTTAAATGGATTTCATTTGCTTCCAGTAAACAGAGACCCCTCGTGAAATATTACAGTACACTGGGCCTGAGCTTCGGGTGTACTGAATTGCGGTGACACCAAATGGTGTTAATTTATATTAGCTGCATAGTATATGATGACAAATGCAATTCCATGCTAAACAAGCCATCTGCTCTATTCTATTGACCTATGCTTAGTTATCAAAGCCCTATATATTTGTGCTACATCAGTATGCAAGTACTGAATAAAACATTGGCCCTGGCTTTGCAGTAAGCAACAAGTCTACTGCGATTAGTCTACGGCAGGACCATTCGTGCATAAATCCCATCACGTATGTGCAGTTGGGGTGGTGAGATAATGGGGGGTTGGGGCATGACAAGGGTGCTGACGAATCTACTGAAAAATTTATGACAGGCAGCAAAGCCACACTGCTATACTGTCAAAACACTGAATATTTTTTAATGCTTCTCCAATCCAAAACTGTTAAAAATTAATCTACTTAGTTAATAATTGAAAAATTATTGAAATTTTAGGAAAGATAAAACTAAAACATTGTAAGAGATTTTAAAAACATCCCAATAAACTCAAGCAATGAAATTTAAAAAATCCAAAAATACAAATACCTTAATCTATCTGGATGTATCATGGATTGGTATGGCAACTGCTCTGCCCAGGACCGCAAGAAACTGCAGAGTTCTGGACACAGCCCAGCGCATTACGGAAACCAGCCTCTCCTCCTTGGACTCTTTACCTGTTGCTGTCTTGGTGAAGTAGCCAGCATGATCAAAGACCCCACCCACCCAGGACATTCTCTCTTCTCTCCTCTTCCATCAGGTAGAAGATACAGGAGCCTGAAGGCACGTACCACCAGACTTAAGGACAGCTTCTACCCCACTGTGATAAGACTACTGAACAGTTCCCTTATACAATGAGATGGACTATGACCTCATGATCTACCTTGTTGTGACCTCGCACCTTATTGCACTGCACTTTCTCTGTAGCTGTGACACTTTACTCTGTACTGTTATTGTGTTTACCTGTACTACATCAATGCACTCTGTACTAACTCAATGTAACTGCACCGTGTAATGAATTGACCTGTACGATCAGTTTGTAAGACAAGCTTTTCACTGTACCTCGGTACAAGTGACAATACTAAACCAACACCAATACCAATCTGGCATACCCATTCCCCTCCCTGTAGTACTTTATTTAAGAAGGGCGGAGGGGATAAACCAGGCTATTACAGGCCTGCTATTCTAAAGTCAGTGGCAGGGATGTAATTGGAAAAAAGATTCTGAGGGACAGGATTAATCTACACTTGGAAAGATGGGGATTAATCAGAGATAGTTACCATGACTTTGTTATGGGAGATCCTGTCTGACCAATCTGATTTAATCTTTCAGAGAGGTAACAAAGTGTATTGATGAAGGCAGTGCAGCTGATGTAGTCTACATGGACTTCACTACGGCTTTGACAAGGTCCCACATGGGAATCTGGTCCAAAAGGTTAAAGCCCATGGAATTTAAGGGAAAATTGACAAATTACATTCAAATTCGACTTGATAATAGTAGGAAGAGGGTGATGGAGAAGGGTTGCTTTTGTGATTGGAAGCCTGTGACCAGTCGTGTACTAAGGGGGTCGGTGCAGGGAACATTACTGTCTCTTATATACATTAATGATTTTGATGTGAATGTAGGAGGTATGATTAGTAAATTAGTGGATGATGTGAAAATTGGTGGTGTTATTGACAGTGTGGAGGGTAGTTTTAGGCTGCAAGATGATATTGATGAGTTCAGAAAATGGGCAGAGCAATGTCAGATGGAATTTAATCCTGATAATTGTGAGGTGATGCATTTTGGGCTATGTGAATGGCAGGGCCCGAGGGAGGATTAAGGAATTGAGACATCTTCGTGTACAAATCCAAGAATTCCTGAAGATGACAATACAAGTAGATAATGTGCTTAAGAAACCAATATGATATAACTGTCTTTATTAGCTGGGGCATTGAATACAAGAACAGGGAGGTTTACTACAACAATATAAAGCATTGATATGGCCACAGCTGGAGTACTTTGTACAGTTCTGGTTGCCACATGATAGGAATGATGTGAATCCACTGGAGGTGGTGCAGAGGAGATTCACCAGGATGTTGTTGGAATGGAGCCGTTCAGTTATGAGGCGAAACTCTTCAGGCTGGGCTTGTTTTGTTTTGGAGTGGAGGAGGCCAAGGTGAGCCCTAATTGTGGTGTACAAAATTGAGGGGCATAGATAGGGTAGATAGAAGGAAAGTTTTCTCCATTACAGAGGTGTATAAAACCAGAGGGCATGGGTTTAATGTAAGCAGTAAGAGGTTCAGAGGAAATCTGAGGAAGAATTTTTTCAACAGAGAATGGTTCAAACCTGTGATGCAGTGCCTGAGGGGGTGCTGGAGACAGAGGCTCTCACAACATTTAAAAAATATCTAGAAAAGCACTTGAATCGTTGAGGCATTGAAGGTGACAGGCCAAATGCTGGAACATGGGATTAGCAAAAATGGATGTTCAATGGTTGGCTTGTCTCTGTACTGCATGACTATGACTTTGCAGATGTGGAGCAGTTGGGAAAGTACTGTTGATGAGTTTCCAGTATGTTTGGGACTTCAGCATTTGTGCATGAATCCCCATAAATTCCCAATTAACTGCCAGTAAAGCAGGGAAGTGCCATTAGTTGTACTTGAAACAAGTGGCACCACCTTGTAAAGTTCAGCCACAGATGCGCCAGTGGAGATTCCATCATTGGAACCTTTACCACAGAATACCAGGGCACTGCATCATTGCAACACCCCTAATTCTGTCATTTTATTCAATGTATCAATTATGCAACTTCAGCCAATTCTTTCAAGTTTCCAGTGATATGGAATATTTTATCCCAGCACAAAATCCCAAAATAAAAATCAATGAATAGTTAGGCAAATATTTTAATATCAGAATTAGAAACTATGGTGTTCCATCACCAATGTGCTCTTACTGACCAGGCAAACTATATTTAACAATGGTCCACAATTAGACAACATATCTTTTAAGTACCATTGCCATTGCTAATTCAAATAGAATGCTCCTGTGTCCTGAGATCAGTTTTTTTATTTCAACACTTCAGCTTCACACTTCAAATGAATTGCCTGATTTAATTTGGTCAGGTCCTAAAGTCATCAATCAGGCTAACCTGAAGAGTGTGTTACCAAAATACTATTAGCACATCTCCTACTCCACCAGGGGCGCCAACACCCTTGACCACTGCTATACAACCATCAAAGATGCCTTCTGAGCCACCCCTCATCCTCACTTTGGGAAATCAGACCACCAGGCTGTGCTCCTTCTCCCTGCATACAAACAGAAACTGAACCGGGAGGATCTGGTACAGAGAGTTGTGCAGTGCTGGTCTGAGAAGCAGAGGAACTCCTACGTGACTGCTTTGAGACAGTGGACTGGTCCATGTTCAAAGACTCAGCTGCCAGCCTTGATGAGTATGCCACCACCACAGACTTTATCAGCAAGTGTGTGGAGGACTGTGTACCAAAGAAGACAATACGGGTGTCCCCAAACAGGAAACCATGGATGAACCGGGAGATCCACTCCCTAATGAAGGCGAGGACTGCTGCACACAAATCTGGTGATCCTGATCTGTACAAGAAATCGAGGTATGACCTTCGGAAAGCTGTCAGGGATGCCAAGAGGCAATACCGACTCAAAATAGAGTCCCGGACCAGCCATCAGTTATGGCAGGGCTTACATGCCATAACAGGCCACAAGACAAAGACGGGCTGCATAGCTAACGACAGCGCATCCCTTCCGGATGAGCTTAACGCATTCTATGTGCATTTTGAACAGAAAGGAAGTGGATTGTCACCATCCACCCTGACAGCCACCAATGCAGCTGAACCTGTGATCACAGTTGAGGATGTAAAATCAGTCTTCTGGAAAGTGAACATGAGGAAAACACCTGGCCCAGATGGTGTCCCTGGCCGTGTGCTCAGATCTTGTGCTGATCAGCTGGCAGAAGTATTTGCAGACATATTCAACCTCTCCCTGCTTCAATCTCAGGTTCCCACCTGTTTTAAGAAGAGCACTATCATCCTGGTACTGAAAAAAAGCAAGGTAACATGCCTCAATGACTACCAATCAATGGCTCTGACATCCACCATCATGAAGTGCTTTGAGAGGTTGGTCATGGCACGCATCAACTCCAGCCTCCCAGACAATCTTGACCCACTGCGATTCGCTTATCGCTGAAACAGGTCTACAGCGGATGCCATCTCCCTGGCCCTACACTCAGCTCTGGAGCATCTGGACAGTAAAGACACTTACGTTAGACTGTTGTTTATTGACTACAGCTCTGCCTTCAATACAATAATCCCAAGCAAGCTTGTCACCAGACTCCGAGACCGAGGACTCAACACCTCCCTCTGTAACTGGATCCTTGACTTTCTAACCAACAGACTGCAATCAGTGAGGATAGGCAGCAATATCTCTGGCACGATTATTCTCAACACTGGTGCCCCACAAGGCTGCGTCCTTAGCCCTCTACTCTACTCCCCATACACTCATGACTGTGTAGCCAGATTCTGCTCTCACTCCATTTACAAGTTTGCAGATGATACCACCGTTGTAGACCGTATCTCAAACAGCGCTAAGTCGGAGTACAGGAAGGAGATAGAGAGCTTAGTGGAATGGTGTCATGACAACAACCTTTCCCTCAATGTCAACAAAACAAAATAACTGGTCATTGACCAGGAAAGGGGGCAGTCTACATGCACCTGTCTACATCAATGGTGCTGTGGTTGAGAGGGTTGAGAGCTTCAAGTTCCTGGGAGTGAACATCACCAACAGCCTGTCCTGGTCAAATCACGTAGATGCCACGGCCAAGAAAGCTCACCAGCACCTCTACCTCCTCAGGAGGCTAAGGAAATTCGGTTTGTCCCCTTTGACTCTCACCAACTTTTACCGATGCACCACAGAAAGCATCCTATCTGGATGTATCATGGCTTGGTACGCCAACTGCTCTGTCCAGGACCGCAAGAAACTGCAGAGGGTTGTGGACACAGCCCAGCGCATCACGGACACCAGCCTCCCCTCCTTGGACTCTTTACCTCTCGTTGTCTTGGTGAAGCAGCCAGCATAATCAAAGACCCCACCCACCCAAGACATTCTCTCTTCTCTCCTCTTTCATTGGGTAGAAGATACAGGAGCCTGAGGGCACGTACCACCAGACTTAAGGACAGCTTCTACCCCACTGTGATAAGACTATTGAACGGTTCCCTTATACAATGAGATGGACTATGACCTCATGATCTACCTTGTTGTGACCTTGCACATTATTGCACTGCACTTTCTCTGTAGCTGTGACACTTTACTCTGTACTGTACTGTTATTGTTTTTACCTGTACTACATCAATGGACTCTGTACTAACTCAATGTAACTGCACTGTGTAATGAATTCACCTGTACGATCGGTGTGCAAGACAAGTTTTTCCACTGTACCTCGGTACAAATGACAGTAATAAGCCAATACCAATAGCAATATATCACACAGTCTCTTCTATCATACCACAGAATTGTGGAGTTCCTTTTGCTCAAAGCAGCTCTTAATAAAACGTAAAGACTTTTTCTCACTGCTCTGTCTGCCCAGTTCCAATAGGTCCACATCAGTGCTTTCTAGATTCTCAGTTCATTTGTATGCAGAAAGCAGTTATCATGAATTCACTTGCAACCAAATGACCTGAAGCTCATTCATAACTACTGCATGACAACATCATATTTAACTTTGACGACTGCTTCAAAATTAACTTTGATCCATGGATATTTGCTTTAAAATAAACTTTGTAATATAGGCAATTCAAAGACAAGCCAGAGTGCAGATCTGGCCATGCACCCTAAACCATGCTGTAGCATGCACTCCGCCAACAGGTGAATAAAAAACTACACCAACTCCCTGCTGAAGCACTTCTGTTGCTAACAGGACCGAATACAATTTAGGACCTGAACATATTGTCATACACAAGAAGAAGCCAATGTACACTTCAGTGAAGGATCATATATTCTGATTTTAACTGCTCCCACAAGGCAAAAACTGAGCAGGAGAACCAAAGTATAAAGTATCAATCTTTTTTAAGGGTGGAAGAGGAAGATCTCAGTATAAATAAATCTTAAGCCTTCAGTAATCATATTTTCTCTTAACAACTTCCCAGCTATTTGCTCTCCTCGAGTATGTGTGAAAGAACTGTTAGGAGATACTTAAGACACCACCTCCCTCCTTCCCAAGCCCAATACCACTTACGTTTCTATGCAATTATTCATTCATTTTTGAGTAAATCTATTTCATGACTTCAGAACGCACTGAGATATTTTACAGCCAATGAAGTACTTTAGTTGGAATATAGGAAAAAGGCTCCACAAACAGCTCAGTGATAATGAAGAGATAGCCTGTTCTTTAGTGAAGTTGGTGAATGAAGAAATAGTGAGGACACCAGGCAGAAGCCCCCCTGCTTTTCTTCAATAAGGTCATGAGACCTTTCACGTCCACCTGAAGAGCAAACAGTACTCAATTTAACTCTCAGCTGAAAGATGCTTCAACAATGCAGTGATCCCTGAAAATTGCATTGGGATAACAGCCTTGATTTAGTGTGAAAAGAGTATATACAGCACAGGATCAGGCCCTTCAGCCCACCAAGTCTGTGCAGCCATCAAGCACCAATTCACATTGGTCCTGTGATCGAGGTTAATGAAATTATGAGAGGCATAGATAGGGTAGATAGAGTATTTTTGCCAGGGTAGAAATGTCAAACACTGGAGGACATGGCTTTAAGGTGAGAGGGGGAAGTTTATAACAGAAATGCAAAGCAAGTTTTTACACAGAGAGTGCAGGTGCCTGGAACCTACCAGGGGTGGTGGTGGAGGTAGATATGATAGTTGTGTTTAAGAGGCATTTAGAGTCTATCAACCGACTTCCCACCTGACACAAATGGTTCAGCATGTGTGGGTAGTTGAGTCAGATTTTGGAAAGTGTTAGTGCTTCCTCGTTTTCTGTCTGGGTTTGTATTCATGCATCAGTTGATCATGGCTTCACTATCAAACAAACAATAATTTAGAGCTCATTCATAACACTGTCATAGTTGACTTATGAGCCTTTAGTGCTTGTGAAATAAGTCCCTTACCCAATTACTCTGTGCTGTCCTCTTCCATATACACCACATACAACCAAATTCACATTCGTTTTCTTACAATAACCTCAAGGGATAGATTACCTTTCTAAATGACAGTATCAACCCATATTCTTGATGTGGGGAAGTGAGTCTATTGTACACAGAAACCTTTATACAGTGAGGTCAGCCCGGCTAAGATCATTTTGCTTCAGTTGATTACTAATTTTTTTCTGCAACGCTCAATCTTTTTCAGCTTCATGCCTGACGGGAAAACTCTACTTCTCCGAAAATATTAAAATTAACCAGAAAATCTTGCAGACTCCTCAAATAGTTGCATAATGCTACAATGTTTATCCCCATTGTAATGTTCCGTGACATTTATTCAGATTTTTGGTTACCTAGTTTGCATAGGATTCCATTAAATCTACAGCAAACAAACAATTTTTGGATGTTCCATGATTATGAAAGGCACTTTATTACTGCCTGTCTTGCTTTTCTTGATGCTTAACTCTTTCAATAGATTCATATGTTTGTCCTGCTTCTTTCTTACTCATTAGGACACAGAGGCCTTTCAGCCCAGCAGGTCCATGCTGGCTCTCAGTGAAACAATGCCCCCTTATACCCTGCAATTTATTCTCTCTCATATGTTCACAAAATCCCCTCTGATTCTTTTGCCACTTACTTACACTAAAGGGCTATTTACAGCAGCCAATTAACCTACGAGAGTATTTGGGTGTAACCATGTAATCACCGGGAGAACATGCGCAGCCAACACAGGCAGGGCCCAAGGTCAGGATTGAATGCCAGTCACTGGAACTGTGAGGTAGCAGTACTAATTGCACTGTCACTACACTGTCTCTTAAATGCTTTCATGTCAATTCCCTCAGTACAGTAATCCGTTCCACATTGAAACCAGTGTCTCGATATAGAGGAGACACAAGAGACTGCAGATGCTGGAATCTGGAGCAACAAACAATCTGCTGGAGGAACTCAGTGGGTCGAGCAGCATCTGTGGCGGGGGTGGGGGGGGGGAGAGGAAATGTTGATGTTATGGGTCAAATAACAAAGGGTTTGCCTGAACTTGTGGGATTTATTGATCACTAGCTTACACTAATGCTCCAAATTTTGATTTCTTTCAAAGCAACAACATTCCCTCCATATTACTTCTATTGAAACCCAATATAAGTTCAAATAACTCATTCAGTCAATTCCCAAATTTTCCCAGGGAAGGGTCCTTGCCCAGTTCAATCTATTCCAATGTGCATTGTTAGAGGCAGGGTTTGGACAATGCAGAGAGGCACAGGTCCCTCCAATAATATCATTAAGAATGTTTAGGGCAGCCCTTATTCTGTATGTACAGAGTATGTGCCTTTACTATTCCCTGACTAAAGCACTTAAGTCCCTGTTTACATGTCTTGCCTTTATTAATAACAACTAGTCACCTTGCCTTGTTCTCTAGTTGCTAACTATTCTGCCATTTGAAACTGCTCCATCTAATCTCCTCTTCAGTGTCTTTGCTCGATGAAAATCACCTTAGCTTCTCCACGTAACTGACATTTCATTGGCTGAGGTGCCATTTTAGAAAATATCTTTGGCACCCTCTCTAAAACCTTGGGTATCATACCTAAACTGTGGTCCCCAGATGCTTAACTGTTTTAGTGAATGGGCATGTGAGTTATTTTTGGGCCAGGAGGCCGTCACTAGGGGGGTGCCATGGGGGTCAGTGATGGGGCCCAGTTGCCCTTAATCTTTATGAATGATTTGGATGACGGGACCAAGTATATTATATTCAAGTGAAAACCAAAAACAATAACTACAGATGTTGTAAATCTAAAATAAAAACATAAACTGCTGGAATTACTCATTGGTCAGACCACATCTGTGGGAACAGAAACATAGTTAATGTTTCAAGTTGAAGATCCTTCATCAGAATGAAGCATATTTAAGTTTGCTGTTGATGCAAAGCTGGGTGGAAGTATGAGTTGCAGAGGGGTTTCAAGGAGCTAAGTAAATGGGTAAGGACATGGACGGTAGTGTAGTGGTTAGTGTAATGCTATTACAGCGCCAGCAATCGGGTTCAATTCCGGCCACTGTCTGTAAGGAATTGTACGTTCTCCCCGTGACTGTGTGGGTTTCCTCCGGGTGCTCTGGTTTCCTCCCACATTCCAAAGACGTACAGGTTAGGAAGTTGTGGGCATGCTATGTTGGCACCAGAAGCGTGGCGACACTTGCGGGCTGCCCCCAGAACACTCTACGCAAAAGGTGTATTTCACCGTGTGTTTCGATGTATATGTGACTACTAAAGATATCTAAATCTAAATCTAAGGATGAAACAGACTGTGGAAAAATGTGAAGGTATCCATTTTACCAAGAAAAAAAGAGAAAGGCAAAGTATTTTTAAACGATGAAAAACTGGAAAAGTTCAGAAGGACCAAGGTGTCCTTGTACATGAACTACATAAAGTTAACATGCAGATTCATCAAGCAATTAGGAGGGTAAACAGTATGTTGGCCCTTATTGAAAGAGAATTTAAGTAAACATGGAAACATAAAGTAAAGCACAGGAACAGGCCCTTTGGCCCATGAAGTCTGCACAGACCATAATGCCAATATAAACCATTTGCCTGCATCTGGTCCTCCCTGTCTGTTCAACTGTCTATCTAAAGGTCTCTTAAACATTGCCATTGTATCTGCTTCTACCATCTCCCCTGGCAGCACATTCCAGCACCTACCATTCTCTGTGTAATAAAAACCTTGCCTCGCAAATCTCCTTTATCTCCCTCTCACCTTGAACACATGACTTCCAGTATTTGACATTTCCACCCTGGGGAAAAAAAGACTTTAGCTACTCTAACTATGCCTCTCGTAATGTCATATACATCAATCAGGTCACCCATCAGCCTCCAACACTCCAGAGAAAATGATCCAAGTTTTTCCAACCTCTCCTTACAGCTAACACACTCCAATCCAGGTAACATCCCAGCAAACCCCTTCGACACCCTCTCCAAAGCTTCCACATATTTCCTGTAGTGTAGCAATTAGAACTGCACACAATACTCCAAATATGGCCTAACCAAGGTTTTATACAGCTGCAACATGACCACCCGACTTTCAAACTAAATGTCCTGACCGACGAAGGCAAGCATGCCATATGCCTCTTTTCCACTCTATCCACTCGATTTGCCACTTTCAGAGAGTTATGAATCTGCATCCTAAGATCCCTCTGTGGAGTCATAGAGTTGCACAGCATAGAAGCAAACCCTTTGGCCCAACGTGTCCATGCTAACCACTATGCCCTTCTATACTAATCCACCTGCTGCATTAATTCCATATCCCTCTACACACCCTTCCGGATGAACTTAACGCATTCTATGCGTGTTTTGAACAGAAGGGAAGTGGATTGTCACCACCCACCAATGCAACTGGACCTGTGATCACCATTGAGGATGTAAAATCAGTCTTCCGGAGAGCGAACACGAGGAAAACATCTGGCCCAGATGGTGTCCCAGGCCATGTGCTAAGATCTTGTGTTGATCAGCTGGCAGAAGTAGTTGCAGATATTTTTAACCTCTCCCTGCTTCAATCTCAGGTTCCCACCCGCTTTAAGAGGACCACTATCATCCCGGTACTGAAGAAAAGCAAGGTAACATGCCTCAATGACTACTGACCAGTGGCTCTGACATCCACCATCATGAAGTGCTTTGAGAGGTTAGTCATGGCACGCATCAACTCCAGCCTCCCAGACAATCTTGACCCATTGAAATTCACCTATTGCTGGAACAGGTCCACAGTGGACACCATCTCCCTGGCCCTACACTCAGCTCCAGAGCATCTGGACAGTAAAGACACCTAAGTTAGACTATTGCTCATTGACTACAGCTCTGCCTTCAATACAATAATCCCAAGCAAACTTGTCACCAAACTCCGAGACCTAGGACTCAACACCTCCCTCTGTAACTGGATCCTTGACTTTCTAACCAACAGACTGCAATCAGTGAGGATAGGCAGCAATACCTCTGGCACAATTATTCTCAACATTGGTGCCCCACAAGGCTACGTCCTTAGCCCACTACTCTACTCCCTATACACTCATGACTGTGTGGCCAGATTCTGCTCTCACTCCATCTACAAGTTTGCAGATGATACCATCGTTGTAGGCCGTGTCTCAAACAGCAATGAATCGGAGTACAGGAAGGAGATAGAGAACTTAGTGGAATGATGTCATGACAACAACCTTTCCCTCAATGTCAACAAAACTAAAGAGCTGGTCATTGACTTCAGGAAAGGGAGCGGTGTACATGCACCTGTCTACACCAATGGTGCTGAGGTCGAGAGGGTTGAGAGCTTCAAGTTCCTGGGAGCGAACATCACCAACAGCCTGTCCTGGTCAAATCACGTAGATGCCACGGCCAAGAAAGCTCACCACCACCTCTACTTCCTCAGGAGGCTAAGGAAATTCGGTTTGTCCCCTTTGATTCTCACCAACTTTTATCGATGCACCATAGAAAGCATCCTATCTGGATGTATCACGGCTTGGTACGGCAACTGCTCTGCCCAGGACCACAAGAAACTGCAGAGAGTTGCGGACACAGCCCAGTGCATCACAGACACCAGCCTCTCCTCCTTGGACTCCGTCTTAACTTCTCGCTGTCTTGTTGAAGCAGCCAGCATAATCAAAGACCCCACCCACCCAGATCATTCTCTCTTCTCTCCTCTTCCATCAGCTAGAAGATACAGGAGCCAGCACCACATACCACATACCACCAGACTTAAGGACAGCTTCTACCCCACTGTGAAAGGACTATTGAATGGTTCCCCTATACGATGAGATGGACTCTGACCTCACGATCTACCCTGTTGTGGCCTTGCACCTTATTACACTGCACTTTCTCTGTAGCTGTGACACTTTACTCTGTACTGTTATTGTTTTTACCTGTACTACCTCAATGCACTCTGTACTAACCCAATGTAACTGCACTGTTTTTCACTGTACCTCAGTACAAGTGACAATAATAAACCAATACCAATACCTTGCTCATTCAGGTACCTGTCCAGATGCCTCTTAGATGTTGTTACTGTTCCTCCCTCCACTACCTCCACTGACAGATAAGTCAAGATGCCCACAACTCTTTGTGTGAAAAATTTATCCCTCAGATCACATTTAAACCTTCTCCCTCTCATCCTAAACTTATGCCCTCTAGTTTTAGACCATGGGAAACAGACACTGGTTATCTACCCTTTCATGTCATCTGCAAGCTTACTAATCATGTCACCTTCATTCAAATCGCTTATAAAAACAGTCATCCCAGCATGATCCTTGAGGAACACCACTGGTCACAGACCTCCAGTCAAAATAACACCCCTCTACCACTACCCTTTGTCTTCTATGGCCAAGCCAATTTTGGGTCCAATTTACCAACTCATCTTGGATCCCTTGTGACTTAATCTTCTGAACCAGCACACCATGAGGGACCTTGTCAAATGCTTTACTCAAGTCCATGTAGACAACATCCACTGCCCTACCCTCATTAATAATCTTTGTCACTTGCTTAAAAAATTCAATCAAATTTGTGAGACAGGTCCTCTCCCACACAAAGATATGCTGACTATCCCTAATAAGTCCATGCTTTTCCAAATGTGAGCAAATCCTGTCCCTAAAGATCTTTTCCAATAATTTTCCCAACACTGATGTAATTCTCTGATAATTTCTAGGTTTGTCCCTGTTGCCTTGCTTAAACAGAAGAACAACATTGGTTATTATCCAGTCTTCAGGCACATCACCCTTGACTGAACAGGATACAAAGATCTCTGTCAGGAGTAAAGATATCTTACTCCAATAACATAGGGCCCTGGTGAGACCACACCTGGAATATCGTGTATCGATCTGGTTTCCCTGATTACGGATGTATTCAAGATAAAGGGAGTACAATTAGAGCAGAACTGCTCGATGAGAAGATGTTCAACAGACTGGGCCTTTGCTTGTGGGATTTGACAGAGTAGATGCAGGGATAATGTCTCCTGAGATTGAGGATCTAGAATCAAGGTCTCAAAACAAGATGACGAGTATTCAGGACTGAGATGAGATGAATTTTCTTTTCACCCAGAGGATGGTGAATCTTTAGAATTCTCCACTGAGAATCAATCACAGAAAATATTCAAGACAAAGAGTGAGACATTTGTGAATATCAAGGCAATCGAAGGACATGGAGTTAGTACAGGAGAGTGGTGAAGAAGTAAAACATCAGTCATGATCTTGCTGAATGGAGGAGCTGGTGTGAATGGCCTACTCCTGCTTCTATTTCTTGTAAAGACTTAGATAACTTCCTTCCAATAATACTCCAGTAAAACAGTAAAATAAAGGATATTTTATGCTGTTCCAAAGCTTCTGCCCATTTTCCAGTATTTGTATACATATTCCCCCTTTAAAAATTGTACCAATTAGCTCATTATCTCCTTTGCATTAACATGCACACTTTAAAATTATACTTTCTCCTCAAGTCCAATTGATTTATATATACATTTATATTGAAACAGAAATGGCCATAAAATTGACATACTGAAATAGTCAAATAATTTTCCCATTCCAGCAAAATGTTCCAGAATTCCAACTTTGCTTGTTTTACATGTTTAAAACAACAATGTTATTTAGCTGTAAAAAAAAATACAAAAAAAAACTGCTAATGCTGGAAATATGAAATAAAAACAGAAAATGCCAGAAGTATTCAGCAGATTAGGCAGTATGTGTGGAGAGAGAAGCAGGGTTAACTTTTTGGGTTGATGACCTTTCATCAGATGTGTATTTCCAGCATTTTCTAATTTAGTTTTATGGTAGCTTATCATTGTCTGCAATTCTGAGCACATCAGCTTTGCCCAAAACTTAATTTTCTCAGACTGTAGGCAATTTCAAGTTGATTCCTGCATCTAGCACTAAGTAAATCCTTAAAAGATGTGAAGATAACTCATGCTAGCCCACCTCAAGAGACAGCTGAGATTGTTTATTGACTGAATTTATTCCAATAGGGACTGAAATAAAGCCACCAGTGTAGGGAGAAAAGCAGAAAAGACTGTGACAAAAATTCGGATTGCAAACAAATCATTGTTTGGCGTGCCCTTAAGTTTATATATTACTCACCATTTGAAGAGCATTCTGCTAGCTGAGGGAACTTCTAAGGGCAGCTAACCACTGAGGGATTTTGTAAGAAAAAACAAACCACAGAAACTGACTCCAGGGCAGTTCTATTTTACCTTTGGAATCGTACAGCTCGAGTAATTTCTCTGAGTCCTGTCATAAAAATGACAACAGGCTAGGGATGATCTGTCACAGTTTCTAAAGCTAGCGCTTTTTTGCAATACTTGAGAGCAGTGATGTACAAGCAGTGCATGAGTTAGCAGAACAAAATGTCCTTTATACAGCCACGGTCTTCCACTCTAGTAGGTTACAACAAAGAAAACAGTAGGTGTTACTGCTAATAAAGCTCTGCACCTTACCCTTGTCATTTAGGAACAATTGCTTCACTGCTCTCTATGGTGTGGGGCCCCAAGGTTTAACCTGCAGCAGATTTCCAAAATTGTTCCTAGAGTCCCTGAAAACTAAGGGTTAATTTCCAGAACAATTATGTCTGCATACCTGGGAGAAAAATTATTGGGCATGAAAAATAGTCATGTATTTTTACCACTTTCTTTCAATATGTCTGTGTATTATTTACAAGGTGCTGGGGAAAAAATAAATCAGCATTTGTAGAGAGGACCCAACCTGCATTCCAACTGGACATATTGGGGAAATGGAGGACAGACAGCATCAAGTACGGAAACCTCCAGAATGATACTTAGCCAGAGCTGTAAACCTTATCCATCATCATCTGTGTTGGGGGAGGCAAGAATTTAGGCATCAGAAGACAAGGTGCACAAATTGACAACTGTGTTGTCTTCATTCCACTGGTGATTTTACTTCAAGTGTACATCATTCTTCACAAAGCTATTTGGGACAATATCAGAACATTTTATTACCTTTTTTTTGAAAGAGGCAAATTTATTTGAAGTTACTGGAAATGTAAATTATTCCAATTATGAGAATGGTTTAATATTAAATAGCTTCTGAGGACATTAGAGGATGAATCAATTCCATAAAACATAAAAATAAACCAAAAATTATTCTCTCATTTAACAATTAAATATTCCATATTAATGCAGGAGACTTCTAAGACTAAAGTTAATAAGAAATGATGGCAAAGTCTCATTTAGTACTTTAAAAATGGTTAGAGAGAAAACATCTGACAATGAAAACTCACAAATACATCTTCTAAATTGGGTTATGTGTCCAAAGGGATTTATGCTTTCCAATTTCCTGAGACCACCATCTCACATCTCATTTTGACTAATGTACAGGCTGCTACCTCTAAGGACTGCGGCTTTTGTACTGTAAAATTTAATTATTTAGTGGCAGATCTCCGATAGCACTGCTCAAAATCCACTGTTTTGTACAAAATAATGTGTAATTATATAAACGTTTATATATTTGTTTGACGAGTTCTGATGAATAGTGATATATAAAACATTTTTGTTATTTAGAACACTGCAAGTGATATTTGTGTGCTTTAGTTTCATAATCATTGGCTTCATTGCTCTACCTTTTTACAGTCATTGATATAAAGATTGGCAGGGAAAATATTCTGAATTGCAGAATCGTCACTTTAGATGTACTGCAGTGTTAGAGGCAAAGCTTGTGTGTGTTTGTGTGTGTGTGTGTGTGTGTGTATGTGTGTGTGTCTTTTCTTCAGTATTTTCTTGGAGTGTGGATGTTACGTTAAATACCCATCTTATTCTATCCTCAGAAGATGGTGGTGGTTGTCATTCTTGCAGGGTTTGATATACAGGAGGGTGCCTGTGGTCTTAATGGTCTGTCTATTAAAAATACTCTGGCCCAAAAGGAATAGATGAGTGGTACCAGCGTATGGCAACGTTTTAACCAGTGTTGTAGAAGCATCAGAAAGGAAGTTGTGGATATGGCAACTGGGACAAAGATTCTCAGGCCATGGTACTCGATGTCAGCAAAATGTGTCAAAGGAGCTTTCTGGATCTTGCTTACAGGATAAACAAGGTGCTTGGTTAGTGTTGGTATGCAGGAGAAGAATGGGAATCACCAGAATGCAGGAACAAGTGAGGAGGAAAGCAAAATAAGGGTTGTTCAGAGCAGGAAGTCTTGGTCTTGGTCATGTGGGATTGTCTGTTACAGAGGAGGGACAGGAGACATTAACTGGGAGGTGTGTCTTCATCAGGATACGTAAAATACTTGGAGGCATTTTAGAATCAAAGTTTATCTAAGGCGATGAAAGCATTAATGAAATTGATATAGTTCCCAGCAATACAGTTTTTCTCACATTTCGTAGAAAGGCCTCAAAGCTCAGATGGTTCATGGGTTGTAGAAACTGGATGAGATCAAGTAGGAAAGGGAAAAAGGCAGCAATGTAAACTCACAGTTCAGGTGGACATCAAAACGGGAGAAAAGAGATAATATAGTTAGGAAAAAGACCTTACATTTATATTGCATTGGCTTCAAGATGTCCCAAAGCACTCTCCAGCCAATGAATTACTTATGAAATAAACTCGCTCTTACACAGTCAAAAATATGTTAGCTTCTGTGTGCATAGCAAAGCTCTGACAAACAACAATATAATAATATTAACTGAGGAATAAATACTGGCCAGGACCTCAGGGAAAATTGCCCTGCTTTTCAAAATATCAGCTCTTAGGATCTATAATATTCATCTGAGAGCACAGAGAGGGACTCAGCTTAAAGCCTCATCCTAAAGACAGAACCTCCGATTGCACAGCACTTATTCAGCACAGGAAGCTTCAATCTAAATTCCCATGCTTAACTTTCTGAAGTGGAACTGAAAAAAATAATTCAGAACTTTTAAGTTTACAATTTGCTACTTGCTGATTCCCAACATGAACTTCCCCTAGCTAATGATCAATTTTTAATTATTTTTGATGCTGTTAGCTCGAGCAAAGTCAATAGTTTAAGCATAATGAATTTCCAGTTCAGGAGATAATGTGATCCACACAGAAATAAATATAAAGCAGCCAGGACCACATTCATGACAAGTATTGTTCACTAGTAACAAAGCTATTTATAGTTAGAGGTTAACGTCATTATAAGGTGCTGCTTAATTGGCTCCACTCAGCGGCACTTTCACCTCCAAGTCAGGAGGTTATTGGTCAAGTCCCAAAAATCTAATCTGATAATGAGTACTGTGGAAGTGACATTTAAAGAGGGCATGTTAAATCGAGTGGCTTGCTCACAGATACCCATCTGCAGCTCAACTGAACGGAGATATCATCTGGCTCAGAGTATGGATCTATCAGTAGAACAAGTTGTAATTTCAATGGTAAAGTGGTTGGGGCCCCTGTTTTGGTTTATATGTTAGATATGGGAAAAAGTCATGAGACCCAGCCAACTTATCCCTTTTTAAGAGAACAAAAAAACTATAGATCCGTACAGTGCAAAGAAAAGGTCACTCAGTCAAACTTGTCCAATGCCAAGGAAAGCGAACTGTAGTTAGGTGGGGAGATCTGAGATACCGGGACTATTTCCACTGGAGCGAAAAGGCCAAGAGTAGATTTGATGGTTGTATCGATGATAACGTATGGTTTTGATAACTATTTCTGCTGGTTCCTGAGCCCGTTATGAGGGATCATCAATTTAAAATGATCAATAACAGTGAAGGTTGAGGTTATAACAAATGGCTTTACATCATGAATTGTTGAAGTATTAAATGTTTTGTCACAGG
Organism: Pristis pectinata; assembly: GCF_009764475.1. Lineage (NCBI taxonomy): Eukaryota > Metazoa > Chordata > Chondrichthyes > Rhinopristiformes > Pristidae > Pristis > Pristis pectinata. The sequence continues at coordinate 140,464,732 of NC_067405.1, read as the reverse complement.
AAATAGTTCAGGCAGATAACACTATGTTTATTAAAGAAAAATTGAACAATATTTGAAGCGGGGAAGTCACAAGACCATGAGCAATTGTAAGCTACTGGTATTTTTCTCTAGATTGGTCCAAAGAGCAAGCACAGACACAGATATATTTTTTCAGAACTTAAATGCCTTTTTGTTATTTGTACATCATTTAATAGCACACATTAGATTCTACTATCACCTAAATAATGCATAATACAAATTTACTGTCAGTTTATTGTATTTCACACAACTGTTTATTACTTGCTGGCTTTTCTGATCATTGTAACCACCTGCGTTTGCACTTTTAAGGATAATGTAATTGAACGCCAGTGACTCTCCACCCATCTAAATGGTTCACCGTCTTTCCAGTATTTGCTTTAGATATTTAATCCCAAATCTATTATGTTACACTTATCCAAATCAACCTGCACCTGCCACACGTCTGAAAAATTTTGCTATCTTGATTAAAACTTGCTCAGTTTTCTTTAAAACAAACAGTCCTCCTCAAAGTCTGCTTAACATTTTAGTTATGTGTCATTGACACATTTCAAGATTGAATTTCTGTACCATGGTACAGCAGCACAATGGTTAGCAAAAAGACAAACTGGATGAACTCAGTGGGTTAAGCGGCATCTATAGAGGCAAAGAAATGGTCGACATTTCAGGTTGGGACCCTGCATCGGGAGTGAGAGCGTAGAGGGATGATAGCTGGTATAAATAGGTGAGAGGGAGGTGTGAGACAAGGGATAGTAGGTTCTAGGTGGAAAAAGATGAGGTGGGGAATCACGGGCAGAAAGAGCCAGGTGGGGAACAAGGAGGGGGGAGGTTATAGAAAGGGGCTGGAAGGGGATGTGGAACCAGATGAGGGAGGGATGATGGGCAGGTTGGGGAGGGGATAGGAAGGATAGGCCAAGGAAGAAGAAACGTAGATGGATGGGTGTGTGGTTGAAAGAAGACAATATAATGCACTATATTGTGTAGCTTTATGTTTTATGAATACAGTGTAAACATGGGGGAAAAATCATGTGCTGCATATAGTACTAATGTCAACTCAGAAATCCCCTGAGAAGATTGAGAACTGGACAAAAAGATATACAAGTCTATAAAACATTGGTTAGGCCACAACTGGAGGACTGAGTGCAGTTCTGGTCTTTACACTATTGGAAGCACTGGAGAAGGTGCAGAGGAGATTCACCAGAATATTACCTGGGGTGGATTGTTTCTGCTATGAGGAGAGATTGGACGGGTTTGTTTTCCTTGGGACGGAGGAGGCTGAGAGGGGACCAAAACGAAATATAAAAAAAATTATGAAGGGCATAGAGAAGGTCATAGAATCATAGAACAATACAGGTCCTTCAGCCCACAATGTTGTGCTGACCTTTAAACCTCGCCTAAGACTATCTAACTCCCTTCCTCCCACATGTCCCTCTATTTTAAATTCCTCCATATGTTTATCTAGCAATCTCTTGAATTTGACCAATGTACCTGCCTCCACCACCACCCCAGGCAGCGCATTCCATGCACCAACCACTCTCTGGGTAAAAAACCTTCCTCTGATATCTCCCTTGAACTTCCCACCCATTGCTTTAAAGCCATGCCCTCTTGTATTGAGCATTGGTGCCCTGGGAAAGAGGCGCTGGCTGTCTACTCTATCTATTCCTCTTAATATTTTGTACACCTCTATCATGTCTCCTCTCATCCTCCTTCTCTCCAAAGAGTAAAGCCCTAGCTCCCTTAGTCTCTCCTCATAATGCACACTCTCTAAACCAGACAGCATCCTTGTAAATCTCCTCTGCACCCTTTCCAATGCTTCCACATCCTTCCGATAATAGGAAACTTTTCTCCATAGCAGAGGTGTCTAAAACTAAAGGGCATAGTTTTAGGGCATGGGGTAAGACTTAGAGGGGATCTGAGGAGGAAATTTTTTCACCCAGAGGGTCATTGGAATCTGGAATTCACTTCCTGAGAGATGGTGAGAGCAGGACTCTCACATCTTTATGAAGTACCCAGACAAGGACTTAAATCACCAAGACATAGAAGGTTATGGACCAAGTGGTAGTAAATGGAATTAGTATAGATGGGCAACATGGACATGGTGGGCTGAATAGCCTTTTCTGTGCTCTATGACTCTATGTTAAAAGGAGCAAAATGACATTTGCACACTGATTAGTGGTTAGAGGAGACATAAGAAAACACAGATGCTGGAATCCAGAGCAAAACACAAACCGCTGGAGGAACTCAGTAAATCAAGTAATACTCTGGAGGCAAAGAGATGCATATCAGGTGCATGGTCTTGACCTAAAACATCAACCATCCCTTTGACTGCACAGATGTTGCTTGACCCACGGAGTTCCTCCAGCAGTTTGTGATTAGTTTCTGGGGTAGTGCTGGAGGCAAAATCGGTTGTAGTGTTCAGAGGAGATCAGTATCTGAGAGGAAGTTTGCAGGGCTATAAAGATAGGGCAGAGGAGTGGGACTACCTGCATTACTCTTACATCGTAAACTTAATCAAATGACCTCCTTCTGTCCCGTAACTGTTTATGATTCATGTGCTAAAATGTGCTATGTGCAGTTCCCTTTCAGAGATGTATGCAGAGCTCCCAGCTGCCTCATTGCTGCCGCACTGACTGTTCCTCACTCAACAGCAACAGCTGCAGAAAGGGCTGTCAAGGAGGTGAGGAAAAACATGGGGGCAGGGGAAGGGAGCAGCAACCTCCAGTGTGTGTGGCCAGCCCTTCACGATCCAATGCTCTGATTGAGTTCCGTACTGCAACTGACCCCTCAGCCACTGTGAGCTACGGGCTGACCGTTCTGGCAGGCATCACAGCATCTTGCTCTGAAGCACATAACACAGAAACACTGCAACCAGCAGAAGCTATGAGTTAAACAACACTGTCACAGTGGGAACTCTTGAATTCACATTTTTTTGGTGGTCTACTCTGGGGTTTGCTCCTCACTTATTTGTGATTAATAAAGGAAAGTCATAGTTTGGCGTTTTATACACCAATTTAGTTGCACAAAAACAAGTGCAAATGGGTCCATTTTCTGGACTGACAGGTTAAGTGAATGAAGTCTTTTACCTACAATCAGATAATCTGTTTCCGTAGATGCCAGAACAAAATGAAGCTGTTAAGATAAACCAAGTAGCTGCTGAAAGCTTGTAAACAGAAGGAAACAGCTTCCACCTCAGCTGGAGTACTGTGTTCAATTTTGGACACCATAACCTTCTGACTCAGAAACAAAGTGCTTCCAACAGAGCCACAGCTGACATGACATTTGCCTCTTTTTAAAAATTACTGCTGAATGCACTAAGGGTTCCTCAGACTTATTCATTCTAACTGGCTCCTGATACCCTAGGAGAGAATTTTTTTCACTTAGTCAATGTGAAGATATTTAATCTAAAAGCTGATCATTACATTCATTCTGGTCCTTGTTTGCAAATGCACATAGGCTGCTGGACACACCTTGAGGCATCAATCATTGTCCTACAACAAATCTGCATGAAATTCAATCTCAAAATCAAACTATCAGAGTCAGCCCTTAATTGGAGAGGAAAGGTCCGTTTCAGTATTCCCGAAAGGATACCAACCTGATATACTAATGAGAAGTCTGAGGCTTTGATCTGTTCACAGGGAGAAGCCCTCAGGATTCTGTTTGGTGCTCACTCCCACCATCATTCGCCCAGCTCTTGCCTTCCATCCTCACTGCCAATATTATTCAAGCCCCAAATCACATCTCCAAAACCCTCTCCCTCCTCCCCCATCTCAACCCCCACTCCCTAGATTCTGATCTCATTACATGTCCAATCACCGATTCCCATCCCACAATATTCCTTTCTTCAGTGTCCTTTTCCCCAATGTTGCCCCTTACCTTCAACCCTCCAACACCACCCACCCACTATCACAACCGATGCCCATTCCACAACTTCAGGTCAACTCCTGGACACAATCCCCTGCCTACCTGATTACCTCCACAATAGAGAAAAGGGCTTTGTGAAGATTTTGGTCCATTCTCATACACATGTTGCCTTGGGCTTCATGCACAATGGAATATTACTGCCATGGGACACTCACAATATTGTACCAGGGTCCCCATGTAATGCTGGTTTAATGGCTTTGTCTGTGTTGCACCATTCCAGGATTCCCTACTCCTTCTCTGCAGCCAGCATACAAACAGTTTCCAGTGTAATAAGTTCTCTATTGTCAGGGGTATCAGCTTTTCAACTGAACGTTGATCGAGCCTCCATCTGTCTGTTCAGATGGACATAAAATGTGTCATGGTATTATGTCAACAAAGAGGAAGGGAGATCCCCCCAGTGTCCTGACTAACAATTAATATCACCAATCACCATTTCTGTAGTGCAATGGTTATCACATTCACCTAACATGCAAAAGGTTCTTGGTTTGAAACCAGGCAGAAACATTATGGTGCATTGGACAGGAAAGGTTGAGACAGGTATGGGTCAGACACGTGCAAATGGGACAAGTCTAGATGGGCATCTTGGTCGACATAAATGAGTTGGGCTGAAGGGCCTGTTTCTGTGCTGTATTCTTCTGTGACTCTATGGCATAAATCATGTTATTTATTATTTACCACTTTGAGGTTTGTGGGATCTTTCTGTGCATAATTTGGCTGTCGTGTTTCCGTGCATTACAATATTGGCAACTTTTCAAAAGCATGAAGTTATGAGAGGTCTTTATAAAGCAAGTTTTCTTCATTAATAAAATATCAGCTCCCTTTTAATTCAATTTTCTGTCTCATGCTCCTTGCCTGAGACACTGAACCATATTGTGCAACCTTTACTGAAAACCCAACCACAAAACAATAACTGCAAGTTCCCTGACAATTCTTCCAGTGGTGTCTCTGAAAAGCACCAGCAGGTTAATTAATGTTGCCTCCCTTTCCTGAATCTACGGTTATCATAGCTTTAATGATTTATAATGTTCCACTCACTAGATCTCTCAAAGGCTAGTCCTACAATTATTGACACTGAATTTATTGGTCCACAGTTTCACTTTACTGGTGAATAATCCACCATATTCTATATTTCTTTTTATTTAATGGGACAGGAGCTGTATCTTAAATAGTATTTTCAAACTCCTCCACGGCCTTCATCTTGCCTATCTTTGCAAACACCTTCATTCCTATAATCCCAACATATGTGTTCCTGTAATTCTGCCTGCTGAACAATCTATTCATTTAATTGCTCGTCCACTGATGCTGTTTTTTTTCTCTGTTTATTAACAAATCCTTAAAACATAGAGCAGTACAGCACAGATGTTTGTGCCGAACACGAGGCCAAATTAAACTAAATCTCTTCTGCCTGCACATGATCCATATCCTTCCATTCCCTGCATATTCATGTGTCTATCTAAAAGCCTCTTAAACACCACTATTATGTCTGCTTCCACCACTACCACTAGCAGCCTGTTCCAGGCACCGCTCACTCTCTGTGCAAAAAACTTGCCCTGCACATCTCCCTTAAGCTTTCCCCCTATCACCTGAAATGCATGTCCTCTAGTACTTAATATTTCTACCCTGGGAAAAAGGCTCTGACTGTCTACCCTATCTATTCCTCTCATTGTTTCATAAACTTCTATCAAGTCTCCCCTCAGCCTCCAATGCTCCAGAGAAAACAACCCAGGTTTGTCTAATCTCTCCTTAGAGTTCATAACCTTTAATCCAAGCAGCAACCTCTTCTGTACCTTTTCCAAAGCTTCCACATCCTTCCTGTAATGGGACGACCAGAACTGCCTACAATATTCCAAGTGCAGCCTCACTGAAGTTTTAGACAGCTGAAACCTGACTTTCCAACTCTTATACTTAATGTTCGGATCAATGAAGGCAAGCATGCCATATGCCTTCTTTACCACCCTATCAACTTGCTTGGCCTTCCTATATTGCTACAATCCCATGAGTCCTTCAATGCAGTAAAATATCGCATGGAAGTTCAAAGGATCGTTCTCTTACAGAATGTGACAGAGCCAAATAAAAAGGCCTTAGGGAAGGGGCTCAAATGCTAGGTCAGATTTAAAGAAGCATCTTAAACGTGGGAAGATAAGTAGAGAGTGGAAAGCTTGAGGGAGGGAATTCCAGAGTTCAGAGCCTCAACAACTGAACAGAGCCAAAGGTGAAAAGATAAACATTAGGGATGCACAAGACACAACGGATGGAGATGGTCGCCAGGTTGATGGAGATGATCAGTAGATAAAGGAATGAGGTTATGGAGTGATTTGAAAATAGGAGTGAGAACTTTAAAATTCAGGGCACAACCAGACAAGGAGCCAAAGCAGAAAAGAAAGCAGCAAACAGGAATTGATTCAATTAAAAATTATACAGCAGAGTTTTCGCTGAGCTTGTTTACAATGGATGGAACAGTAAAGGTCAGAAGGTGTTGGAATTGCCATCTCCACCGGTAACAAAGGCATGGTTGAGGGTTTCAGCAGCAGCTGAGCTGAGGCAGTGGCAAAGGCAGGCAAACTTAAGGTAAGGGTGGAAATTGGTGGTATTTGTGATGGTGCAGATATATGTGAATACAGTTAATGAAGTACTCTGTGAAGTGTAATCATAGTTGTAATATAGGTAACATAGTGGTCACTTAATGCATGTATAATGTGTAATCAGCAATGTCATAACAAACAAATAATGTTGTCTGGAGATACCACCATGAAGTGCTGCCTTATTCAGTGCTACCCATATGAAAACTGATTTCTTTTTTCCAAAAAGAATGTGTTTGTGGTGTTTTTTTGGTCATTCCGGAACTTCAAATGGGCACTTCTTGTCATGCTTCTGTAGATCAATTGTTTTTGGCATAAGATGCACTGGTAATCATATTATTCCTTGCACAATGTTCAAGTTGAGGGTTATGGGGAGAGAGCAGAAATATGCTATTGAAATGGAGAACCATGATGAATGGCAGAGCAGGCTCTAAGCATCAAATGGATTATTCCTGCTCCTGTTTCCCATGTTTCTGAGCTTCTCCCCAATTTAAGAATGTTCAGCTTCTCTGTTCTTTCTTTCAGAGTGAATATCTCACACTTCCCCACATTAGTCCCCACTCTGACTTCCCACAATGATTTGCTACCCTTGCACCCCAAGCTTTTCTTCTCCTGACCCTCTCTCCCTATGGCCTCCATGGACTTTACTGTTTTCCTTTGCACTCTCACCACTGGCACAATGCATGTAGGAAAGTCCTTACCCTAGAGTAACATCAATTCAGTAGTGTCACACACAAATGCTGGAGGAACACAGCAGATCAGGCAGCATCTATGGAGGGAAATGGAAAGTCGACATTCCAGTCGAGACCCTTCACTTAGACTCTTCATTCAGTAGTGCCTGTGCCTGAGGTTTCAGGGAGGCCTCTCACCAAAATGGACACTGGTATGCAGCAACTGATCATTGTGGGCCAAAGACATTTTTGGGTTCTGTGCTTTTAATGGTGTTGCTTGATAGATTAATCTTTCCGGGACCCTGGAGGAATCCCCCTTGTCTTCTTCAAGTTAAATTTTATTTACAAGGCAAAGGTACTAGATAGAACATTGGCTGACTGGGAATAAATGGAGCCTTTTCTGGTTGGCTGCCAGTGACTAGTGGTGTTGCCCACAGGTCGGTGTTGGGTCCGCTACTTTTCACATTATATGTTAATGATGTGGATGATGGAATTGATGGCTTTGTGGCCAAGTTTGTGGATGATACAAAGATAGGTGGAGGGGCAGATAGTGTTGAGGAAGTAGGGAGTCTGCAGAAGGACTTGGATAGGTTGGGAGAACGAGCAAAGAAGTGGCAGATGGAATACAGTGTAGGGAAGTGTATGGTCTTGCACTTTGGTAGAAGGAATAAAGGCGTAGAATATTTTCTAAATGGAGAGAGAATTCAGAAATCAGAGATGCAAAGGGACTTGGGAGTCTTAGTGCAGGAATCCCTAAAGATTAACTTGCAGGTTGAATCAGTAGTAAGGAAGGTAAATGCAATATTAGCATTCATTTTGAGAGGACTAAAACATAAGAGCAAGGATGTAATGCTGAGGCTTTATAAGGTGTTGGTCAGACCACCTTTCCAGTATTGTGAGCAGTTTTGGCCCCATATCTAAGGAAGGACGTGCTGGCGTTGGAGAGGGTCCAGAGGAAGTTTACAAGAATGATCCAGGGGACAAAAGGGTTAACAAATGAGGAGCATTTGATGGCTCTGGGCCTGTACTCACTAAAGTTTAGAAGGATGGGGGGGTGGGGGGTGGAGGTGTTTAAAACCTACCGAATATTGAAAGGCCTGGATAGAGTGGATGTGGAGAGGATGCTTCCAGTAGTGGGAGAGTCTCGGACCAGAGGGCACAGCCTCAGAATAAAAGGACATCCTTTAAGAACTGAGATGAGGAGGAATTTTTTTAGCTAGAGGGTGGTGAATCTGGGGAATTCATTGCCACTGACAGCTGTGCCAAGTCATTGGGTATATTTAAAGCAGAGGTTGATTGGTTCTTGATTAGTAAGGGTGTCAAAGGTTACGGGGAACTGGAAGGAGAATGGGGCTGAGGGGGAAAAATAAATCAGCCATGATTAAATGGCGGAGCAGACTTGAAGGGCCGAATGGCCTAATTCTGCTCCTTTGTCTTACGGTCAAAGCAGTTTATTAAATCTTACCTGAGGGGTGACAAGATTAGAACAGGAGAAAGCTTTTTAGCCATGGCAATCCCTTCTCCTTTGAATCCCAATTCTCTAAGTGTTTACCTCTGAAAGCTGAAGTATCTATATCCCTTTCAATGGCTCAATTAATTCTCTATCTTCAGCTTTAAGCAATACATTTCATTTACAATGTTTTATCAGAGGAATGTTTTTTTTTTAACATTGCTCCTGAGTTGCGTTTATTCTTCTTTTGAGGACATAAAGCTACAGGAAGTGAATAGTTCACAATAAATAAACAAACGACCTTTGGGGTGAAGAGTTTACTGAGCTTGCTTAAAGTCAGCTAAATTGGGGCAAAAGGCAGAACTTTCCTGCTTGTGTTAGGTCCAGCTTGAACTGGGGAATAAATTTTCTTTGGTTGCAAGAGTTAAACACATGCAAGATTGTCAACCACTGGTTGTGCTTGCCTCAAACATTTGGTTGCTCTGAAGTCTAATGTTATGCCATTATCTTCGTTGATGAGTTCCCAATATTAACTAAACTGCCATAATTAGACAACAAGATGGGGCTGGCAAAACTTGACGGCAATATACCAGATTTTGCGATCAGCCATGAAGCTACAGTATTCACTGTTGACCTCAAAGAAAGCTACCCACAAAATTCAAGCCTTTTGTAATGCTGCTTGCTGTCATGGTTCAGGTCCATAGGATCGCCGGCATCTAGTGACATCATCAAGCTGACTCAGCAGTTAATTACAGGCAGTCCCCAGGTTACAACAGGGTTCTGTTGCTGAGAAATGTTCATAACCCGAGCAGTTTGTAAGTCAGAAATGAGCAAAAACAGTGTGTGGGAGAGGATCACGAAAACAGCTGTGATGGGAGAGTGAGCAGGCACGAGGAGAGTGGCCGCCAGCCAGCCTCACTGACTCCGTGAGCAAGCGAGTGAGTCTGTTCAGTGCTCCCAGCTCTGCTCAGCTCGACAGAGTCCCCAGTTGTCACGGTTCTGGAGGTAGGGAGAGAAGGTACGCGGAAACTCTCCGTTCCCACCCAGCAGATGTTGCCTTCAGCTCTGCAGCAGGCGACAAATCCATCCCCATCCATCCTTCCAGTCTCCCAAATGCTCATTCATACATACAGAGTGTCCATAAGTCGAGTATTACAGCATGGAATTACAGCAAGACTCTGCCTCTACTGTCAATTCAAGAAGAAAGTGCCAAAGACATGGTCCTCTGTGTTCCACTGGTGAGCCCTTATTCTAAACATTGGCCCCTTTCCTAATCTGTGATCCAACAAAAGGTTCCGATACCTAACAAGTAAATACCTTGAAAGTGTGAAGCTTTCTGCATGTGGTGAGTTTTCAATGGTTTAATGCTTAATAGCCTCAACAATTCTAAAAATTAATTTTAAATTTGTAGAATGGCAATCCTTGAGACAGCGTATTTAAAATAACATTTATCTTTGTCTTTAAGAATTCTTTATGATCTATCATCTTCTACCATTATCTTTATTTTATTCACAACAAAACTATGCTTTTCATTCCTCATTTGCTGTCTGATGAATGCTTTGAAAGTACAGGTGCTGCCTGGGATACAAACACCCAATTTAAGACATTTGGACAGTTAGATGGATGGGAAAGGGTTGGAAGGAAATGGGCCAAATGCAGGCAAATGGGACTCGCTTAGATGGGCATCTTGGTTGGCATGGACGAGTAGAGGCAGAGTCTTTAAATATTTTTAAAGTAGAGGTGAACAGATTCTTGATATGTAAGGAGTGGAAAGGTTATGGTGAGTAGAGTGGGATGTAGGGTTGAGGTTACAGTCAGATCTTATATAACCTTGTTGACTGCTGGAGCAGTATCAGGGGACAAGCAACCAAATCCAGCTGCTAATTTAAATGTCCAGATGTTGGTACATCCACATATGTGAAGGAGTGCAGCCTGTGGAAAAGCGGGGAATCAAGTGACACCAGCTTCTACATTTAAGCACTTAATTATGCCAAGTGCACTCAGGATGCAGTTGCCAGTTTCACGATCCAAGGACAATGAATACTGATAGTTTGCCATTATTACAACAATAAGAACCATGCCAATACATCCAAATCAGAGCTGAGCAATGACCCAAGACAAGGATACAGAGTGCCTAACCCAACCACTGAATGTCGCCCATTGACGTGCCCCAATCTCCATTAATGCTACATTCCCAAGGAATCATTCAATATCAAAAAATTGCTCTGGGTTTGGAGCAATAAGCTCTCATGATAACTGAGCCAACTGATGGAGATCCCACCCTAGATGACTGGAGAGAAAAGCATTTGTCCTGAAAAAGAGAAAATATCAACTGGTGATTCAGCTTGTGACATATTTGTTCCCAGTCAGCTCTTCTTCTTAGACAATTCACGGGTACTGAGGGTGACTTGCTTCTACTCTGGTTCTATAGGTTCTCAGGTGACTACTGGTATTGGTATTGTACTGAGACCAATATGGGAACCACAGCCCCCTTCACATGTGAGGCAGGAGGTGCCTGATGGGGTGAGTGTGTGGGTAGTTTGTAAGGTGGTACTTTCTTTTTGTCATTTACACTAGACCTCTGTATGTGTTGGATACATGGACTTGAGATTCTCATTGCCATTCCAAATGCTCCTCCTCCACTTCAGAAGACCATGGGCCAGGGAGTCAATGGGGATGCTGCATTTTTTTCAAGGAGGTTTTGAGAACATCCTCAAATCTTTTCCTCTATTCACCTGATAATCTCAGAGTAGAGTGACATTTTCTTGAGTCTGGTGTTTAAAAGCAGCATTAATATCCTAATGCATTTAACATATGCAGTGGGGTGGAGCAACAAAGTGAAGGAACTAAAGATGGGAGGAATAAAAATGCAGTGTGAGGGAAGAAAAGCTTGCTAAAAATATTGACTTTCTATTGATGTCTAACTGAATTCCAACAGTATATTTATACAGACCTGCAGTGTTGGGTTTTAACTGGAAAAATACATCAACTATATATATTTCACAGGCCCAATAAAATCGTATTAGTTGTAAACCTGTAGGTCACTCTAAAGTAATATTTTAATAAATCTGTGCTGATATATGGGACATTATCTAGCCTGCACACATGAAAAAACAACATTAAGACTATTCTTTATTCTGCCAGGTTTAATGTCCCATTTAAGTCAAATTACCAACAAAATTATTGTCCATGATTCCCTTGACTAGAGCTTATTCATATCACTAGATTTATACATCATGTTCAATTTGACACAGTCGAATCATTGTAATGATTCCCATCAATAAAAGCAGATAATGAAATGCCAGATATGCCTTGGATATTACTCATAACTATGCAAATCCACATGACTAGAATCAAATTTTTCGATGTAATAAACAAATAAATATATGCAATGCATACTGCATAAACACCCCAATGTACAGAATGCATTTACAATGCATGTTGCATGGAACAAATGCCAAACTGCAGGAAATGCACTTGCATCACCTACGCAGGTGTCAGAGTTAGAAGAAACAATCCATTACTGTATTACAATCCTCAGAACACTATCAAGTCCAGATTCTGGTCAGTTAGTCAGTGGTCTCTAGTCTTCATTTAAAATCATGTAATTCAAAGAATATACAGGTTGAAACTTTCTCCTGCAGCATTCCGTGACTTGGCAACTCCCATGGCCTGGTATGTTTTGAATCTGTAGTACAGATCTATACTAATAACTAATTCTAACTAAGATCTAAAATTAACTATCTGTACTAATCTGTAGCTAATTAACCTCCAGTGCAACTTGGGGGGATGTTGTGGGGGGGGGGGGGCACAGTGGTTGCAGAGAAACATGGAATGTGCACATGAGGCAAAAGAGCAGCCTTTTCAAGGAAAATATGACCTGTTCCTGCTCCTAATTTTTTTTGCCCTTCTGAAAATCTGTTTTGGTAGAGCCATATATAAATAACAGAAAAGTATTCTAAGATGGCATTATTTTGCAGCAGTCCTCCTGCCCTCTAGTTTACCCTGCCAGGTGACACCCACCCCCAACCCCTTCACAACAGTCCCATCCAAGCTCAATCCAATGTTCAAGGTCCCAATCCAGTCCACAACCTTTCACTCTGCCCCTCCCCCACTCATCACTACTTTTAGTGAAGAAGCTATTCTTAATATATCAGTTTCAAATTAAATTTTTTCTAACGAAAATTTATGTTCTCTTGGACAACTTTGAATTAGTAGTCTGCCTTCCTTAATCACCATCTTTCTAGGCTGGTGAGTTGCAGCTCCCTCATGATCCTAGATCAGCTCCTTCTCTGTCTTCACCAGATACATATATGCTCTTTTGGTAAAATGGAAAATGCTAAAAGCAGATTGAAAACGTTTGTGTTAACCCTGTCTTGGAATTGTGCTGATACTTCTTCAGTGATATCCTGAAGTGTCGATCTAAACTGCACTAATACATGAGCTCTGACTGAGGAAGGAGAAGTCGGCTCTCTACTCAAGGTAGATTTATGTTAAAGAAAGATTTAGTTGAAGTTGTGAAGCTGAGGAAAGAGATCAATAAACTAAGAAAATATTGGAGAGATGCATGGAAAGAAAGTATCAAAAATAAGAACTCAGAAATTGAAATAACAAAAATGCAGATGCTGCAAGGATCTGATGATTGGTCTTCCACCTGAAATGTCAACTCTGCTTCTCTTTCCACAAATGCCACCCGACCACTGAGCCTTTCCCACATCTTCTGTTTTTATTTTCATATGAGTGCTACTATATTTGCAAGCAAGGTTACCAGAGAAGGCACTGAAGTGAACAATGAATTCAGGTGGATTCTGGAAGGACATGAGAAGGTATGTTGATAAGACTAAAAATATATCTAAAAGGGCCTGGATTATGTTTCAGAACAATGTTTATATCCTTATAATTTCTGCCATGAACTTTTTGATGCCTTCATTGAACACTGCTCATGATATTCAAAAGAGTAATCTGCTTGTTCGCCTGAATTAAATGTACACTTGTCTTGTGTGGACATTGGTATCTACAAAACATAATCTTTGCCTACTCTTGAAGTTTCTTCTCAAAAATAAAGAATTCTGAGAACAAATACTCATTGGCATTACTTTCAAATTAGTGTGAGGAGGAATCTCAAATGACATAAGCAAATCTTCTTCCAGCTCCAGTGGACAGAAACTAAATTGTCATGCAATAAGAACTTCCATAGCAAGAAGATATACAGTAATACTTCCATAGCAAGTATAGTGGAAAGCATTCTGACTGGTTACATCTCAGCCTGGTATGGAGGCTCCAATGCACAGGATCGCAAGATGCTGCATAGGGTTGTAGACTCCGCCAGCTCCATCACGGGCACAACCGATGCCTGAAGAAGGCGGCATCCATCGCTAAGGACCCTCACCATCCAAGACATGCCCTCTTCTCATTACTACCATCAGGGAGGAAGTACAGGAGCCTGAAGACCAACACTCAACCATTTAGAAACAGCTTCTTCCCCTCCACCATCAGATTTCTGAGTGGCCCATGAACCCAAGAACACTACTTCTTTATTCTTCTTTTTGCACTATTTATTTATTTCGTAATTTATAGCAATTTTATGTCTTTGTACTGTACTGCAACTGCAAAACAACAAATTTCACAACATACAAGTCAGTGATAATAAACCTGATTCTGATACTACTACGATCAAACTGGTTTCATTCATACAACAAAATTCAATCATGGGATCTCATACCCCCTGTATTAGAAACAATGGAAGGCCTATTTCCACAACTCACCAAGCAAGTGCCCTTGTGTGGAAATCACTGATCTATAGATTGTGTTTCATAACCATAAAAAACAGAACACAGCCCTGTGATCTCCCTCTACTCAATCACCAAAGTGCAGAATCAGCCTTTGGGATCTGTCTCCCAAATCCATTAGGAAAGAACTCAGTGCTATTTATTTTCCTTATGTCCTCAACACCACCTTTCAACAGTTTCAGCCCCCCATTAGAGAGACTCTATTTAAATTGTACCTTCATGACCTCTAAAATATATAAAAGTGTTTCACAACCAATGTGTTTTCTGAAGTTTAGTCACAGTTATAATGCAGGAAACGTGGCAGCCATTTTGCAGATGGAAAGCTTCGATAAACAGCAACACTGTAGTGACTGGTTTTTCTGTTTTAGTTATGTTAGTTGAGGAATAAATATTGTCCAGCCACAGTTGTCATACAGCACTGTTACTATTTTCTTCTGGATCTGTTTCGCAACCTGAAATTTAGTTTGAGGTTTACGAGTGTTGCACTGCTAATCTTTTGTCCAATAGTCCTGGCTCTATTCAACCAGTTTGTTAAGCTTAACCCTTACAAGTACCCTTATTTTAAAGATTTATTTTAAACAGCCAGAAAGCAGGCCATTTTGCAGGTTAGTATTCATGCTTTTCACAGAATCAATAAAAGGTACAGCACAGAAACTTGGCTGTGTGGATCCAGAATTGGCTTGCCCATAGAAGACAGGGGGTGGTGGTAGATGGAACGTATTCTGCCTGGAGGTTGGTGACCAGTGGTGTTCCACAGGGATCTGTTCTGGGACCCCTGCTCTTTGTAAATGACTTGGATGAGGATGTGGAAGGGTGGGTTAGTAAGTTTGCTGATGATACAAAGGTTGGTGGTGTAGTGGATAGTGTAGAAAGTTGCTGTGGATTATAACAGGATATCGGTAGAATGCAGAACTCGGCTGAGAAGTGCCAGATGGAGTTCAACCTGGATAAGTGTGAAGTGATACACTTCGGGAGATCAAATTTGAAGGTAAAATACAAGGTTAATGGCAGGACTCCTAGCAGTGTGGAGGAACAGAGGGATCTTGGGGTCCACATCCATAGATCCCTCAAGGTTGCCACGCAGATCGATAGGGTTGTTAAGAAGGTGTATGGAGTGTTGGCCTTCATTAGTCGGGGTATTGAGTTCAAGTGCCGCAAGGTGATATTGCAGCTCTATAGAACGCCGGTTAGACCGCACTTGGAGTTCAGTTCTGGTCGCCTCATTATAGGAAGGATGTGAAAGCTTTAGAGCGGGTGCAGAGGAAATTTACCAGGATGCTGCCTGGATTGGAAAGCATGTCTTATGAGGATAGGTTGAGCGAGCTAGGGCTTTCTTCTTTGGAAAGGAGGAGGATGAGAGGTGACTTGATAGAGATGTACAAGATGATAAGAGGCATAGATCGCGTGGACAGAGACTTTTTCCCAGGGCGACAATGACTAACACAAGGGGCCATAATTTTAAGGTGATTGGAGGAAGATATAAGGGAGATGTCAGGGGTAAGTTTTTTTTTTTTACACAGAGAGTGGTGGGTGTGTGGAACGCACTGCCGGCAGAGGTTGTGAGGGCAGATACAAAGGGACATTTAAGAGACTCTTAAATAGACACATGAATGATAGAGAAATGGGGAGCTATGTGGGAGGGAAGGGTTAGATAGAGCAGGATAAAATGTCGGCACAAAATTCTGGGCGAAGGCCCTGTACTGTGCTGTAGTGTTCTATGTTCTAGAAACAGGCCCTGACTGCCCAGGTCCTCCATGCCCACTGTGATGCCTATCTATGTTTATCCCATCTGCCAGCATTAGGCCTAAATCGCTCTACTACTTTCCCATACAAGTGCCTGCCCAAATGCCTTTTAAATATTGTAATTATATCTGCCTGCACCACCTCTGGCTGCTCATTCTAGATACTCACCACCCTCTGTGGAAAAACCTGTCTCTCAGATCTCCTTTTAAATCCCTCTCACCTTAAACTTGTGCCCTCTAGTTTTAGACTCCCCTGCCCTGGGAAAAAGATTCTGACTATCTTTTGTATCTATGCCTGTCATAATTTTGTAAATGTGTACAAGTTCATAGCTCAGTGAGAATAAACCCAGCCAATCCGGATTCTCCTTGTAGCTGCCACCCTTCATTCCAGGTAACATTCTGGTGAATCTCTTCTGCACTCATTCTTCCTGTGATATGGCGATCAGAACCACACACAATACTAGCGGTTAGTGTAACGCTTTACAGCGCCAGTGACCCGGGTTCAAATCTGGCCACTGTCTATAAGGAGTTTGTATGTTTTCCCCGTGTCTGCATGGGTTTCCTCCAGGTGCTCCAGTTTCCTCCCACATTCCAAAGACGTACAGGTTAGGAAGTTGTGGGCATGCTATGTTGGTGCCGGAAGCGTGGCGACATTTGTGGGCTGCCCCCAGAACACTATGCAAAAAGATGTATTTCACTGTGTGTTTCAATGTACATGTGACTAATAAAGAAATCTTATCTTATCTTATCTTACTTAAGTGCTGTTTAACCAATGTTTTGTGCAACTGCAACATGATGTCCCAACTCAATGCCTCAGCCTATGAGGCAAGCATACTAATGCCTTTTTCACTACCTTAATCACCTGCATCACCACTTTCAGGGAACTATGGACTTGCATCCCAAGGTCTCCCTGTACATCAACACTCCTAAGGAACTTAACATTACTCTATATCTCCTAATGAAATTTGACCTCCCATAGTACATCACCTACTTTTGAGAAAAGGAAAGCATCTGCAGCCAGTTTATCCAGAACTGCATCATCCAGATGCAATACCCTGCTCATGCATCACGTGTATGCATGTGAAGTACATAAGAAGTAGGAGCAGAGTGCATCATCCAGCTCTTTAAGCTTGTTCTGCCATTCATTGGGTTATGGCCAATCTTCCACCTCAGCTCCATTTTCCAGCACTATCCCTATCTCTCTTGATTCCCTTAATGCCAGAAAGCTATTGATCTGTGTTCTGAATGAACACAATGACTGAGTCTCTGCAGCACTCTGTGGTGGAGAATTCCATCGCTTCTTCACCCACTGAGGAAAAAAGTTTCTCCTTGTCTCAGTCCTAAACTGCCTACCCATTATTCTGAACATGTGCCCTCAGCCAAGGGAAACAACCTTCCTGCACCTCACCTATCAACTCCTTTAAGAACTTTGTATGCTTCAATGAGATCTCTTCTTCTAAACTTCAGAGAATACATTCCCCTTTATTCAATCTCTCCCTACATGGCTAATCCATTGTCCCTGGCACCAGTCTTGTGAATCTTTACTGCACTCCCTCAATGGCAGGTTCATCCTTTCTGAGGTATAGAGACCAAAACTGTACACAATACTTCAGGTACAGTCTCCCCAAGGGCCTACACAATTACAATGAGATCTTTACTCCTGTATTCAAATCCCCTAGTGACAAAGGCGAACATACCATTTGCCCTCTTAAGTGCTTGCTTCCCCTGTCTGTTAGCCTTCAGGGATTTATGTGGCAGGAGACCTACATCCTTTTAAGCTACCCAACCTCTCACTATTTGACAAATACTCCACTTTTCTGTGCACCAAAGTGGATGACCTCACATTTTTCCATGTAATATTCCATCTGCCATGTCCTGATCCACTCACTCAGGTCGTTCATATCCCCTTAAAGCCTCTTTACACTGTACTCACAATCCCACCTAGTTTAGTACCATCAGTAGGACATTTGGACCCTACAGCCAAATTGTTGATAAACCTGGGGACCAGAAGCCCCATCCCTGCTAGACACAGCCTGCCAATCTGCGGACAATCCATTTATTCCCACCTTTTGCTTTCCAGTAACGAATTCTTAATCCATGTCAGTATAATAGCTCCCAATTCTAGGTGCTCTAACCTTGTTGATCAACCTCCTGTGTGGGAACTTATTAAACACCGTCCGAAAATCCAAGTACACCGCATCCACTCATTGCCCTTATCTATTCTACTAGTCACAGCCTTAAAGAATGGTAGTCTAGTTAAATAGGATTTTTCTTTCATAGGTCCAAGTTGGCTCTATATTCTGACTTACATCAATTGTCAATATGGTAATGCTTCAAATTTAAAGTTCTTCTCCTGCTGATTAAATCAATCTGTGGCCTCTCCCTTCCCTATATCTGTATTCTCGTCCAGCATTATAACCCTTGCGCTCCATGAATTCTGGCCTCTTGTCAATTTACCACATCTAAGGCTAACTTCCCCATGAGCTATCCAGATTGCTGAAAAAATTAGGTATGGAATTTGAATCACATATGCATTTAATGAGGCAACTGGAACAAAAATGGGTCCATTGACCTATAATGTTTACTCCCATCAAGCTTCAGGTGCTTGCTGTGGCTAGCAGCCTCAAGAGAAATTTAAACATATCGGTTTGTATGCGAGCAGAGACTGGAAGGAAAATCAGAGAGAACCGGCAATTGGGAGATGGGTTATGGGGAGTAGGTAAGGCAAGTGTTAGCAATTCATGAGTTTAACATTTTTGTTAGAAGAACAGGAATGTTCCTTCCAGCACCAAAACAAAAGGACATGGCTTTAAGGTATTGGGTGGGAAGTTCAAGGGTGATGTCAGAGGGAGGTTTTTCACCCAGAGAGTGGTTGATGCATGGAATGCACTGCCTGAGGTGGTGGTGGAGGCTGATACATTGGACAAGTTCAAGAGATTGTTAGATAAGTATATGGAGGAATTTAAGATAGAGGGATAAGTGGGAGGAAGGGGTTAGATAGTCTTAGGTGTGGTTTGAAGGGTGGCACAACATGGTGGGCTGAAGGGCCTGTATTGTGCCGTACTGTTCTATATACCATGCTGAGTAAAAGAAGTTGTTAATCTGTCAGGAGCAGCCTTCACTGGTCATTGGTTTTGTTGCTGTGTCCAAGAGTACTGACTGGATGATGCAGTATTTAAGTTGGGTCAGTCAATAATGACAAAAGCAATGGAAACAAAGGTGTGGAATCCATTCGACAGCAAACCAAAGGATCTCATGTCAGTAGCAACACACAAAATAATGCTGTAACTCAGTGGGTCAGGCAGTATCTATGGACAGAAATGGACAGTCAACTTTTCAGGCTGAGACCCTTCATCAGGACTGGAAAGGAAGAGGGCAGAAGCCAGGATAAAAGTCTGGGTGGAGGGGGAGAAGTACGAGTTGGTGAATCCAGATCCAGGTGAGGGGGGGGGGGGGGGTAGGTAGGTGGGACAGTCGGGGGGGTTAGTGGGAATGATGTGAGATGCTAGGAGGTGATAGGTGGAAGAAGCAAAGGGCTGAAGAAGATGGAATCTGATAGGAGAGGACAGTGGACCATGGAATAAAGGGAAGGAGGTGGGGATCTCACGTCTGTTTCAGGTTCAAGTCACGAATGCCCATGTACCAGCATTTATCAACATGTCGAGCAATGCATTTTGACCATGGACTATTTAACACTAATACCATATTGAGTGCTTAGGCGCCTGCTGGACTGATGTTTCACAAAAAAATTAAGACCAATGTGCTTGGTAGAAATATATAGTGAAAGTTTTCTTTGCCAGGACTGGAGATATGTGATTCCCAGTATTGAACAACTTTTAATATCTGCAGAAAACGTGCATACAGACATTCTTCAGTTTTGAGGCAACCTACATTTTCTGATTTTACTAGTGAGCAATAATAGAAGTGAAAAATCCTGTCAGTTTAATATATTGACTGTGAATCAAAAGAGTATTTTAATATACATTTTATATCCTTATTGGATGCACACGTAATGCATCTGAACCCTACAATTTCCAAACCATTCAAAAGAATAGCTGTAGAATCACTGTTGACTTTGTGCAGCCTCCTGAGCTGTGCTTCCAAGAACAGCCGTTCACCCAGCTTTTAATAGTAAATTGCCAAATAAATTGCCCGAGAAATTCTTTACAATGATAGACAAAACCAATGATCACCTTGCTGACAATAGAGCTGAGAAACCTTTGCCTTTTAAATATCTGAATAAACGAATGAAATTCACCAACAAATGAAAGCACTGATTCTTAATAAATCTATCAGCCAATAAAGTAGATTGGCTGTTTTACCCATAAAAAACTTTGCATTTCATCTACTGGATAACCCACAGTTAAAATTTCATGGGAGGAAGTACAACATTTTCCAATGCTTCCACATTATGTCTTCTGTTAGTTGAACAGCAAAAGCTTAGCTGCTGCTGAACCACAGTTGCAAAGTAGGCTCTTAGAGCACTCACTCAGCAATCCAAATGCCTTGAAAATATATGCCATGAAGAAGGCATTTTGCCAGTTAATGGAGCAATGGGAAATTCTACACTCTGCCTCTTCCACTTTGGTTTAGAAAGGAGCAGCAATAGCTTGACAAAAGAGAAGAAATTAGGTGGTGATTGAAGCTAGAACATGAGAGCAGCTCTTCACAGGCAAGTCATCTGGAACTGATGATTTGGATCCAAATGAAAAAGCTCTTGCCTTGAGAAATTAGGTTCACTCGAGTCACGAAGCATTTCCATGAGCCTATGCGAGGTCAAATTACTGGGAGGAATGAGAATTGTTGCTACTTGTCATTACTTTTCTTTCATAAGAAATAGGAGCAAGACTCGGCCATCTGGCTCTTCCAACTTGCTCCAACATTCATCAAGATCATGTCTGGTCTTCTATCATGCTGTTTTCCTGAGAGTTATTAGTAGATAATGGTCAAAGACACCCTTTTCTCAAAATTGTGGTTGACAAGACTGTACACAGAGGGGATGTGAGACCAATAACAAAGTTAATGACAAAATAAACCCTGCATGATGTTACGTATCATTTTTATGACATCCTAAAGCCCTTTAAAACAATGAAGCACTTTTGTGGTGACCATTGCAATGCAAGAAATGTGGCAACCAATTTGTACACAGCAATCTCACAAACACCAGTATACTCGAGAGAACTCTCTTGTTCTTCTGCAAAATAGAGCCATGTTAACTTTTCTGGCCAACTGAGAAAATAGACAAGGGCTCACTTTAAAACTTCATGTGAAGGATGGCTCCTCCAATGGTGCAGCATCCTCTCATCTTTTCAATAGATCTTGAACCCTTGACCTGTTGACTCAGAGGAGAGAGTGCTACCAACTGAACCACAGTATGCATACAGAGCATATCAATGTTAGGATCTGGTTGAGGGAGAGAGACAGGCAGTCAAGGGAGTACAGTGGTCACTTGGGATTAAGGACCAATACTGGTGTAAAGGATACGTATCAACATGGATGTTGCAACAAGTGGCCTGTTTCAATAAATTTACTTATTGTATCTGATAATACACTTGGAATTGGGTAATATTGTGGTATTTTGAATCATGCCAAGATATCTACCAATAAACTTTAGATGTGATTTGTAACTTCTCAGATGTGGAACTGACTCTGCTCCCCATTTCCTAACACAAGGCTTGCTCAGCCTCAGCTTTCAGTCCATGCAGCCAAGCTACAGGGGCTCCAATTCTGGCAGTGTTTCAATTTTAGTTTTTTTTTGTTTTCAAGTTGCTCCTTGACATTGCCTATTCAAATCTCTACAACCTCCTCCGGCCCTGCAAGATCCTTGCATTATTCCACAGTGAACTACAAAGATACCCAGGGGTGATTTGAACGTAGAACTCACAACCACAAAAAATGACAAGGAAGATGCATTAGGAAGCTGATAGAGTAGGTGACAGAAAAGGGAAATGAAAGAAATGCTGAGAAGAATTAGATGCAATGGGCAGAGACTCATACAGAATGCAAAAACCAACATAATCTGGTCAGCCACTCTATCCTCTCTGTGACTAAGTTTCTGTTCACCTGTGTAAATGTCCTTTCATTGTTCTTCATCAGAATTTGCTAGAAGAGCCTTGGGAAGCTATACTGTGTTAACAGTTCAACATAAAGTACTGGTTCTATTGTTGTTATTCCAAGAACAAAGCAGAAAGTGGTTGAGGCAGGTACAATAGTAAAATTTAAGAAGGACTTGGATAGATACATGGAGGGGAAGGACTCAGAGGGATATGGGCTGACTGCAGCAAATAGGGACTAGCTGGGTAGGCACCATGGTCAGCATGGACTGGTTGGGCTGAAGGGCCTGTATCCATGCTGTATTACTCTATGACACTAAACACATGAAAAAGGAACAGGAAGATTCAGTGACCCCTCCATTTTGTCCAACAAAGGGAGCTTGGTTAACACAACTGGCAAAAACGTTCTATAGATCTATGGCCAACTAGCATTTGAGCATGGCTCCTCATCACAGGCATGAGAGCAATATATCTTTTGAAAATTTGTCCTCAGGTGTGGGTTATGATGGTAAGGTTGCCCATCAGCATTACAGACTCATTTTCTTGAATCACTGAAATCAATGTGGCGAAGGTGCTCCCACATTAGTAACTACCCTACAGAAAATAAATCTCCATCTCCAGCCAAGTAATGCCTGGACAATACTTGAGCTGAGGTTACCTGCCATTAGTTTATATGGAGTTCCTTTCATTAACTGAGAGATCCCACAGAATAATAAAACAAAAAAAAATCCACACTTAATTTTAATATAAAGTGATAATACAATAGTCTGCAAAAGATCCAGGAACTGGTAACCCCAAGGAATACTAAGTGTAACCTTTTCTTCACAGTAAGAATTACGAGGAAAAATGGAAACTGAGTGAAAGAAAGATTTGAAGACCTATTATTGCCCATTTCAGTCATGTCCCTTTTTTTTAAACAAATTAGAAATTTGTTCAGCTTAACCTACGGAGATGAGAGGCTATCAGTTGGCAAGCCAGCATGAATTTAATTACATTTCCCAGCTCCAAAAACCAGCACATTCTATCTTTGAATATGAAATTATTAATTTAAAACAAAATGTGTGTGGTCTAATGTATGCAATAATGAAGTGGTAGCATGTACATTTTCTAAAATGAAAACTTCACTTTTTATAAACGATTCCTATTTAAAATTATATGTAACAACTGAGGATGCGAAAGAAAAAAACTTGCAGTTCCATCGATCTTTTTATGTTCTTAAAAAATCCCAACTAATTTTACAGCCAAACATCATAAAATCATCTTGATCGTATCAAAAATGCTCTTAACTTTGGCAGCTTTTGGCATTTACCCCAGGGAAAATGGATCCAAGCCCCCTCTCCAGCCAAGCAGTGCCTGGAGAATGCTTGAGTTGGCACACGCACTCCTCTGCTCAATACATTCAAGGCTGAGATTGATAGATTCTTGAGTACTATGGAAAATAAGGGATTTGAGTCAAGAATCAACCAGATCTTGATGGATGGTGATGAAGCCCAAGGGAAGTTTAGGACACACTTCTGATCCTTCTTATTTTTTTAGCTTCCATCGATGTAAATCTATCTAAGATATCTTTATTAGTCACATGTACATCAAAATGCATCTTTGCGTAGAATGTTCTGGGAGCAGCCTACAAGTGTTGCCACACTTCCGGCGCCAAGATAGCATGCCCATAACTTCCTAACCTGTATGTCTTTGGAATGTGAGAGGAAACCGGAGCACCCGGAGGAAACCTATGCAGTCACGGGGAGAACGTACAAACTCCTTACAGGCAGTGGCCGGAATTGAACCCGGGTCACTGGCACTGTAATAGCAATATGCTAACCGCTACGCTACTGTGCCTGCCCACATTACCGTATCTTCCCACATTGTTGTCTTATTTTGTGGAATATATATTTTCTATTTACTAGCTCAAAGGTATTAAAAAAAATCAAATTTTATTTTAATGATATGAAAGGAAGGATCCTCTCTAATTATAATTCATTAAAATGTCTTTATTGTTTTGTATCGAAATGCCAAAGGGCCAAGAGCTCGTCAAAATGTTCTGAACACAAAGTACAGCCCAGCTTCATCATCATCACGTGATCCACATGGTCATCTGCAGCCAGTAATATTCACAGTTAGTTCTGTTATAACCCATGTTTCCATAACACGGATTGATTATAACACAATTGATTGATTTGGAAACACAAATTCTATTATGTGAGTCGTATTGGTTATAGCGCGATTGCGACCAGGAAAAATTGTTTAAATCTGTGTTTTAAAGGCAACTTCCACCTGTTCTGCCATAACACAGCTCTCTATAATGCAAGGTTGCTTTGGAACATAACTATTACGTAAAAGCAGAGCTACCTGTATGTAGTTTATTTTCCCAATCAGTTGGGTGGTCACTTGGAGGAGTTTACCATTACTGAATCAATATTTTGATGGGGTGGTGTGGAGATAATTTTAATCTGACCTTATCATCAAGGTAAATCAAGCTCAAAGAACAGATGTTTAAAATCAATCAATTGATTTGCCCAACATATTTTCCCATCTTCCTCTGAGCTGATGGCAAAGTTGCTCGACTGAAGCTGATCAAGTCTTCCTTAGCTATTGGATTTAAAGTTTCTTCCATATATTGAGCTATTCAGGTTAGAACAACAGACATTACTACAAGTTCTTGCCAGGAGTATTAGATGCAGAGATGGGATTACAAGAGGTTGTTTAAAGTAAGTCACATTAAACTGTTCCTGTGGGACGAGGGGGAGCAAGATTTCATTGTGAGCCCCACAAGGCAACTTAAAAGCTGTCCTACTCTTCCCTTTCCCTCTTGCAAGACACTCCAGCAATCTCCATTTCACAACTGCCAGTGAGTATTCCTTCGAAGCAGCACACAAACTCCAGCTGTCTGCTCCTGCTAGCCAGTCAGTCCATCATCCCACCTCATTTTAAAGGATTAGGAAGGGAATTTCAGAGCTCAGTAGGCCAATTTAACAGAGCAAGAACGTCCCAATGTGCAGAACAGGTATATAATCAAATAAAAATGACACCAAGCTAGATAAGGAGGTATCAGGCCAGATGATCAAAGGCTTAGTGAGATGGGTTTTATATTGGCACCTTAAAGTAAGAAAGAGGTAGTAAGACTTAAATTCTTGAGCTTTGGCAATTGAGGAGGAATTAAGTTCAGGGATGCTCGTTTGTGGGAACACAGCATTCTTGGAGAGTTACCAGGCTGAGAAGATCACTGAGGTAAGGAGTGGTGAGCCTCTGGAGCAACTTGAATATATTGATAAATTTGAACAGATAACATAGGATGGTAAGTAAGAATTGAGTAAGAATTCAAAGTAATTTTCTCCTTCCCCTTTCTCATTCCGGAGATAACAACTATTGCGTAAGCTGGTTTTTCCACTCATTTATTACAAACATTCAAAGGCACGGCCTTCACCCCAAACACCAACCAAGCTAATTGTTTATCCAATCTTGCTTAAATAACTTTCAGAAACAATTTGTGCAGCTAATGTGTTTTCATTAACTAGGTGGGAACACGTGGACATTCTAGGTATCTACTGAATCTGAAAAGTGTTGAGAAATTGCCCTCCTCACGAGGGATACTGCCTCAAGCCTTTCTTGGCCATGCAGCTGCCCCAAATTCCCAATACTGTAATCTCCTCCAGTCTTTCAATTTTGCAAGATCTCTGAGCTCCTCCAATGCTTCAATTCGATTGCTTCACCATTGGTGGCTAATACCAGCTTCCATGGATCTAAGCTCTGAAACTCCCTTCCTAAATCTCTTTAACTTGTAGAATCATTGAACCGTACAGCATAGAATTGATCCCATTTGGCCCAGCTCATCCATGCCAACTGAGTTCCCTCTTTAAGATATTTATTGAGTACATGTACATCAAAACACAGTGAAATGCGTCTTTTTGCATTACTGAGAATGTGCTGGGGGCAGCCCACAAGTGTCGCCATGCTTCTGGCACCAACAAGAGCATGCCCACAGCTCCTAACCTGTACATCTTTGGAATGTGGGAGGAACCGGAGCACCCGGAGGAAACTCATGCAGACACGGGGAGGACATACTTACAGACAGGATGATAAGGAAGATGTCCTTACAGACAGCGGCGAGAATTGAACCGGGTCGCTAGCACTGTAATAGCGTTATGCTAACCGCTACACTAACACTAATCCCACTTGACTGCATTAGGCCCACATCCCTCTATGCCTTTCCTATCTAAGTATCTGTCCAAATGCCTTTCAAGAATTGCAATTGCATTTGCCTCTACCACCTTCTCTGATAGTTTATTCCAGATAACTACCACCCTGTGTCAAAAACTTATCCCTTGGATCTCTTTAAATTTCTCCCCTCTCACCTTAAACCTGTGGCCTCTAGTTCTGGATTCCACTACCCTGGGAAAATAGACCATCTATCCTATCTGTGCCCCTTATCATTTTAGTAACTTCTGCAAGATCACCTCTCAGCTTCCTACATTCCAGTGAGAATAATCCCAGCCTATCCAAACACTCATAACAACAGCCCTTATCCCAGGCAACATGCTGGTGAATCTCTTCTGCATTGTCTCTATTCCTACCACATTTTTTCTGTAGTGTGGCAACCAGAACTATATGCAGTACTCCAAATGTGATCGAACCAGTGTTTAGTACAGCTGCAGTATGACGTGTATATTACAAACAACAAAGATTCCAACACCAATCCCTGCGGTACAGACTTCCAGTCATAAAAATGCCCATCCACCACAAACCTCTGCCTCCTATCACCAAGCCAATTTTTGGCCCACTTTACAAACACACTTCGGATGTCTTGTGCCTCAGCCTTCTGAACCAGCTTACCATGTGGAACCTTTTCAAAAGCCTAACTGAAGCCCATATGAACCATGACTACCATGCTGCCTTCATCAATTTTCTTAGTGGCTTCCTCAAAAACAACTCAGATTTGTGAAGCATGATCTCCTTTGCACAAAACAATGCTGACTCCTCCTACTCAACCCCTGCCTTTCCAAGTGAATATAAATCCTGGGATAGATCCTGTCCACCCTAATGTGCTCCAATATTTCTAACACTTCCTATTACGTACATGCTCCAGAATATCAGCATATGCTTAACTCTCCAGCCTCCACAAACTCCTTCCTGGTGAATACCGATGAGAAGTATTTATTCAGGACCTTACTCTGGATTGCTGCCTGTGCCACACACCAGTGAGGGTGAGAATAGGTTGATTTGGCAGATGAATGCGTGGCTGACGAGTTGGTGCAGGGGGCAGGGTTTCAGATTGTTAATCATTGGAACCTCTTCTAGGGAAGGTATGACCTGTACAAAAGGGATGGGTCACACTTGAACTGGAGGGGGACCAATATTCTTGCAGGCAGGTTTGCGAGAGCTCTTGAGGAGGGTTTAAACTAGTTATACAGGGGGATGGGAACCCAACTGACAGGTCAGAGGTTGGTTGATTTTGTGTACAAGTAGATGCAGTGTGTAGAAAGACTGTGAGGAAGGATAGGCAGTTGAAAGGGCAAAATGGCAGTCAGTTGGATGGGCTCAAGTGCGTCTACTTTAATGCGAAAAGTATTAGGAACAAGGGTGATGAACTAAGAGCATAGGTAAGTACATGGAACTATGACATGGTGGCCATTACAGAGACTTGGCTGTTACAAGGGCAGGAATGGCTGCTGGATATTATGGGGTTTAGATGTTTCAAAAGGGACAGTGGTGGAGGTAAAAGAGGTGGGGGAGTGACTTTGCTGATCAGGGACAGTGTCACAGCTGTAGAAAGGGAGAACATCCTGGAAGGACTGTCAACTGAGTCAGTGTGGGTGGAAGTCAGAAACAGGAAGGGAGCAATCACTCTATTGGGAGTATTCGACAGAGCGCCCCAACAGCAGCAGAGATGCTGAGGAGCAGGTTGGGAGGCAGATTTTAGAGAGGTGTTTTGGAGAGTGTTGTTGTCATGGGTGATTTCAGCTTCCCGAATATTGATTGGCATCTCCTAAGTGTAAAGGGGATAGATGGGGCAGAGTTTGTTGGGTGTGTCCAGGAAGGATTCCTGACACAGTATGTGGACTAGCTGACAAGAGGAGAGGCCAGACTGGACCTGGTACTAGGCAATGAGCCTGGTCAGGTTTCAGATGTCTTGGTGGGAGAGCATTTTGGAGACAGTGACCATAACACCTTGACCTTTACCATAGCCTTGGTGAGGGATAGGAGCAAATGAGATGGGAAAGTAATTAATTGGGGGAGGGGGAATTATGATGCTATTAGGCAGGACCTTGGGAGCGTAAATTGGGAACAGATGTTCTTGATCAAGTGCACAATGGAAATGTGGAGTTGTTTCGGGAGTACTTTCATGGGGTAGGGTAAGGATGGTAGAGTGAAGGAACCATGGTTGAGAAGAGAATATCTTGTCAAGAGGAAGAAAGAAGCTTACCCAAGGTTTAGAAGTCAAAGATTAGACAGGGCCCTGAAGAGTTACAAGGTAGCCAGGAGGGGACTTAAGAATGAACTTAGGAGAGCTAGAAGGGGGCATGAGAAGGCCTTGGCGAGTAGAATTAAGGTAAGCCCCAAGGCGTTTTATGCATATGTGAAGAATAGGAGGACGACCAGAGTGAGGGTAGGGCTGATCAGGGATAAAAGAGGAAACATCTGCCTGGAGTCGGAAGAGGTAGGGGAGGTCCTTAATGCATACTTTGCTTCGGTATTCACCAGTGAGAGAGACCTTGTCATTTGTGAGGATGGCGTACAACAGGCTGATACGCTAGGGCATGTCAAAGTGAAGAAAGAGGATGTGCTGGAACTTTTGAAAAACATTCGGACAGATAATTCACCAGGGCCATACGGGATATATCCAAGGTCATTAGGGGAAGCAAGGGAAGGGATTGCTGCACCATTGGTGATGATATTTGCGTCATCACTTGCCACAGGAGTAGTGGCAGATGATTGGAGGATGGCAAATGATGTTACTTTGTGTAAGAAAGGGAGTAACGATAGCCCTGGGAATTACAAACCAGTGAGTCTTACTTCAGTCGTGGGCAAATTACTGGAGAAGATTCTTAGAGACAGGACACATGGGCATTTGGAGAAGCACAGGCTGTTTAGGGACAGTTAGCATGGCTTTGTGAGGGGCAAGTCGTGCCTTACGAGCCTGACTGAATTTGAGGATGTGCCAAAGCACATTGATGAAGGTAGAGCAGTGGATGTGGTGTACATGGATTTTAGTAAGGCGTTTGATAAGGTTCCTCATGGAAGGCATATTCAGAAAGTCAGGAGGCATGGGATCCAGGGAAACCTGGCTATGTGGATTCAGAATTGGCTTGCCCATAGAAGACAGAGGGTGGTGGTAGATGGAGCGTATTCTGCCTGGAGGTCGGTGACCAGTGGTGTTCCTCAGGGGTCTGTTCTCGGACCCCTGCTCTTAGTGATTTTTTATAAATGACTTGGATGAGGATGTGGAAGGATGGGTTTGTAAGTTTGCTGATGACATGAAGGTTGGTAGTGTTGTGGATAGTGTAGAAGGTTGCTGTAGGTTACATCAGGACATTGATAGGATGCAGAGCTGGGCTGAGAAGTGGCAGATGGAGTTCAACCCGGAAAAGTGTGAAGTGATACACATTGGGAGATCGAATTTCAAGGTTAATAGCAGGACTTTTAGCAGTGTGGAGGAACAGAGGGATCTTGGGGTCCACCTTGGGATCCCTCAAGGTTGCCGCGCAGGTTGATAGGGTTGTTAAGAAGGCATATGGTGTTTTGCTCTTCATTAGTCGGGGCATTGAGTTCAAGAGCTGCAGGTCTATAGAACTCTGGTTAGACCACACTTGGAGTATTGTGTTCAGTTCTGGTCTGGTCACCTCATTGTAGGATGGATGTGGAAGCTTTAAAGAGGGTGCAGAGGAGATTTACCAGGATGCTGTCTGGATTGGAGAGCACGTCTTATGAGGATAGGTTGAAAGAGCTAGGGCTTTTCTCTTTGGAGAGGAGGATGATGAGAGGTGACCATAGATGTGTACAAGATGATAAGAGGCATAGATCAAGTGGACAGTCAGAAACTTTTTCCCAGGGTGAAAATGGCTAACACGAGGGGGCATAATTTTAAGGTGACTGGAGGAAGATATAAGGGGGATGTCAGGGGTAAGTTTTTTTTTTAAACACAGAGAGCAGTGGGTGCATGGAACACACTGTAGCAGAGGTGGGGAGGCAGATACATTAGGGACATTGAAGACACTCTTAGATAGGCATATGAATGATAGAAGAATGGAGGGCTATATGGGAGGGAAGGGTTAGATAGATCTTAGAGCAGGATAAAATGTTGGCACAACATTGTGGACTGAAGGGCCTGTACTGTGCGCTAATGTTCTATGTACTCATTTGCCCTGGCTCGACACATACCAAGGACCTATTCTTTTCTTGGCTAACTTCTTGCTTCAAATATACCTATAAAAGATTTTAGGATTCTCCTTAATCCTACTTGCCATGGTTATTTTATGGTCCCCTTTTGCCCCCCTAATTTCTCTTAAGTTCTCTTAAATCTCCTATAAACCTCAAATAACTCATTTGATCCTAACTTCCTATACATGACATACACTTTCTTTTTTTCCCCCGATTGAACCTTCAATATCCTTTGCTTCTCTGTCTCCTTTAAGACAATTCCTTAAAACCTACCCTTTTAACCAAGCTTTTCCTCATCGGCCCCAATTTAGCCTAACTTCAATTTTCCTGTTTGTTGGCACTTTTGTGAAGCACCATGTGACATTTTACAACTTTAAAGGTGCTATATAAATGCCAGATGTAGTGTTGTAAATCTCTTCCATTGATGGAATTATAAAAAATGTCCACTTATTTGTCCAACTGCAAGCTGACAAATCTATCCCAGTCATAAGCGATACTTTTGCAGTCTTGTGTTTCTGGCAAGGAGTTTCCCCGCTGGGAGCACATACTGAATGTTTGGATGCACATTGCAAGTGATTTTCCTAGTCATTTGGAAATGGCTTGAATACTGTATGCTACGCAATGATCAACATGTAGTTCCAGAGCACAAGGCACTATGGCAGAAGTATGGTTTAAAAAAATTTTTTTTTTTTTAATGAAATAGGACTAATGCATCCCAAGATTGCACTGATTATTAACCCATTCAGTTCAACTTTGCTCTAATGAATCATGTGGAATTTGCCAACCACTTTATGCCTTGGAGTTTTCAGTGTCCAAATAGGGATTGAACAGAAGTGTTCTGCAAAGCGGTTACCCAAACTGCATTTGGTTTCCCCTAATGTAAAGGAAGACACACCATCAGCACCGAATGCAGTACATTCAATTGTTAAAGGTACAAGTAAATTTGCCTAGAAGGAGTGTTGAGATTCCTGAATGCAGGAGGAGGATTTTGGGCAGCTGGAAAGGTCGCAGATATTATCAAATACAACAGGGTCAGTTTATGCTTTGAGTATGGTCCTTGCCTAGAAATGAGTATAAAAATTTAGACTGATGTCCCAGTACAGTAGTAAGGAAATACTGCATTGTTGGAGAGGCCACCTTTCTGATGAGATGTTTATCCAAAGCGCAGTTGCACTCCCAGGGGGACATAAATGATCCCTTTTCAAAGATGTGTGCGGAGATCTGGCCTGTACTCATCCATTGTCCATTGCTTCAATTGGGTACTGGGAAAGCAAAACATCTGATTATTATTTCATTGTTATTTGTGGGAGCTTGATGTGTGAAAATCAACTGCCGCATGTCTTTCATGGCTACTCTTCAAGAAGTACTCCATTGGCTGTAACATACTTTGAGACATCTCGAAAGGAGTGTGTAAGACACAATGAAAGTCCTTCTTTCTTCTGGCAACCATGGAGAGCATTTTGATTGACAGGGATAGAATATCCAGGTAACAGCAATTCCTCAGGGGCCACTGCACGCATTCCAACAAAGACTGTGAACAATGTCCTTTCCTTTCCATTAATGTCCCCTTTTCTGTAGAGAACAAACCAGATTTCATTTTGTGCTGCCTCATCAATGTCAAGGGCACAGTCTTCCACTCCACCATTCATTGGCGAGGTACATGAGATCCTAAACAAGGACTGTTAGAAATGTTCTTTTTTAAATGAGAAAGTGCTAATCTATATAGTGTTAATGTATATCAAAAAAAATAGGCACTCTCTATATTACACTCCTGCACTGTTCCAATTACAGATCGGAAGGCCCTCCCTGGATATTGTCATTCTACCTGTGTTCCTGGAATGCTCTGGTTAGCCTGTGCCAACATATGAAAACCATCAAACATCTGCCACATTGCAGCATCAGCCAATGTCTGGGCCTGTAACCTTTTAGCACAGGTCATTGGGTAATCAGCAGAAGCAGTGATTTCTCCTTGGTCACTGGAATCCTGCACTAACCCTCGGCAGTCTGACGCTGTGGCAGTCAGGCGGTGGAGGTTTTCTTCTCATTCATCTTTTATCAGTTATTAATGGATTGAACAGAGATGTAGAATGCACCGAGATATCCAGCGGGATGAGGCAGCTTCACAGGACATAGAACAGTACAGCACACTACAGGCCCTTCAGCCCATAATGTCTGTGCCAACCACATCAATCTAACTAATCCAATCTGCCTGCAAAAGTCTGTATCCTTCTATTCCCTGCCTATTTATGTGTCTGTCTAAATGCCTCTTTCCCAAGGCAAATTAAAGGTGATTGGGCTTGAGGCAACTGGCAGAAAGATTAAGGTGAGAAACAAAATTACCCAGAGTTGGTAGTCTGCAACTGACTGTCTGAAAGGTAGAGAGAAAGAAGCCCTGATTAGATTTAAAAAGTACTTGGATGAGCACTCAGTGTTCTGTGACTGAGAAAGTGTGGAGCAGGTCCTGGGAAGTGGGATCAATCTGAATACCCCTTTATCAGCTGAGAAGAGCACAATGGCCCAAATGGCCTCTGCTTAAGCACAGAACTCGTGCTCAACCAGGCAGTAGTGAGCCTTGCTTCCTATGTGCTTGAGACATAAACTACATACAGCAGGCACCTCAAGGCGCAAGGGAGATACCTCCAACATTATCTTTCCTGTGGATATGGAAGACAAGTTAATCAACTTCAATGTCTTCTCCCAGGCCAATATCCCAATCACTGAGTCCCATTGGAGAGGCCACATCGATTGCATGCCTGCCAGCAGACTACTGAAGCTGAAGCTCTACCCCAGGCTCCATCTACATTACCAGGTAAACAGGGGAAAAGATTCAAGGATGTTCTCAAAGCCTCCTTGAAAAAAAAAATTAACATCCCCACCGATTCCTGGGAATCCTTGGTCTAATAAGCATTCAGAGTGAAGGGGCATTTGGAATGGCACTAAAACCTGGAGTCCATGTATCAGGAGCACAAGGAAGCTTGGTGTAAATGGCAGAAGTGCAATACCTCACAAATTACCTGCCCAGTCAGCTACCTCCTGCCCTATCTGTGGTAGAGTCTGTGGTTCTCATATTGGTTTCATCAGTCACTTCAGTACCCGCTGAATTGAAGCAGAAGCAAGAGGTCCTCGATCCCAAGGGGCTGGCTGAGGAGAATTTATGATGATTCCACAGCAGACTGCTCAAACTTGCAACAGGTCCACATTACCACAAGGTGGCAGATTTGACTTGCTTGAAGCTGTGAAATTGCAATAATCCAATTGACGTTTCCGATTATGTCATTGAGGGAGTGAGATTTAAGCATCAGGCTTGGAACTGAACAATCCTGATGGGCCGTAATCCTACCTCCAGCTGAGTGCAAGAAAAAAAACACAAAGCTTTGATCGGACACAACAGTGGGATGACAGGTTCACAAATAAACTGAATTATATTTCCATACAGTGAACTGGGAAAGCAGTTTTGTGCTTGAACTTACTAATCAATAAACCTGAAGGCATTACACTTCAGGAAAAGCAAGCATAATAAAGAAAGTCTTAATAAAATCGCACTCGAGAACTGGAGATTGATGCACAATAGCTGAATCTCTGAGTAAACTGTCACCTTGATACTCATCCATCTGTCAAGAAGGAATAAATAGAGCAAGAGCAGAGTTTTATTTTACCCTTTCCTAAATAACGTTTATTTCAGCCGAGTTATATTAGCCATGGCTTAGGAGATGGCTCACTTATCTTTACATCAGAAGGTTGTGCCCTGGTCCAGAGACTTGAGTTCAAGAGGTGAGGGTGCTAACTCAATGCAGCATTGTGGGGTGGGTGAGGGTGCACAGCATTGTCCCAGAGGTGCCCTTCCATTAAACCAAAGCTCCTCCTGTTCTCTTGGGTGGATTCAAGGATCCTATATAATGCTGCTTCAGGGTGGGATCGGGGAGGGTTATCTCAATGCTCGGTGTAATAGTTATCCCACAACCAACATCCCATCAACAAATTATCTGCTCACCATCATACTGATGCTGATTTGTTTCCCAGTTTACAACAGTGACTATGGTTCAGAAGTACTTTCTCATCTAGAACACAGAACAGTACAGCACAGGAACACCCCCTTCAGCCCACGATGATGCTGAAGATGAACTCTTGATCTCCCAATCTACCTCGCTGTGGCCCTTGCACTTTATTTGTCTACCTGCACGGCGCTTTCTTGATAGCTGCTACACCATATTCTGCATTGTTTTCTTTTACTACATCGACGTGCTTATGTATGGCATGATCTCCCTGGATGGCAGGCACACAAGATTTTCACTGTCTCTCAGTACATGTGACAACAAAAATAACCAATAAACCAAAATTAACCAAACCAATGTTCCATATTTCATATTCCCTTATAACATAGGAGGCCATTGAGCCCATCAAATCTATGCTGCTTTCAGGGCAATCCCATCAATCTCACCTCCCCACATAACTCCCTGTAACTTATTCTCTCACACATGCCTATTAACACCTCCTTGATTTGCCCAGTAACCACCTACAAAATGGCTAATTTAAAAATGGCCAATCTTTGGGAGGAAATTGGAGCATCCAAGGGAAACCCACACAGACACAGGGAAAATGTTCAAACTCAGAGGCAGCACCCAAGGTCAGGATCTAATCCAGGTCACTGAAGTTGCAAGACACCTGCACTACTCACAGCACCACTGTGTCGAAAGGTCACAAAATGTACTAAAACAATGGAAATCTTCCACACAGTGCAGCAGTTAGTGATAGCTCCAGTGACCCAGGTTCAATCATACGTCTGTGCACAGTTTGCACGTTCGCCCTGTGACCACAATCCTAGGACGTGTTAGTAGACTAAATATCCACTATAAAGTGGCCCTAGTGTATGTGAGTGACGTAGGATCAGTGGGAAATTAATGGGGCACATGAGAGAGAATAGGCCACAGGGAAATAAGTAGGGGATGTGACTGATGGAATGCCCTGAGAAATGGCATAAACTTGATGGGCCCTGTACTAGGATAAAAATAAAAATCTGAATCAAGCTGTAATACCAGGCTCAGGTGGGTAGGTTGATAGCCAAATGAAGGGTAACACTGAATGATGCAGTGCATGAAAGCCATTCCCTCTATCATGCCCATGAAAGCTCTTTGAAAAAGCTCTTCAATGAGTCCCGTTCCAATGCTCCTTCTCATTAGTCCTGTGAACTTTTCCCCTTCAGGTATTAA
This sequence comes from Pristis pectinata, assembly GCF_009764475.1. NCBI lineage: Eukaryota > Metazoa > Chordata > Chondrichthyes > Rhinopristiformes > Pristidae > Pristis > Pristis pectinata. The sequence continues at coordinate 140,428,932 of NC_067405.1, read as the reverse complement.
TTCAAATCACTTCTGCAAGTCATTGTTGAAGATGCTCCCATTGCCTGACTAGGCAGTGCATTTCAGATCATAATGGCTCTATGCGTGAAATAATTTTCTTCAAGATCTTTAAAACTACATTAAACTACCATCAGTAAATGCAGCTGTGAGTGTACACCTTAAAACTCCCTTAACCAGAAGAAGTGAAGTACAGTTCCAACAAAATGCAGTTGATTTGCAAAGACGATGATTGCAGTTTTTTCATCATTTGTGCAACTAACAAGAATATTTGGTACTTCATAGTTTTCTCAGTGCCGTGCTTTCAGTAATTAGGTTTGGAGAATGGATGTGCAATTATTCTCTATTAATCTGCAACAAGGGTCACATTACTGTAAATCCCAGCAGGTGCCAGCTAGTGGAATAAACCTAAAACAATCAACAGTACTAGGACAGCTTAAAGATACATCTTGATGGCTATTAAGTAAAAAAAAGAGGTTGATCACTGTACTAATTCACATGAGCCTGTGCCAACTCTTATTACAGGGGTCATGAATTTAAATGTCAGGTGGTAACATTTTGACTCACTCGGAGAAATCCACTGCATCATGTCAAGGAGAAGCAATTTCACGTCGATCTCCTGAGTCGCTCGAAGCAAAAGATAACATTCAAACTGAAAGATTCCCCGATTGCTTTGGTGGGTCCTTCCAAATACAAAAATATCTGTGGATAATACCTTGCAGCAAACAGCTGCCTGAGACTGCCTGAGGAACCATCTCACTAGAATACAGATTTCATCATTGGACCTGCTAAATAATGTTGGCAATCTTTTTATCTGTATCTGGTCACAGACTGTTACCCGTAGATGTCACACAGTAGAGATTATTGCCCAAAGCCATCATAAAGCACAAGCTTATAAGTTCAACCATAATGACGTGAATTTTCCTTCACCCTTGTAATGGGAGCAAAGCTGTCAATATCACAGGTAGGTGAAGGTGGGAGATTGCCTGTCAGCCAAGACACTGCTTCTTGCCAGAAACAAAAATGTTACTGAATGCAACTAAAGGCAAACACAGAGACAAGACACTGCAGATGCTGGAATCTGGAGCAACGAACAAAATGCTGGAGGAAGTCAGCAGGTCAGGCAGCATTCGTGGAGGGAAATGGACAGTTGACATTTTGGGTGGAAACCCTTCATCTGGACTGAAAGGTAGAGGGGGGATAACCAGTCCAGATGAAAAGGTCTCGAGTCAAAATGTCAACTGTCCATTTCCCTCCACAGATGCTGTCTGACCCACCGAGTTTCACCAGCATTTTGTTTGGTGCTAAAAGTAAACATCTCTGTTGATGCTGAGAATCTGAAATTAAAAACAGGTGAACACTCAGCAGGTCAGGCAACATCTGGCAAAAAGACTGCATTTATGTTTCAGATTGTGGAATTTTTGTTAGGACTGTATATAAAATCATGAACTGCATCGAAAGGGTCAATGTGCACACAGTCTTTTTCCCCAGGGTTGGGGAATCAAGAACTAGAGGGCATAGGTTTAAGGTGAGAGGGGAGAGATTTAAAAGAAACCTGAGGGGCAACTTTTTTCATCCAGAGGTTGGTCAGTATACGGAATGAGCTGCCAGAGAAAGTGGTTGAGGCAGGGATATTAACAACATTTAAAAGGAAATTGGACAGGTACATGGATAGGAAAGGTTTAGAGGGACATGAGTCAAAGACAGGCAAATGGGACTCGCTTAGATGGGAATTTTGGTCAGCATGGACCAGTTGGGCTGAATAGCCTGATTCTGTACCGTACAACTCTGTGACCCTATGTTCTGATAAGGGTAGGTCATCAACCTGACATGTTAATCATTGTAAATGAAATTTAAAAAAAAATAGCAGATGCTGTAAATCCAAAATAAAAACAGAAAATGCCAGAAACACTTCAGCATGTCAGGTAGTATCTGGGAAAACTGTTTAACTTTAGTTTTTGTGTTTTTATTTATCTTGATCTGTTTCTTACTCCAGATGTTGCCTGACCTGCTGAATATTTGCAGCATCCCTTGTTTTAGTCTTATATTGCTGTTGAAGTTGGAGGATGCTAGAGATTTAGCAAACCTTTCTGGCAGCCTACTGCCAAGTTCATCTCACCCCTTCAATACCACAACTCGGGCAGTACAGCGGTGCATCTAGTAGAGCTGCTGTCTCTCAGCTCTAGTCAGCCGTGTTCAATCCTTACCTCTGGTGTCATCTGGACCACCAGGCTCGACAGCTTCTATCCTGCTGTTATAAGACTTTTGAACAGACCTTTTGTACGTTATAGATGAACCCTTGACCCCACAATCTACCTTGTCAAGGCCCTTGCACCTTATTGTCTACCTGCACTGCACTTTCTCTGAAACATGAACACTATATTCTGCATTGTTATCACTCTTCCCTTTGTACTACCTCAAAGTACATATGTTTTGAAATGATCCAATTGGATGGCTTGCAAAACTAAGTTTTTCCACTGTATCTCAGTTCACGTGACAATAATAAACCAATACCAATCTGTGCAGAGTTTGCATGTTCTCTCTGTGACTGCTCAGGATTCCTCTGGTTTTCTTCCACATACCAAAGATCTACCAGTTGGTAGGTTAATTGGCTACTTAAAGTTACCACAAGTAGGAGTAGTTATCACTTAAGTGTTACTTAAGTGCCACTTAAGTACCACTTAAGTTACCACGAGTATGTAGTAGGAGAATCAGGATGGAGTTGATAGGCATGTGAGAGAGAATAGGTTACAGGGAACTAAATGGGATTGCTCTGGGGGCTGACATTATCAATGGTCATTAGAAATTATCATGAATGATTTTAATCTGCATATTGATTGGATAAACCAAACCGGCAATGGAATTGTAGAGTTTATGGAATGTATCAGAAATTGCTTGTTAGAGCAATATGTCACAGAAGCTTCTTGGGAACTGGCTATTTCAGATTTGGTCATGTGTAATGAGGAAGGACTAATAAGAGATCTTGTGGTTAAATTTCCCCTCAGAAATAGTGATTATAACATGGTAGAATTCCAGATACAATTTGAGGGAGAACAGCCCTCTAAGACCAGTATCTTCAACTTAAATAAGGGCAAGTATAGTTGTCTGGAATGGACTGGGTAGATGAGCAGTGGCAGATATTCAAACAGCTGGTCTATAACACTCAGCAGAATATATCCTAATTTTAAAGAGAGATTTCATAAGAAAGAGGAACCATCCGTGGTTAACAGAAGAGGTCGAGGATAATGTTATATCAAAATGTAGGGCATACAAAGTGACAAGGGCTAGTGGTAGACCAGAAGACTAGGATTTTTGTTTTGTAGGAACAAGCAACAAAAGACTTAAAAAAAACTTAAAGACCGAAGAAAAGAGAAAATTGTTTTTGAGAGAAAACTTCCATGTGATTCAAAATGAACAGTAAGACTTTCCATCGATACATAAAAAGGTGGCTGAGGTAAGTGTGGGACCTCCAGAGAATTCGTCTGGTGATGTAATAACAGGAAACAAAAAATTAGCAGATAAGTTAAATCACTTCTTTTTGTATCAGTCTTCACTGTGGAGAACATTGCAATTAACCCAAAGAAAACAGATGGGCTAATTTCAAATAACATGGAATAACTTGTAAATACCCCAATCACAAGGGACAAAGTACGAGAGAAACTCACAGGACTAAAGGCAGACCAAGACCCAATGACCTGCATTCAAGGTTTGTTTTAAAAAGGAAGTGGCTGCAAAGATTGTGGATTTTTTTTTTTCAAAATACATCAAATTCAGGGAGGGTACCAAGGAGTGGAAACTAGCAACATGGCTCCCTTGTTCAAGAAGGGATGAAGACAAAAGGCTCGGAACTATAGGCCAATTAGTTTAACATCTACTGTCGTCAAAATGCTGGAGTCAATAACTCAAGGAGGAATTAGCTAATCATTTCAGAAGTTTATGATAATCAAACAAGTCAACGTGGTTTATGAAAGGTAAATCATGTTTGACAAACTTTCTGGAATTCTTTGAGGATGCAATAGTGAGAGTCAATAGAGGGGAACCTGAACATGCAGTGTATTGGATTTCCAGAAGGCATTTGGCAAGACGCCGCAAAAGAAGAGGTTGGTATATAAATTAAGACCTCATGGCATTGGAGAAGGCTGTGTTAACATGGATTGAAAACTAGCTGTTATGTAGAAAACAGAGAGTTGGAATAAATAGGTTTTATTTTAGATTGGAAGGATGTAACTAGAGGAGTACCTCAGGCATCAATTCTTGGCCCCCAATTTTTACTATTTATATTAATGACCTGAAGAAGGGGGGCAAAATAAGATATCCAAGTTTGTCAATGACAGGAAAAAATAGTTGGAAGAGCATGTTGAAATGAAGATATTGTGACTCTGCAAACGGGATACAGATCAATTGGATGAAAGCTCAGCAAGTGGAATTCAACATGAGAGTGCATGGTCATGCACTTCAGTAAGAGGGATCAAAATGTTATCTAAATGGAAAGAGACAAAGTGAGTGAAATACAGAAGGATCAATGTGTTCTTGTGCATGAATCACAGAAAGATAATATGCAGGTGCAGTGAGTAGTTAAGAGAAGAAATGGTACATTGGCTTTTATTGCAAGGGGTTGGAATTTAGAAATGAGGAAGTTTTGTTACAATTGTACAGGGTGCTGGTGAGGCCACACCTGGAGTACTGTGCACAGTTTTGGTCCCCTTACCTTAAAGAAGATAATAGCATTGGAGGCAGTCCAAAAGAGATTAAACAGACTGATTTCAGGCATGAGAGGACCCTCTTAGCAAGAGATGGTAAGCAGGTTGGGTCTGTATTCTTTGGAGTTTAGAAAAATGAGGGGTGACCTTACAGAGACATACAAGATCCTGAAGAAGCTTGCCAGGGTAGATGATGAGATGCTTTCACTAATGGGAGAGTCTCAAAGAGAAGACTTAGTTACAAGCTAAGGGGCTGTTCATTCAAAATTGAGGTGTGTTGGCATTTATTTTCACAGGTGATGAATCTCTGGAATTGTGGAGGCTAGATCATTAGAAATATTTAAGGTGGAGGCAGATAAGACCATGGAAATGAGGCCTATGGGGAATTAGCACAGAGGAGGGGATGAGGCCCATGTAGATCAGCCATGTCCATATTGAATGGCAGGACAGGCTCGAAGGGTCAGGTGGCCAACTCCTGCTCCTATTTTTTTCCTTCTGTTCTTTCCTTTGCTCTTGTGACACAGACTTGATGGGTTGGATGGCCTATTTCTATATCATAGTAAAAGAAGAACCTTGTGCTGGTTTCACTGTCAGATTTCCAGGTCATGGAAGCCTTCCCATATTTTCTATGCTTCCATCTGCCATATTATACCCACAGCCCCTGATATTCTGCAGTAAGTCTTTAATTTCCTTTTAACCATTCTTTGTTTGCAATTCTACCTTTCAATCATCCTCTTTTGCCTTGCACCATCATCCCCTGTGTCACTTTAATCACTCCTCTTACCCTCATGACAGATCTTGTCCTTTGCTTGTTTCCTGTCCAGTCCTGATAATAGGTCTCGACTCAAAACGTCAACTGTTTATTTCCCTACATAGATGCTGCCTGACCTGCTGAGTTCCTCCAGCATTTTGTGTGTGTTGCTCCAGATTCCAGCATGTGCAGAATCTCATCTCCTTTGCTCTGCCACCCTCCTCCTTGCCACTTTTCCATGACTACTTGCCATCTCCCTGGCCCTACACTCATCTCTGGAACATCTGGACACTAAAGACACCTCCGTTAGACTATTGTTTGATGACTACAGCTCCACCTACAATACTATAATTTCAAGCAAATGCATCTCCAAACTCAGACCTGGGACTCAACACCTCCCTTTGCAACTGGATCCTTGACTTCCTGACCAACAGACCGCAATCACTAAGGATAGGCAGCAACACCTTTGGCACGATTATTCTCAACACTGGTACCCCATAAGGATGTGTCCTCAGCCCCCTACTCTACTCCCTCTATGCACTCACGACTATAAGATAAGATAAATAAATATCTTATCTACCTTAACATTGCTAGAGTTGAGAGCTTCAAGTTCCTAGGAGTAAACATCACCAATGGCCTGTCCTGGTCTAACCATGTAGACGTCACGGCCAAGAAAACTCACCAGCGCCTCTACTTCCTCAGGAGGCTGAAGAAATTTGGCATGTCCCCTTTGACATTCACCAATTTTTTTTTAAATCGATGCACCATGTAGCTGCTACACCAAGCCAGATGCATCGTGGCTTGGTGTGGCAATTGCTCTGACCTTGACGGCAAGAAACTGCAAGCCTCTCCTCCATGGACTCTGTCTACACTTCTTGCTGCTTCAGTAAAGCAGCCAGCATAATCAAAAACACCAACCACCCCAGACATTCTCTCTTCACCCCTCTCCCATTGAGCAGAAGATACAAAAGCCTGAAAGCATGTACCACCAGGCTCAAGGCCAGCTTCTATCCCGCTGTTATGACTATTGAATGATTCCCTAGAACAATAAAATGGATTCTTGACCTCACAATCTACCTCATTATGATCTTGCACCTTATTGTCTACCTGCACTGCACTCTCTGTAACTGTAACATTTTATTCTGTATTCTGTTATTGTTTTACCTTGTACTACCTCAATGCACTCTTGTAATGAATTGATCTGTATAAACTGTGTGCAAGACAGGTTTTTCCACTGTACCTCGGTAAAAGTGACAATAATGAACCAATTTAAATGTCTGATGTCTTCTAGTTCTGATGAAGAGTCATTATATTTAAACAATGTCCCCAATGTGCAGTCAGCAGTAAAGTGACAATGCATGTTTCTGATCTCAGATAAATCTGTCTTAAAAAAAAATCACATTTTCTCTGCCATGGACATCCCCATTCATGACTGAATTTAGTTCTAGCTCTAATTCAAGGGATCACTGGCACCCAGGCCCAGTGGTAGAATGGAACCAGTCATGCAGCCAGTCACCTCACAGACCACAAATCAGGAAATAAAATTTAAAAAAACACTGTTTTACTAGCTACTTAGACATTTTACAGAGCATAAAATCCAAATATAAAGCATTTATTAAAAAAATAACCATGAATGGGTGAACTGCCATTAAAATTTCCTTTCTCAAAGATAATAACAATACAAAAAAAACAGACAACTTGGCATAACGTTAGTGGCAGAAAAAGTATGAGATTCTCAACTAAAGCTTCAGATAGTAAAACAACAGAGTATGTACTGAAAGAAGCTTCCAAAGATTTCACAAGGGAATCTTAACTGATTCTTGCAGAAACTATAGATAAGGGTAAAGTAGTGAATGTTGTGCACAGAGAAAGTTTTCAATTTTGTGCCACATAAGACAACCAAAATAAAAGTTAAAATGTTTGGACCAGAGCCAGGAAACGAGAACAGATTGAAACATGACTGTGGGGAACCACATTTGATCACAAAAAACTAAAATTATTTGGGTTCAGAAACTAGAGATCACTATTGTTATTTGGGCTGTGGTTTGTGGCTTGTTGTCACAGCTACCAATGTGAAGAGATGCACAACAACAAAAAAGGCATAAATGGGCTGGGAATGTGGGTGGAAAATGACAAATTAAACTGAATGGTGTGTTCAGAGGTTCATTTTTGTACAAGGAGTAAGATGTTCATTTATTCCTGCAAAGACACAAAACCAAATGGTGCCCAGGAATAAGGCGATTTGCAGACGCAGATATGTACATCACTAAAATTAATAACAGAGGCTAACAATAAAGTAATGTGACATCCATCCCATTCCCACTCTGACCTCTCTGACTTTGGCATCTTTCAAAGTCCTAACAGAAGCTTGAGGAACAGCATCTTATCTTTCCAGTTTGCATGTCACAGCCATGAGGACTTAACCTTGAATTCAACAATTCTATATAACTGACTTTCCCAGTTTATTATCAAAATTGGCCAGGTTTGTCTTTTATTTCAGATTTCCAGCAACCACAGTGCCTTGTCTCTCACAGTTCCACTACTGTTTCTCCTCTTCTCCTTTCTCATTCATCTCCTTCATCACACTCTCTTACTGGTGCCATGCATTTCATTCAGACTCTCAGTCTCCACCCTATCACAGATATTCCCTCTGTTCACCCCATCCCTCAACTTTCTCTGCAACTGGAATCATGTTAGCTCTCCAGCTTTTCTCAGTTCTAATGAAACATTAACTCTGATTCCCTCTCCACAGATACTGCCCAATCTGCTATTTTCCACACTGTCTTCATTTCAGGTTTACATTAGAATTGTCATGTTTTGAGGCACTGAAGGCATGGAAGAGAATTTCAACAACGGATGGGCTGAGGCAGGTTTGAAATTGGGTAATGTTACAGAGGTGGTAATATGCAATGATGGGGTTATAACAAATGCAGACAAATTCCAGAGGAATAGAATACAAAAGCTGAAAATTTATGCATAATCATGGCGAAGCAATACTTGGACTACTGTGTATACAGTTCTGTTTTCCATATTACGAAAAGAATATTGAAGCACTTGAGAATTGAGTGAATGGAGCAATCAGGAGAGATTGAATAGGCAGAGCTCTTTTCTTCCCTCAAAAGACTAAAAGGAGATGTTTAAAATTACAAAGGAGTTCAATAGAGTGGGACTAGAAAAACTACATTTGATTGTGGGTGATTCCAGAACAAAGAAACAAAGATATAAGACAAGCACTTACAGTGGTGAGAATATAAACTCACATCCATGTGGAATCGTTGAAGTAGTATTGGTATGTTTAAAAGAAATCCTAAATATGTTTAAATACTGTCATGAGATCTTTCATGTCAGTCTGAGACCACAGAGGGAATATGATCCAGCAACGTTGCGCTGAAGCATCAACCAGAACTTTTGGATTCAAAGGCAAGATTGTTCCCAACTAAGCCATGCCTGACACTCAAGGAGGGGCTTAATGTATATATTGGGGGGAGGGGTGAGGGGAAAGGAGGAATTGAAGATATACAGGTTGGAAGAGATATAGGTACAGGTTGGAAGAAGATATTAGAGTGGTAAGTGGCTCATGTGAACCAAAATCCCTGGTGTGAACCAGCTAATTTGATAACATGTTTGTGTGCTTTAGTTAAGAACAGACATAGAACACTACAGCACAGTACAGGCCCTTCGGCCCACAATGTTGTGCCGACATTTTATCCTGCTCTAAGATCTACCTAAATCTTCCCTCCCACATAGCCCCTTATTTTTCTATCATTCATGTGTCTATCTAAGAGCATCTTAAATTTCCCTAACGTATCTGCCCCTACAACCTCTGCTGGCAGTGCGTTCCACGCACCCACCACTCTCTGTGTAAAAAAAAACTTACTCCTGACATCCCCTTTATACCTTCCTCCAATCACCTTAAAATTATGGCCCCTCGTGTTCACCATTGTCGCCCTGGGAAAAAGTCTCTGACTGTCCACTCGATCTATGCCTCTTATCATCTTGTACACCTCTATCAAGTCACCTCTCATCCAAAGAGAAAAGCCCTAGCTCGCTCAACCTATCTCATAAGACATTCTCTCCAATCCAGGCAATATCCTAGTAAATCTCCTCTGCACCCTTTCAAAAGCTTCCACATCCTTTCTATAATAAGGCGAACAGAACTGAACACAATACTCCAAGTGTGGTCTAACCGGAGTTCTATAGAGCTGCAACATCACCTCGCAGCTTTTGAACTCAATACCCCGACTAATGAAGGCCAACACACCATACGCTTTCTTAACAACCCCAATGACCTGCATGGCGACCTTGAGGGATCTATGGATGTGGACCCCAGGATCCCTCTGTTCCTCCACACTGCTAGGAGTCCTGCCATTAACCTTGTATTCTGCCTTCGAATTCGATCTCCCGAAGTGTATCACTTCACACTTGTCTGGGTTGAACTCCATCTGCCACTTCTCAGTCCAGCTCTGCATTCTATCAATATCCTGTTGTAATATCCAGCAACTTTCTACATTATCCACAACACCACCAACCTTTGTATCATCAGCAAACTTACTAACCCACCCTTCCACATCCTCATCCAAGTCATTGATAAAAATCACAAAGAGCAGGGGTCCCAGGAGATCCCTACGGAACACCACTGGTCACCGACCTCCAGGCAGAATACGCTCCATCTACCACCACTCTGTCTTCTATGACTGAGCCAATTCTGGATCCACACAGCCAGGTTTCCCTGGATCCCATGCCTCCTGACTTTCTAAATAAGCCTTCCATGAGGAACCTTATCAAACACCTTATTAAAATCCATGTACACCACATCTACTGCTCTACCTTCATCAATGTGCCTTGTCACATCCTCAAAGAATTCAATCAGGGTCGTGAGGCATGACTAGCCCCTCACAAAGCCATGCTGACTGTCCCTAATCAGCCTATGCTTCTCTAAATGTCCATAAATCCTGTTTCTAAGAATCTTCTCCAGTAATTTGCCCAGACTCACTGGTCTGTAATTCCCAGGGTTATCCCTATTCCCTTTCGTAAAGAAAGGAACAACATTTGCCACCCTCCAATCATCTAGCACTACTCCTGTGGCCAGTGAGGATGCAAAGGTCATCGCCAAAGGCGCAGCAATCTCTTCCCTAGCTTCCCGTAATAACCTTGGATATATCCCATCTGGCCCCGGTGACTTATCCATCCTAATGTTTTTCAATAGTTCCAGCACATCCTCTTTGCTCACATAGAACATGCCCTTGCAAATCAGCCTGTTGTATGCCATCCTCACAAACGTCAAGGTCTTTCTCTCTGGTGAATACTGAAGTAAAGTATTCATTAAGGACCTCCCCTACCTCTTCCGACTCCAGGCACATGTTTCCTCTTTTATCCCTGATCGGTCCTACCCTCACTCTAGTCATCCTCTTATTCTTCACATACACAGAGAACACCTTGGGGTTTTCCTTGATTCTACTCACCAAGGACTTCTCATGCCCCCTTCTAGCTCTGCTAATTCCATTCTTAAGCTCCCTCCTGGCTACCTTGTAACTCTCCAGAGCCCTGTCTGATCCATGCTTTCTAAACCTCAGATAAGCTTCTTTCTTCCTCTTGACAAGATATTCTACATCTCGTGTCAACCATAGTTCCTTCACTCTACCATCCTTACCTTGCCTCAATGGGACAAACCTATCCAGAGCTCCATGCAAGTGTTCCTTAAACAACCTCCACATTTCTGCTGTGCACTTCCCCAAGAATATCTGTTCCCAATTTACGCTCCCAAGTTCCTGCCTAATAGCATCATAATTCCCCCTTCCCCAATTAAATACTTTCCCATATCGTCTGCTCCTATCCCTCTCCAAGGTCAAGGAGTTATGGTCACTATCTCCAAAATGCTCTCCCACCGAGAGATCTGAAACCTGATCAGGTTCATTGCCTAGTACCACGTCTAATAGGGCCTCTCCTCTAGTTGGCCTGTCCACATACTGTATCAGGAATCCTTCCTGTACACACCGAACAAACTCAGTCTTTCTTTCTCTACCGTTCTTCACAGATGCTACTTGACTGGCTGAATATTATCAGCATTTTCTGATTTTATTTCTGATTTCATTTCTGATTTCTTCCATCTGCAATATTTTGTTTTGTTAATTTGTTTCTCAAGGACTCCAATCACTTTTATTGTTTTCTTCTTTTCTGAAATTTTTGTATTTTAAATTCCAAACTTCATCAGATATTATCTTGTCTTATCTCAGCTTCTCTCCTACTCAATTCAACCTCAGTTTTACATTGGTGCCTTGGCTCATAAGAATGCTTTTCATTCCTAAAAAGTTATCCAGATTTTGCATGTGTGGTGAAGTGATTATACTGACATCAAGGTATCTGTCCATAAACATGTTGTGATCTATGAGGTATGGACTTCCCCTTTCCTGACATTGACTCTGATCAGACATTCAGTGGGACCTCTGGCATGTGGCACCATCAAGCTGGCTGAGAAAACAATCATATTAAAGAATTCTCACAGATACCCAAAGCAATTTTTATGAAATGTTTTAACACTTTACAGAGTGAAAATTACAGATTGTAACTGCCAGAACATTAAGGTCGCTGAGATAATGTAACAGGCTTATTAAAATTTTTTTTAATCTTAAGAATTTTTTTTTTTAAAAATCACATAATTTTAAATCAATTATCTGAAGGAATGAAAACTGACACAAATAACAAATTTTTCAGTGCCAGAGAGGTAGTTAAGCAGGAATAATGCCCTACTAAGTCATTGAAAGCCAACATAACTTATTTAGCTCACATTCTCAGGGATTGTTTTAAACACATAGGAAGTAACCTGAGAGAGGGGTGGAAGCAGAGTTGCTGACAGCATTTAACAAGTGTCCAGACGAGCACTTGAATCATGCAGGGATAGGCAGCTAGGGGCCAAGTGCTGGAACAATGGCCTGTTTCCATGCTATTTGACTCCATGACTCGAGAACCATTGATAAACACCTCAAGTCCTCATTGTCCTCCGAAGGTTATGCGAAACAGCACATGGTGTGAACAAGATAGGGATAACTGAGAACAATTCCTCCAGACATTACTGTCAGATTTCCCCCCTTGTAGTAGTGAGTACAGACAGACTCATCCTAATATCTCAAGACATATTCTGGGCCAGAAGAAATGCATATTCTCTTGATGCTTTATTTCAATAGTGATGATAGCAAATGTATCAAAGTACATCCAAATATTCAGTGATGCAGATAAGCTGTAAATTACAAACAGGAACTAGAGATTCAGAAACCCTCACCGAATAAAGACACTCAAAACAAGCAAGATAGATCAAAGATATTATGTAAACCAAGGATATTGTCAACAAGTTTAACAAACAATGGTTTTTGAACACAATTAGACCATATTTAGAAAAGGTAGAATGTAATTAAAACATAGAATAGTACAGCACAGAACAGGCCCTTCGGCCCACAATGTTGTACCGACATAGCTAATCCCTCCTACCTACAGAATGTCCATATCCCTCCATTTTCCTCTCATTCATGTGCTCATCCAAGCCACTCTTAAAAGTCTCCAATGAATTTGCCTCCACCACCCTATCAGGCAACACATTCCAGGCATCCACCACTCTGAGTAAAAAACTTACCACTCACATCTCTTCTGAGCCTGCCCCCTCTCACCTTAAATGCATGCCCTCTGGTATTGTAGCACTCAATGGGAAAAAGATATTGCTTGTCCACCCTATCTACGCCCCTCATAATTTTATACATTTCCAACAGATCACCCCTCAGCCCCCGCCGCTCCAAAGAACCCAAGTTTGTCCAGCCTCTCCTGATAGCACATGCCCTCCAATCCAGGCAGCATCCCAGTAAACCTCCTCTCTAAAGCCTCGGCATCCTTCCCATAGTGAGGTGACTGGAATCGCTCGCAATACTCTAAAGGCAGCCGAAGCAGAGTTCTATAGAGATGCATCATAACTTCTTGACTCCTGTACTCAATACTTTGATTAATAAATGCAAGCATTCCATAAGCCTTCTTAACCACCCTACCTGTGTAGCCACTTTCAATGAGCCATGGACTTGCACCCCAAGGTCTCTCTGCTCTTCAACACTGTTAAGGGTCTTGCCCTTGAGAGTGTATTGCATCTTGACATTAGTCCTACCAAGGTGCAACACCTCACATTTATCCGGGTTAAACTCCATCTGCCATTTCTCTGCCCACATCTGCAACTGATCTATATCACGCTGTATTCATCACCAGTCTTCTACACTATTCACAACTCCATCAATCTTGGTATTGTCTGCAAACTTACTAACCCACCATCAACATACTCATCCAGGTCATTTATGTACATCACAAACAGCAGAGGTCCCAGCACAGATCCCTGCAGAACACCACTACTCACAGGCCTCCAGCCCGAATAAGTCACTTCAACCACCACCCTTTGTCTTCTACAGGCAAACCAGTTCTGGATCCACACAGTCAATTTGAGGCCATAAATACTTCATATCGTTAGCCTGTAATTGTGTCATACGCCAAAAGAATTGCCTTGCTTGCAACCAGATTTCCTTACAGTTGATAAATCCAAATTAAAATATAAATTGCTAAGTTCAAAAAAAGGAGAGTGAAATATCATACAGTAAACCAAAAGAAGTTACTTTGTCTCATCTATACATCCCTCATGAACTTCCTTGCAGTATAATCCTTTAAAATTCTCTTAGGCCATTGATTTCAAACAAATTTATCAACAGTTTGCTGGTTCCCATTGATCCCTTTTGATTCATCATTCTGGTCAATCACCTCATTCAGTTCACCTCTCTCTGTGCCCACCCTACCTTACCTCACCACACCCTCTTGCACCAAATGGATTTCACCACAGACTTGGTGACCACCTTCTCATTGGTCTCCCAACTCAACTTTATCCCCTCCCCCATAAGTGCTTTTTTTTCCACCAGAGGCTCGTTTTGGAAAGTTTTGCAGCCTAGTCAACCATCATCCAACACTGGCCACAGCTGCCCATTGATTCATTGCTCGTTTAACTGAAGACAGCTGTTGGATGATTATTTCCTTTCCTGAGACAATTAAAGTGCACATCAAATCACAGCCCTGCTTTCTAAGTCTCTATTAGGCAGATGGATAGGTACATATTTGTCTTTGGTCGGTATTGCTGAACTTTTGAAGGAGTATCCGCTACCTATTTTTTCTCCCTCTCCAGCGCTCAATTCCACTGCAGGCAACAGAACCAAGTATCAGGAGAGATGTTGAAGGCAGCCAGTACTGTTGCACTATATTAGCACAAGACACCCAAGACAATATTTTAACTCAGGAAGAAGTGTGGACCATTTAGACCCTCCAGCCTCTGTTGCCATTCAGTTATGTATGACCAACCTGTACCTCAATTCCCTTCACTCATCTCCTCTTCACATCTCTTTCAAAAATCTATTTTGAAAGCTTCATTTGACACCTACCTCAGCACTTTTTTTAGGGGGAGAGAAATCCAGTCCTCTTGGTGGGCTCCTGACATCATTTGTTTGCAAAAAACTGTCCCACCAGAGGAAATAATTTCTCTCAATCTACCCCATAAAATACTTCAACAATTCTAAATTTCTCAATTAAATCACATCCTACTTTTCTAAACTCCAGTCAACATACCCTGTCCTCAGAATTTAACTGATATTATTTCAAGTTAATTTGTACCCAATCACTCTGAAGCCTTCATGAGGGTTGCTGCCCACAGGACTGTGGTCAAACAAGAGATTTACATATAATAGTATTAATCTAAATATTTTGCAGAATTTGTAAGTCACATAGGACAACTATTTTTGCTGATCAGGGAACCTGGGACAAGAGGGCATAGTTTAAAAATTAGAGCCAACCTTTCAGAAATTGAACTCAGGAAATATTTCAAGACGAAGGGCAGCAGGACTTTAGAACTCTCATCTGCCAATTGCAATTCATACTGGATCAATCTTTAATTTTAATTCTGAGATTGACAGATTTTTATTAACTAAGGGTATTTGGGGATGTGGGTAATTTACATGTAAATTGGGTTAGACCCATGATTTTATGGATGGGTGGAATCGTCCCAAGGGGCTGAACAGTTTTCTATTGTTCCTATGTTCTGAACTTCCATCCTATGTTCTGAACTCAGCAGGTCAGGCAGCATCTATGGAGGGAAATAAACAGTCAACATTTCGGGTCGCGACCCTTCATCAGGACTTTTTATATTATAGTCTTTGCACCTGAATGGGAGTTGAGGTGCTGCATTTATTTTAAAGTATTTTCTTTCAGCCTCCCCATGGTAAATTGTTCTGGGGTACAAATCTCAAGGAAATAAACTTTCAAACAATTCCCAAACGCTATGAGCTCCAGACATACTGGAAAAGGGAAGTAAATGCAAAAATGCTACTGTGCACTTCCTACAGATCAGTTACTCTTTCTGGATTCCGTTCTTTCACTTTTAGTAAAATTTTTCAAATCCAAGCCTCATCTCACTCACCCCTTTATTCCTGTTGCTAAAGGAGTCCATAACCCCTTGCATTACATTAGGAACCAAAGATCAAGCACAGATAAAGAGCAGACATTGAACTCTACCAGAGCTGTAAAACAGGCGATAGCACACTCTAACAGGCACTGGCTGATTTTCCTTTCCACTAAAGTCAATGCAAATGAGCAATCAGTTTAGGTATATAATAGATGACCGATTGATACTGACTGTTTTGCCTCCCTGCCGACAGTGAACGTTCATTGAATATTGTTCCCCATCTAATGTAGTTTCATTTCCTCCTATTTTCATTTGTTCCCTGTTGTGCCTAAAACTATAACTTCAGAATATTTTCCCCATCATTTACATGTCTTCCCTCCCATTGAGTTTAAAAGCTTCTCCTACTCTTTCTCTCTTCTGCTTCCTTTTACCTATCGTTCATCTGGAAGGAGGAAAGGTGCAAACAGTTCTTTTTAAACAAAAGATTATTTGTTGAGTCTTCAACCAGCTTTGAAGACTGGCTTTACAGCTGACAGAAAGCCCAGATCCTGAAGATGGCCAAATTGTTTGTCCGAGTAGGTCAAAGTTTGTCATATAAAATTCACTAAAATCCAAGTGATAAGGATATTGATTAATGACTTCTCTAATCCAGTGCCATATAGATAAAGGATAAAGTCTTTATCTTTTAAGGACCAAGGTAAAGAGTTTATCCTTCTATTTTCAAACTTTTATTGCAAACTTTATCCAAAGGATTAAGTCTCTGAATACACCCCAGGTATCGTGTTTTCTTATATGACAAGTTACAGCAAAATAAAGTTCCCTTTTATACTGTGCCTTTCAATGATCACTGATGCCGACTGAACCTTTCAGATAATGAAGGGCCATTTGAAGTTGAGTTGTTATTGCAGGAAGCACTGCAGCCAATTTGTAGACAGAAAGCTCCCACAAAGTAATAATAGATTTTTTTTCCCTAGTGCCATTGACTGTGCAATCATTATTAGTTGGGAAACCAGAGCTCCTCAGCATTTCTTCAAAACAGTGCCATATAATTTCTTTTATATATCCATCCCAGAGGACAGACAGGTTTAACATCCCATACATGAAACAGTACTTCTTAAGTTTAACACCATTCAGCACACTGGACTGTTAGCCTACGATTCTACACTAAAGATTCCAGAATCAGATAAACACAACAATTTATGGCATGGAACAGATTATCTGTTGTGCCAGAGTTGGCCAGTTCAGCCCTCTGTAATATTGTCTCAGTCTTTCTCGCTTCATCAGCATTGAGTGACCTGCTTGACATTTCATAACTTTTATGTTTGTGTTCTCCATCTTTCGAACTTCCTGCATTAACCTGTCAATTTCATCTCCAGTTTATCTCCATGGCAACCGTGGCCTCAACCCATCAGACATATTTCCTTTGTCTTATCCATCCCTCCCCCACCTCTCTGCACCTTAAAACTAATTCGTTTCTTTCTCTCTTTCCCAGTTCTGATAAAAGATCTTCAGCCTGAAATGTTAACTCTATTTTTCTTCCCACAGATGCTGCCTGACCTAGTGGGTATTACCAGCAATTTCTGTTTTTATTTCAGATTTCCATCATCTGCTTTTTTTTTTATTTTCGCAAGCAATTGGCATGTATATCCTAGAAACTTCAAGTGATAGTCCATGTACTTTTTCAAAATACGATGGGTGTTTTGGTGTCTCTGCCAAGGAAAGAACTCAATCATACCTGTTCCATTTTCTGCTTTCACACTGCTCCCCTCCTACCCACAGGACTCCTCCTGTCCTCACCTTCCATCACATCAGCCCCCACATTGCACCAATAATTCTCTATGATTTCCACCACCTTCAATGTGTTGCCACCAAAGAAATAGATCCTCCCCTTCCCTCCCGTTCAGTATTCTAAAGAAATAATTGACTCAACAAGGCTTTCATTCATAGAACATATAGAACATAGAAAAACTACAGCACAATTCAGGCCCTTCGGCCCACAAAGCTGTGCCAAACATGTCCCTACCCTAGAAATTACTAGGCTTACCCATATCCCTCTATTTTACTCAGCTCCATGTACTTATCTAACAGTCTCTTGAAAGACCCTACCGTATCTGCCTCCACCACCGTTTCCGGCAGCCCATTCCATGCACTCACCACTCTCTGAGTAAAAAACTTACCCTTGACATCTCCTCTATACCTACTCCCCAGCACCTTAAACCTATGTCCTCTTGTGGCCACCATTTCAGCCCTGGGGAAAAGCCTCTGACTATCTACCCGATCAATGCCTCTCATCATCTTATACACCTCTGTCAGGTCCCCCCTCATCCTCCGTCTCTCCAAGGAGAAAAGGCCAAGTTCCCTCAACCTGCTTTCATAAGGCATGCTCCGCATTCCAGGCAGCATCCTTGTAAACCTCCTCTGCACCCTCTCTACAGCTTCCACATCTTTCCTGTAGTGAGGTGACCAGAACTGAGCACAATACTCCAAGTGGGGTCTGACCAGTCTTATTTACATCTCCTCCAGACAGATCATCTGTGATTAAAAAGCCTTTACTTACCCTCTCTCAACCGGGGTCACCACACCATATGTTATTCAGTTTCTCGGTCTTTATCCAAGAACAGACATTCCTCATTGTTTTCTTTACTTCTCTCCCAATTAAAACCTTGATGATTTCTAACATTTCTCAGTACTGATGGAAGGTCACTGATCCGAAATGTCAACTCTCTCTCAACAGATGCTGCCTGATTTGTTGAGTATCGCCAGCATTCTCTGTTTTATTCCCTTCTTATTCGCCCTGCCTAGACCCCTCTGAATTGTATGCATCTCCATTAAATCTCCTCAGCCTTCTCTGTTTTAAACAAAATATTCTCAGCCTGAGAGACACAAGAGAATGCAGATGCTGGAATCTGGAGCAAAAAACAAAAACTGTTGGAGGAACTCAGCGGGTCAGGCAGATACTACTACTCACCTACACACTAGGGGCAACTCGCAGTGGTCAGTTCACCTGTCATCCCACACATCTTTGGGATGTGGGAGGAAACCAGAGCACCCAGTGGAACTCCACACAGGCAGTACCGGAGCTCACTGAAACTGAGAGGCATCAGCTCTACTAACTGTGCCACTATGCTGCCCCCACCACTGTGCTGTAATTCTTTGCCTCATTTGCCCTCCCCAATGCACTGCCTCATATTTCTCTGAACTGAATTCCTTTTCTTACTGTTCTCTCCATCTGAACATTTCTTTAATACCTTCCTGCAGTCTACCTCACAAATAGCCATACAGCAAACCTTTGTACCCATGGGGTGTGAACCCACAGCCTTCTAAGTCAGGTTCAAGAGTACCATCAACTAAGTCACAGCTGACAATATATTCTGAGGTCATTTTCACATGGAGTCTTTCTAAACAAGGGGATCAATTAGTCTGAATATTGATTACCACGTGTACTTCACTGAACCCTGCTGTGGAGAATAAAAGCAATACTCTTAATGCAACTGCTGATCTGTGTAAAGATAAGTGATGTGGGTGGCTGTGCTCATCTAACTGATGTACATCCAGGGAGGAGACGTTAGTAAGACAGCAGATCAAAGATACACAGCAGGGAATGGTAAAGTACTCCATTTATTACAAAGAAGAAACAAACCCTAATAACTCATGCCAAAGTCACAAGAGAGCTGTAATAATCTTGCTTTTTGCATTTCCTTTTAAAGAAAAACAAATTTACATTATACCCTTGGGAATATTTCAGGAAAAGACCCCAAGACAAGAGTTTCCTTGAGTATTCATTTAACAAGTGGAAAAGTAATGCCAGACAGTAAAACAGTGTAACTAAAAAAGTTTTCAATTTAATCCTCAATTTTAAACTTAGCATGAAGTGGCTGGTCACATCTTGACCTTTGGGCTTTTTCAAACAGAGACACATGATATAAATGTATACTGGCTATCAGGGTTAAATGTGTAATATAGCAAAAGCTACTTATTGTACTCTGTTCCTGAATTTGGCTCCATTGGAACTGAATTTCAGAAAAAGGAGTACCATCTGCAAATGTTCCTTTGTTCATGTGATTGAGGATGAATTATTACTCCCAGGATATTCTATCGCTGGGTCTCAACTGTGAATGAAAATCCAAGGAACAGCTGGAACTTAATATCTGTACCTATGACTTCAATATGATATGGTAAATGGATGTAAAAGGGATATGGAATTGTATTATGGCTAATTTTTAAAATAGTGCACATTGTTGGATAAATAGTCAAGCATTAGTTTGATGTATGTACACAATGTTCAGCACTTCCTGAAAATAATTGAACTTTTCTGATTTAATGTTTACAGGACTCAATGACTGGATGAAACTTTAGTTCTTACTCACTTTACTGCAAAATTGAAGTAAATCAGCCAAGGTCTATTGTACCAAAATTGAAAGAACACAAGATAAGATTTGATGAATCCATCAAACACTTGCATTAAATATAGATATTTTCATATTGTTTTCAAGAAATCCCAAGGCTCTGTAAAGCCAAAAGGAGTACTTTTGACATGTAAGCACTGTTGTAATGTTCAGCTTGGATTTTAAGGTGAGAATTTCATCTTTGGTCATCAGCATTAGGAGTATATTTATTACTCACGCCAACAATTACCACTGGTATCTGCGGATGAACTCCTCTCCCTGAAAGTCCATGCAAAATGAATTCTTAATTAAATTTAGGCATTCATCAAGCTTATCTAGGTCTGGATAGATCTTAACTTCAGTCCTTTATCAGATCAATGTTTGTTTAACTACCTGGTATGCTTCATATTCTGTTTGCACACACATATCTCTCTTCCGATTCACATCTTTCCGTCTCACCCCCACCCTACCACTGGGGCCAATTTGGATTGATCATATTGCAATCAATGCTTCAATGAACTTTGGTACAATAGAAAATCAACAGCATTTTGGTTTGAAGTCTTGGGGTGATTGACCTGAAATGTAGAACTGTGCTCTCCTCTCTCCACACTTTGCCTGCTGAGCATTTCCAGAACTCTGCCAACTTTTGTTTTGGAACTTCTACCTTTTTGTTTCAAAGAACATATTCCCTTCATGGTGTCACCTCTATCTTGATCCCCAGCCTATACTCTGTTGCATGCCTGTGCTTTGCAACCCTAGCCTCCAGACATCAGCCTCTCTGATATGCATTCTACAATCTTTGGGACAGGCATCAGCCTCTTTAGCTCCCATTGTTAGGAACTTGCTTCTTATTGCCTTCCCTCTTCCACTCTTCTCTGCTTTGAAAGCTCTCCGAAAACCGATCTCATCGGCCTACTTTGCGTAACTCCTCTGCAAAGTTCTTGGCATCTTATTTTGGCAGTGACATCTAGGTTAATGATACACTGTCAGTGCAAATAGTTTTATTGCCAGTTCTTCTACCCAATTTTCTCCCCTTTGCTTTTCTTTGCTTTTTTTCCCTGTTTAATTTGTCCTTTTCCTTTTCCCTCCCTCAATAGTCATAATTTTTGCACCATTTTATTGGTAATGAGAATTGTACACAGAATGGAGCAAAAAATGGGCAGGAGAGTTTTGTAAAAGTTAAGATCTATCCAGACCTAAATAAGTTTGATGAATGCCGAAATTTAACTAAAAGAGTTTTGTAAAAGTAGGCAGGAGAATAAGATTGTGATCCTCTGCCACCAAGGTCTTACTGAAATCGTTGGCCTGTTCATCTCTAGTTTGACATAACGGAAAGATAGTTGCTAATAAATGGGAAGTTCAAGGGCTACCTCTTGCCCATTATCAGCCCATTTTGACTTGTACTTTATGTCACTCCAGCCTTCCACCTATCACATACCTTTTCTTTTATTCCTTCTTTCCCTGCAGCTTAAGGCTAATTTACCTCTACCTTTTCACAGTTCTTAAAAAAGGTGCTTGAACTGAAATGTAAAACACTGTTTTCCTCTCTCCAAACCTGGCCTAGTGAGTATTTCCAGAATTCTCTATTTTACATCTTTGCCCAGTGAGTATTTTGAGTGTGGATCTCGGGAAGCTGGGCAAGTATATTGAAGGAGTAAAAGGCAAAAGGATATATAGATGGGGTTAGATGAAGAGAGCTGAAAGGACACTCATGTGGACAAAAACTCTGACACAGATTTCTTGGGTAATAGGGACTGTTTCTGTACAATATAGGAATTTAAGATACAAAAAAAATTGCATAAAATATTCAGCAAAGAACCAGGTCATTCACCTATGATGGTATTCTGACCTACATTAGTCTCCACCTATTCCACCTCCCTCAGCACTGTTTTCTATTCCCTTTTCTCTTGTGTGTTTTTATCTTTTGTTTTGGAAGTTCTAAGCTAGTTGTTACTACCATCAGGGAGGAGGTACAGGAGCCTGAAGACCCACACCCAACATTTCAGGAACAGCTTCTTCCCCTTCACCATCAGATTTCTGAATGGTCCATGAACATTACCTCATTATTCCTCTTTTGCACTATTTATTTATTTTTGTAACTTATAGTAATTTTTCTGTCTTGCACTGTACTGCTGCTGCAAAACAACAAATTTCACGACATATGTCAGTAATAATAAACCTGATTCTGATTTTCTATGATTATAAGTTCCACATTCCAAACTCTCTCTGAGGGATGAAATTTCTCTTTGCTTTCGCGTGGAATGTCAAGTGTATAAAATAATTTTAAGAACTTCTACCTTATTTTTATTTACTTGTTTGCAAAATGTAGACATTATGGAAATGCCAGTATTTATTGTGCACCCAAATTGCCTCTGCACTAAGAGTCACTAAAAGTTGATTACATTGCTGGGTCTTGACTAGTAAGGACTACAGATTTGCCTTGCCAAAGAACAGTTGTGAACTGGATTTTTTAAAAAAATAATCCAATAGTTATATAGTCACCTTTACCGAGACTAGTTTTAATTCCAGATTTATTTAAATCATTCGAACTTAAATTCCCCAGATGTCATAGTGGATCGGAACTTAGGTCTATGGAGCAATGATCCAGAATGCTAGCTTCTAGACTAGTAACTTAACCACAATGCAACCATAAACTCAGTATTTTCTGTAAAAAAAACTAAAATGCTCTACCTCTCCCAATGCAATAACAGATCAGGACCATTGCAAGTTAAAAGGCATAAGAAGTAAAAGTTCAATGGCAAGCTGACCACAGCTGTTTTTCATAAATGGAGAATGACTTTTAGACTTCTATCTAAATGGCATCAGCCACCATGTGGAAATCCACTTTACAAGTGTGAATAATTAAATTCACAGAGGCGTTCCAGTCATAAATTACTATCTTTCTCAAACATGACTCATGCTGTTCAAGTATCTCTCAACTCTTTCAATCTTACTTTTCTCCATCAGCTGTCATTTTACATTGTCTAAATTCCCTTCAGACTTACAGGAAATGGCAAAAGAAAAAAAATATAAATCATCAATGATAACCAGCAGTATCAACAACGAGCCATTTTGCAAGGAAATTGCAATGTGAACCACAAATTTCTCTCAGTGTCGTCTGTCACCATCTGTTTCACTGCAGCAACTCTCAGAATCAATTGTCTTAAATGTTCCCATGCATGCATATCCCATGCATATCCTGTGGAAATATCAAGTAATAACATAACCCAAGTGGAAGAAAATAAACAGTGTGATCTTTCCATTGCTGGAAAGAATAAACCTTTCAGCCACCAAAGACTGTTGAGAAAATTGAAACAATAAGTCATTTTGCTGTTCAAGTCTGTTGTGCCATTCATCATAACATAAAAACTAGGAGCAACAGAACCCATTGGACCTACTCCAGCCATCCTAATCTAAACTGGCCTCATGCCAGCAGTCCTACTGATCCTGTAGCCCTGTACTTTGCAATCCAAAAGAACTATCTTTATCAATCTTGACCATGTTCGACGACAGTCTCCAGAGAGGCACAACCTTCTGAGAGCAGAAATTCCCACTCATTTAGCAAGCCTTTGCTCTGATACTGTTCCCCAGGTGGAGGTTCTCCCATGAGAGGAAACATGCTCTCGGCATCTATCCTGGCAGGCCCCTCTGAATCTTACATGTTTCAATAACGTCAGCTTTCATTCTTTGAAGTTCCAAAGAATACAATTGTTCTTTAAGAGACAACCCCTCCTCCCAGGAATCAACCTAGTGAATCTTCTCTGCACTTCTTCCAATGCAAGTACATTCTTCCTAAATAAGGAGACCAAAGTTTTACTGGTTTAGTCTCACCAATGCTCTTTAAGATTGTAGCAGGATTTCTATACTTTGATACTTCATCTCTTTTGCTATAGAGACCATTATTCTATCTGCCTTCCAAATTACTTGCTGTTCCTGTGTGCTAACTTTCTGTGTTTCATGTACAAGGACAGCCAGATCCTTCTCCACAGTAGCATTCTGAAACTCTCCTTTTAATAATATTCTGTATTTCCTTTCTTCCTAACAAAATCAGTAACCTCACATTTCTACATATTTGTACACTTTCTGTCAGATTTTTGCGTACTCTCTCAATCTATCGATAGCACTTTGCATCATTCTGTCTAGAAATTACAATTCATCTTAGTGTACTAAATCAGAGCTACATTTGCCTAAAATTGTGAAAAATTCTCTTTTAACAAAATTACTACAACTGTTTTCAAGCTGACTGCTGTGTTAAAGGGTTTCTTTTGTGATCTGCAACAACAAGCAAAAAGCAAAACAAAGCAGCTGTTGCATTTCGAGTGAAAAACAGTAAATGCTGAAAACAGTCGGCAGTTCAGGCATTACCTGTGGAGAGAGAAATAAATTTCAGGTCGATGACCTTTCACCTGAACTGTGAAAAGTTAGAAATCTGGCGAGTATGATGTTACAAAGAAGTGGAAAAGATGATAAGAATAGGAAAGGTCTATGATAAAGCAGAAAGCGAGAGAGACTGAATGAGACATGACAGCAGTGTCAATTGAGACAGGCTGGTGAAGGCTTGTTAATCTTAGCTGATCCTGTCTGGAGGAAATATGAATAGAAACTGATGAACAAAACAAAGCAGCAGGAAACAAGAAAAGGGAAAAGGGGGAAACTGCTGGAAATGTGAAGTACAAAGTGAAGAAACAAAACACTATAAATGCTGGGATTCTAAAATAAAAACAGAGAATGTTGTAAACATTCAGTGGGTTAGGCAGCCTCTGTAGAGAGAGAAAAATAGAGGTAATGTTTCAGGTAAATGACCAAAATTAGCCAGTTCTGGTACATACTGGAATTCCTGATTATCTGTAATGGTTCAATTCAATGTTCAGTCCTGAAGGCTAATGTCTCAAGTCAGAAGGTGAGATGCTATTCCTCGAATGCCTCTATCACTTCTTTCTCCAAATATATTAATGAATACATTGGTGCTGATCCCTCCTCTAATACTGAACTCAGAAGTTTCATCACCTTTTCGGTAGATTTCCACCTTGCTCTCACTTTCATGTGATCCCTGTCTGACTCTTCCCTTCCCTTTCTCAACTTTACTATCCCCACCTCAGAGACTGGTCAGCAACTAATTTCCATAGGTTCTCACATCTATCTTGGCTGCATCTCTTCCCACCTTGCCTTCTGTAAAAAATTCATCCACTCTCCCTATTTCTTTGGCTCTCATAGATCTGTTCTGCTGACAACAGATTCCACATCAGTGCTTCAGAAAGGTCTTTGTATTTCCTCAACCATGGTTTCTCATCCACCATGATTTGCAGTGGTCTCAATTACACATGGTCCATTTACCAGACTTCTGCTTTCACCTCCTCTTCTGCCTAGAGTAAGGATGGGGTTCACCTCGTCTTCACCTATCTCCATATTCAGCCAATCATCATTCGTAATTTCTGCCACCTCTAACATAATATCACCACCAGACAAATCTTTCCCTACATTCTGTTTTCAATATTCCAAAGGGACTGTTTCCTCCGTGACTTGCTGGTTCACTTTTCCGTCATCGTTAACACCCACTCTAGTTCTCCTGGCACCTTTCCAAACAACTGCAGGAAGTGCAACACCAAACCATTCATCTCTTCCTTTCTCATTATCCAGTGGCCCACATATTCCTTCCAGATGAAGCAGTGATTCACTGGTAACTCTTCAATTTAATATACTGCATCGATGCTCACAATATGTCACAATGAGAAAGCAAACGCAGATTGAGTGACTGCTTTGCAAACCTCCTCTGTTCAACCTACAAAGTTACCCCTATTCCAGTTTCCCTTCTTCAACCCACTTTCCACTTCTGGTTTTGAAGTTTTACATTGTTCCATCAAAGCCCAATGTAAGCCCAAGGAGTGGCTTCTGATTTGGCACATTACAGCCTTCAGGATTTAATATTTAATTCAACTATGTTAGGCAACCGGCCTTTCCAATTTGTACTGGTCGGATTTGATAAACCGAAAAACTGTTGCTTCTCTCTCAGCAGATGCTCCTTGACCTGCTCTGCATTTCTGAAATTCCCTGTTTTCCTTCAGATTTCTAGCACCTACAGTGTTTTGGTTTCTCAGAATTTTATATTTCATTGTTAGAGCATTTTTTGTTTTTTCTCTCTTGCCTTCTCTGTTTTCACTCACTTTTTAAGACAATCTCCTACCACCACTCTCTTGGTCTCCAAACTATCTTACTCATTTCCTGCCAGGCAACTTAGAGTACTTTGTTTTCCGCAACATTAACTCAGTTCCTCTCTTCAGAGATGAAGCATGTTTTTCTCAATGGCAGCTGCCTGACAAGATCACAGCTGCCACACCTTTACTGGTAGGAAGCATGGGAAGTGGACCACAGCCTTAAAGAACCCGCTCCCTGGTGGCCACAGAAGAGGAAACACTATTCTGGAAGTGAGGGAAAATATGGGGATGGGAACAACATGTGTCACCCACTGCCTTAATACAATGATCCAAACAGATTGTGTTCTGTGTCACAAGTGATTGCATGCTACTGAGAGGTATGGGCTCATTACTGGGGTAGAGCTCGCAACATACCCATGCTGTGTATGCTCTTGAAAGCCTACAATAAACACTGCGAGACCCAGCAGTGATGCAACGAGTATGGGTGTCAACAAGATCTCAGGCAGGCACCGATAATACCTTGGTGTTCCAGTCAGGACCCAACATCACACAATGTTCTTTTTAAAATATAATTTTAATTCACTTATTTCATCTTTTAGATATTGAATGCGACTGAATGAGGGACTCTCAGAAGTATTCTAAAAGTTTGACAGTTTTAATAGATAGCAAAGGTCGATAGGTGGGTTTGGTATCCATCAAATGTTTTCTCAGCAGTATTGTGGGTGTGGCTTTCTTGGCCTATCCATGTGACCCGATTACATCGCATAAGTCCCTGGCATTACAAAAGGCTTTGATGATTGGGTCCAGAATGCTCTTGATGGTATTGGCCTTGTAAATCTAAACCATACAAGTTCTCAAAAACTGGATCTCTGACAGACACGTGTGAATGCAAAGCTCCAGTCAACAAAGTCCAAGCCAATTACCCCTGGTCCACAGAAAACCACTAAACACAAGTTTATGATTAACAATTGATTTAGCATCAAATTTCATTTGGAGACAAGAGTTTGAAACTTCTGCCACTTTTATACATTCAAGTGTTTCCTAAGTTCTTTCCAATAGGGGCTGCCTCAAATTTTTTGATTATTATTGCAATCCTAAATTCCCCAGTGAACAAAATGTGTTTCTTTACTTCCATCATCCCATAATTTTCTAAATTCCAGGAACAATAACAGTGATTTGCATAACCTGGAATTTAGGTAAATCCACTCTGCAATCCATCTATGGCCAACATATTCCCAACTGGATATCCTCCCAATCCCTACTCCCCCCACCCCCCACAAAGCAGGATATAACAAGTGGTTTCTGTTACCTATTCCTTAACTTTTAATTGCTTGCATTTAAGCCCTATAGGTGGGAAGTGTTCCTTTACAATGCCACAGCACATTATTTTTATGCCATGCTATGTAGATCCCCCAAGTCCATTCTGTCATTTCACAAGATCATGGCTGATAAATATCTCAAGGAAGAAAGATCCGTATTTATACTGCGCCATTTATAGCCTTCTCAGTGCATCCCAACCCACTTTGCAGCAAAAAAATTGCAGTCACCGTCAAGGCCATTTACTATTCATTGCTCAAATTCTATCACTCACTATCTTTGAAGTTTCAGCTGACTCCTAATTCTGCCTTTTCAGAGCACATTTCCACTTCAATGTGCGTAAGGAAAGTTCTTCCCCATTTAACCTTCCTGACAGCTCTAAATTCATTAATTAGCTGTGTATACAAAATAGAAGATGATGAGCAAAAAGGTGGAGGGTTCATGCTGTGTGGCAGGAGAATAATTGTCAAGAGCCACAAAAAAGATCTCCAGCACTCGGGTTAAGATGTAATGGGGTGCTCTGTGGGAGACTTCACCCCAGTGAAGGGGTGGCTCAGCAATGAGGGAAAACCAGGAATATGGAAACCTAAACTTGTGGGACCAGGGGTGCAACTTTACTCATCCTAACCCCACAATAAAAGGTTAAACAGAAGTTTGAATAAGCACAAATTAGGGATCACTGGCCTGAAACACTACCTCTGTTTCTCTCTCTCACTCCAAAAATGCCTAAACTGCTGATTATTTCCAGCATTTTCTTTTCAAATTTAAACAAAACTCTGCTGTTTGGCCCTTGCCAGTCCCACTTCTTCCCTTTAACTTCACCTGGTGAAAGTCACAATTATTTCACCACTCAAGCTGTTAAATAGCGATTTGTATAATTAAAGTACCCTGCTGGTTTCTGTCTGGCATGTGCTCTTCTGACTTGCTCATTAAAATGGTGCTTTATCAGAAGGATATGAGACGGCAGTGAGGAGTACATCACCCAGGTGATATTAAGTACGGGGACCCCTGTGTTCCGGGGGGAGGGGGGCGGGGTGGTGCAATCCTTGAAAACCATCTGAATTGTGATTTTCCGTAACATAAAGCCACATCCTCTGTGCATGTGTCAACAAATCCAAGTTGACAAAAACAATAAAAATTGACACACAAATTCCTTGACAGCAAATTCTTATTCTGTATCTCAGATAGTAGTGATTTGTGCATTTTCATTACCTGAACTGCTGTGAAGTGGGGGGTCACCTATACTAATTTAGCCAGGTATCACAGATGTGGCGGGTTTAAATAGCTTGTTTTCCAAAGGGATCATTACTCTGATCTTGTGTTTTTATCTGGGATCATCACTGCAACATTTTTTACATCCACACTGTATGCAGACACCACTATCCCTTATCTTAAATCTATGCCCTCTGTTTATGGACACCTCTACTAAGGGGAAGAGATTCTCTCTATCAACCCTATCTATGCCTCTCATAATTTTGCCTATCCCCCTGAGACATCTTCCACTCTACAGAAAACAAACTCAACCTATCCAGTCTCTTCTCAAACTGAAGTACTCCATGACAAGCAACATCCTGGTAAATCCCCTCTGCGCCCTCCCAAGTGCAATCACACCCTTCCTTCGATTTGGCGACCAAGACTATTGAACGGCTCCCTTATACGATGAGATGGACTCTTGACCTCACAACCTATCTTGTTTGACCTTGCACCTTATTGTCTACCTGCAATGCACTTCCCTGTAGCTGTGACACTTTACTCTGTATTCTGTTGTTGTTTTTACCCTGTACTACCTCAATGCACTGTGTAATGAATTGATCTGTACGAATGGTATGCAAGACAAGTTTTTCACTGCACCTCTGTACAACTGACAAAAATAAACCAATACCAAATCCACATGCAGTACTGCAGCTATTGCCTAACTAGTGGTTTATATGTTGTTACCTCCCTGCTCTTATATTCCATGCCCCAGATAATGAAGGCATCTATCCTGTATGCCTTCTTAGTCACCTTATGCTGCTTTCAGAGATCCTTATTACTTCCTGGGATCCTACCATTCTTTGTACATATCGTAGCCTTATTAGTCCTCCCAAAATGCATCCACTCACATTTTTCAGGATTAAATTCCATCCCCCGTTGCTCTGCCCATTTTACCAATCCATCAGTATCATCCTATAGCTGAAGACTGCCCTCCTCGCAATCAATCACACTGCCAAATTTTATGTCATCTACAAACATGCTAATTATTTTTTCTACATTCCCATCCAGATCTGATGAAACATTAGCTCTCTTTCTCTCTCCGCAGCTGCTGTCTGACCTGCTGAGTACCTCCAGCAGGTTCTGCTTTTATTACTGATGGGACAGTAATCAGCCAGATCCAATTTGTCCTGCTCTTGGTGGACCAGCCACATCCTAGGCAATGCTCCACTTGAAAAGTGAATGCCAATATTGTAGCCTTACAGAATCAACGTCTGAATTACCAGATTCTCCCCCAGATCTGGATTATAACTCTTCAGCACTACAACCTGAGTGCTTTGTTATATCCAATACACATAGCCATTTCCTGATGTCGGGTGAATTGAACTGATTGAACACTGGCTTCTTTGATGATGACGATCTCAGAAGGAGGCCAGGATGGATTATCTATTTGGCCCTTCTGGATGAAGTGAATTGAAAACATATGTTTTAAATTCAAACATGCATTTGGCACTAATTTTCTGACCAACTAAATTAATTATTGCAGAAGTGTACACTTGGTGTGACTGAATCTCTGTTATACCCTCCTGGTGAGTGAGACTCACCACTGGGAGTACAAATCGGAAACATACTCCTGGAGAATAAGGCAGCTTATTTTAAAGTTAATTCACTTTGTTTCAAATATTTCTGTTGAATTCAGGTTATTAGCATTAGAATGAACCATCTCCTCTGAGGGCAGACTGAAATAATGCCACACGGATGTTGGTTGATTTTTTCCGACCTGTCTAATCAGGGTTGTATTTGTAAGTGCTGAGCACACACATTGAAATGATCCCCCAAACCTGTGGCTTAAATCATGCATTACCACAGACAATTCCCACTGAGCCTTTTGACAATAATCCACACTTGTTTGGTAAGGTTATATTATTTCTTTGTTCTGATCGTCAAGTGGTAATGAGTAATTATTCCTTCACAATAGGTGAGTCAATGAGTTCTTACTGCAATCCACATATGAACCTTTATCGCTCTTCTATGTTTCTTGAAAATTTCATAACACTTAAGATCCAATCTCCCTCTCCAGAAGTACCTGCACTGCAAGTCCTTATGATTTGTAATGCACTGACTAAATGATATTGGGATTAGATTCAACAATAACTTTCAAAGGTGAATCAGATAAATACAGGAAAAAAAATGCATGGTTGTGAAAAAAGAGTAAGGTAGTATGTGATCGGATAGCTCTTTCAAAGTCCCAATACAAGGTCAATGGGTCGAGTGGCCACTTTCTCTACTGTTCATTGCTATGAATCCATAAGGGTCAATGCTGCAACGTGCTGGTGTCATTTGAAGATCTTAAGTTACAGATCTTGCACCAATGTGACACTATTTTCAACGTCAAAGTAATTGTGGCAGAATGAATCTGTCAAACTAATGATGTGTTACAATTTCTTGTATGGCATCAGCACCCCTGTCAACAAAAGCAATAGCAAATTTACCAGCTGTCATATTTTGCAAGGATGGGAACAAAGCAGACCCATGGAGCAAAATGTCAGCAGAATCACCTGATGTTCCTTCTCTCCCCACACCATGTAACTGCTCAGCCCAGCCCCTCACATCACTCACATAATCCCTTTGTTTTATTCAACTACCAACCAGCCCCCACTTTCATTCATTTCAAATATTATTACTGGAGAAGATGTCAAAAACATTTATAAGTGTGACAGGAGGTTATAACCAGAAAGACAAACTACACAGGTTGAAGCACTAGAAAAGAAGTGATCAGCATGAACACGATGGGGTGAACAGCCTCCTCTCCTGCTCGAAACTTCTATGTTTATATGGCCTAATAGAAGTCTTTAAAATTATGAAAGAGAATGACAGAATATTAAAAAAAAACATTGCTTTCACACAAGGAGATGGGACAGTGTCCAAATCCAGGTCACATAAATATGAGATGATGATTGATAAATCCAAAGGAGAAGCTCATTTGCCAAGAGAGGGGTTTGAATGTGCAGCGCACCACCAGATGGAGTAACTTCAGCAAATTGCACAGGTGCATTCACATGGAATCTAGATAAACATAGGAACAAGAATAACACGTGTTGTTAGGCTAAGGTGAAGTATGGGTGGCAGGGAATTCAAGTGGGAGATAAACACAGGCATAGACCAATCATAATCAAAGACCCCACCCACCCCAGATATTCCCTCTTGTCCCCTCTACCATCGGGCAGAAGATACAAAAGCCTGAAAGCACGTACCACCAGGCTCAAGGACAGCTTCTATCCCATCGTCCAAAGACTATTGAATGCTTCCCTAGTACGATAAAATGGACTCGACCTCACAATCTACCTCATTATGACCTTGCACTTTACTGCCTACCTGCACTTTCTCTGTAGCTGTGACACTCTATTCTGAATTCTGTATTGTTTTACCTTGTAGTACCTCAATGCACTATGTAATGAATTGATCTGTATGAACGGTATGCAAGACAAGTTTTTCACTGTACCTCGGTACGTGATAATAATAAACCAATTCCAATTCCAGGTGTGCAGAAGGCTGTGTTTCTGCACTGTAAAAATCAATATAAATGCACAATTGTCAAAGCCACAAGAACATGACAAATGTAATTAACTGACTCTACCTCTCTGAGGCATCCCATAAAGTTGTTGCTGACAGGCGAGCCAGGCAGATCTGCTGTACTAGGACTTCCACCAACGTAGAAAAAGTCGTCAGATCCCAGCATGGTGTAGTCTTCTTGGGTATAACCCGTCGTAGTAAGGATACCATCCACTGAAATGGTGACCTATTCAAAGGATATAATGAAGAAAACGGCCAACAGTGACCTTTACACATTGTGCTGTCTGGCACCTGCCTGAGTTTATTAATCTTTTGTGTTTAGTTCAGGTTTACATTTTGATCCTAATCCTCGAGTGAATACTCGGAAGTCCCATTTTCTGGTCTGTATTTATACAGTAGATAAAGTTGTAGTCGAACATTTTTTCATTTAGTTTGCCCATGCTTGTAGGTTCTTGCTCCTTATCCATGATTTCCACTTGGATTGGTCCAAACTGTGTTTTTTATACAATGGAAGAACAGTGCAGAATAATCCAGGCAAGAAAATGGAACCATCTATTGTTATGCCAATTTATTTCTTTAAAAAAACTTGAGTTGGAGAAATCAATCAGACAAAAATGTTTTGTTTTGTAATTCTGTTCCCCGCTTTATTTTTACTTGAACACTGACAAGCATGCATTAGGAGAGAACTCTTACCGTCCACAGCATGAATGTGCATGACATGAGTCAAAAGCTCAACCATGAAAAAAGTCACCAACTTCATCACTGTGAGCAGCTGCATCACCTCGTTCTTAAAACAACTTATAAAAATAAAAAGAGAAAAGAAACAAAGAAAAAAACAAACCAAAGAAAAACCATGCATGTGCCAAACTCGACACACTCATGCAAAAACGAAAGCCATGGAACAAGGGTTGGGGGGAGGGAGGAAACTACAGTAGCACTGCTGTCACTCGCATGCAGATAAACACATGAGAGGGGTAGGAGGGGTGGTGTGTATGCGGTGGAGAAAGGAAAGTGCCAAGGGAAAAGGAGGAGGAAGAGGTTAACAATAGACATGTTAGTGGAAGTAGGTTAGAAGGCAGATGTTGGATGGAGTTTGTACTGGGGTCTTTTTTTCCGGTAACACTGAAGTTTAAATTTGGTCATGCCATGCACTATGTCCAGGATGAAACTGGCAGAGCCCATTCCTGGGGTTAACTGAGCTCTTGTCAGTTAGCCCACAGCCATTACCAAGAGACGCAGAGGCTCGCTCTTTTGGCTAAAGGCCCTACAATGGTCTGAACTAAGTGTTTGGTAACGAGAAAAAAAAGGAAAATAAAAATTGGGAAAAAAAAATAACTAAACAAACTAGTTGTGGTGGGAAGAGGAAAGGAAAAGGGAAAGAGAAAAAAAGTGACTGAAGTAAGCGGTGAAATACCAACCCCATTTCCTCATTGTAATGGTGTCTACACTGAACAAAAAAAAGGAAGGGGGAGGAAGAGGGGAACACACGGCAAACCCAAAAAAAGAGACAATAAGAATGATATCTACCAGACAATGTAGTTTGTTTACCATAGCGTGTCCAATGCCTGAGTGCTTTGCGGAAAAGGGGAAGAAAGGAAATTAAAAATTGTGAACAGAACGATTGTTACTTAAAATAAAACATGATGATAATTAGGGTGTTAGTACATTAGTTGGTTAGGTAACGGTTAGTAAAATGACACATTCCATGAATGATTAGTGTTAGTTTTTTTTTAAAGCGTGTCATTGACATATAGAGAAGATGCAACAAATTCTACAGGACCAAAGCAGACCAAAAAACGAGTAAAAAGGTTCTCAACAACTCTTTGTAATTAATTAAAATGTTTAAGCAAATGACACAGTGACCTCCATTTCTTAAAAAAGTACACTTAATTTTGTATGCCTCATCAAAAACATTACAATTACCACAAACCAAACTTAATTCCATTCTGAAGTGGATCCTAAAACTGGATTTACTTATTAGTGCTGTCAATGTGTCACCTTTAATGTTCTTTCATTATGAATCTTAGTGGGACTTAGTTTGGAAAATCTTAATGCCTATTTCAAGTCAGGGCTATACTCTCAAAAAATTGTCCTGGTTATATGAAATCAAACTACAATTCCTCTTTCTAACATAATCGAATCTTTCTAGAAAAGTACAACACAATATCCAAATATACTATTGGAGACACTCCAGGGAAAAAAAAGACAATACCCTATATTTAACCATTGAAGAGAAACACAAGTACTGACTCTCCTTTAAAGTTCAACAGCAATACTGCCAGGAGGTAATAAGAAACAGGCTTGATTTCTTGACGCTCTCTTGCAGAAGACATAATCAGTGTCACTAGTCCTGGGACCTTTACAGGGTGAAGTTATTATTAACAGGAGCATTCAGTCGTCCAAAGCCATCAAGAAAAGTGATGGCCCCTGACAGAGATTTCTGCCTAAGGAAGCAAAGAATGAAGTAAAATGGGTCAACGCAAGGGCAATTAGTGCTCCAGTCTGAGCTAAGAAAATCACTCACATATACAGACAAAAGAAAAGAATTGCAGCCAGCCATATGGAAAACAAGAGTTTACAAACATTCCAGCATACAAGATTATAGCCCAAAAAACTAAGCCTTATTAAGTTCATGAAAATGGTTAAAACAACTAAATCAATAAATAATAAGAAATGCATCACGGAATACTGATAAGGAGAACAAGATCGAAAACCTCAACAGAACCAAGGGAACCAGAAATTAAATGAATAAAAGCGATCAAGCTTTTCAAAGATAGGACACTGAACAAACTAAACTGAGAATGAAGAAAAGTAAAGAAAATAGGCTTTAAGGATTGTAAAGTAAATCATTAGCAAAGTTTTTTTTTCTCTCGAGGGAGGAGGAAAGGTAAGGGGAAAGGATACATAGATCGGTTTGATTGACCTGTGTTGTTTTACGTGAACATGAGCACTTCATTTTATCTCTCCCCATCCTGCCTGATTTTTTTTTAGCAGCTTAACATGCGGCTCCACCATTACCTGTCGCAGATTGCGTGTCACTTTGACATCGTGCCAGGCGTTGTCATTGAACTTCCCATTTACTGGTTCAACCAACGCCTCAAAAGCACCAGATCCCAGGTTAATGACTAGTGAAACTGCTCCGTCTTTCAGCGCTAGGTTTACATAGTCAGCTGACTTCCCTGTGTGCAGGATCAGTCCGTTCCGCTGCCAGGTCCTGAAGGACAAGGTGATCTCATCGCTGCTGCTCTGGATGGGGTTCTGCGACAGGTCGTAACAGAAGTATTCAGATCCTCGGAATGTTGCAGAGTTGTCTTCCCTGGCTGCGTGGATCATGAAAGAGAAAAGGAAAAATAAAATTATTCTTATTTGGAAAGATTAACTTTTAAAAAATACTGCAATCTTTACACAACAAACATGATGCCAAAGCCAAAATATTACTGTCTTATTTGCCGTTAGTACAACACACTGCACACAAAGTTGACCTTGGGAATATTTGGTCAGAAATAAAGGTAGGAAACATTTCTTGGCTCAAAGAATTACCATTTCTTTATTTATATTTTGCCTTCCTTCATCCCCAGCTCCTGCAAGGGTGAATTTCTGATTACTAAGGTGAAGAATGACAATTGTAAAAACTGGATTTCTGCTCATCTCTTGTCATCATTGAGCATTCCTAGGTTTTATACTGGATGGATTACAAGGAGAGGAAATCCACTTTAACTATCCTGCTGCAGCATTCAAAATCAAACAGAGGATACCAAGTGCAGGTGTATGAATGCCAGACGTTACCTCCAAGTTGCACATCATCCTGCCTGGGATATTTATCAGCATTTCTTCAATGTGGCTTCAACTCAGGGCCAACCAGCTTAGAACAATGAATGTCAGCCTTGCCGGTAATCAAACTGGCCCACAGTTTAGTTTTTAAACACACCTCAGCATAAGATTTCTATTTTCTTTGACATTCATCATTTACAATTTCCAGTTTGGTTCAAAATTATGCTGAATGGGGATTTATTCTGTGATGGACAGTCAGAAGCCAGATTGAGAACACCAAAACAAACTTCAAACAAGATCCTTCCAATCAGAAGGAACAAATCTTGAGAGCAAACCATTATATTGCAATCCTTGGATATAGGGAAGAATATAGTGTTGGTCATGGAAGGCAGCCAGCATCCAAACCCCACCCTGACAAACTGTTAACAAATCCAGTGTCTCGTTGGTTTAAGACTTACAATGGACAAAATTACTATGTAAGCTCCTACTATGCAAGGGAACACTACAGACCGCCTCTTGCCCTACCATGACTTGTCTCTGATTGTGTCTTATTTTGCACTATTATCTTGTTTTTGCATTGCCTTTTTTTCTCTCTTCACCGCATAATTTATGTGTTATTTGTATTCTGTGTGTTGTCTGTACGTAAGTGCCTGCGATGCTGCTGCAAGTTTTTCCACTGTACCTGTACCTCACTGTACTTGTGCACATGACAATAAACTCAAATCGACTTGACATTACTATTGCACTCCTCCATTCATGCCCTTTAGTCTTCTGTCAATCAGACATTCCTGTATGTCCAGAGGTTTTGGGTGATTACCAAAATATTAACCATGGATTGGCAATAGAAGTGGCCATACAGCAAATTCCTGTGTCTCAGGGATGTATTAAAACATACACTAGAATTCATATATTTGTAAAGAAGTAACTCATTACTTGGCACTAGATTTCCAACCTTATTATTTGTTGTGAGTGTTGAGCCTTCCCAAGTTTTACACAGGAGAGATTATATGGAGATGGAAATGTCTTTAAACACCCTGCAGCGTCATCCAAATTCCCCAAGGAAAAAAGATCAGCTTCTTTGTGTGGTCTTTATGAACGTGATGCAGTAGGTTCATGCCACTTGCACTCTAGATATTCATCAACCCTTGCTTCATTACTTAAGCTTCTCTAATCAGAAGGGAAGTCAGGCTGATAAGCACTTCAGTTCATCCATACTGGTGTCATGGACATAATCTGCTCCCCCCCCCTCCATTAATTACACATTGATATACCAATCAGGCCTCGGCAGATATATGGCTCCAGACGTCAAGCCAAAAACCATTTTCTATGTGGTGGTTCCAATGGACCACATGGGCATGTACATGTGTGAGAGTGCTGAAGCATGCACTTGTGTGATAAATATTTATATACACTTAAGCAGATGTGCATGAGTGCCTGTGCACTTGTCTATGTATTTGTGAGTGTACAAGTGCACTAAAAGTCATCAATGGTGGGTGGAAAACCCCATGAATCCAGCAAATTTGCATGTTCATAGCCTGTTAAGGCAGTTTGGGAATCCCTGGAGATCCTGGGCATCATGGTGAGATCACAGATCGTAGTTCCTCTGCTGTTCCTGAATATTGAGACCTCTGCAAGCACAATGGAAATGAAAAATAAATGCCCTAACCAGAGGCTACAATATGGTATTTTAATATGTTTCCGCACTGATAGTTCTGAATCCACAAAGGTAGTTCTTATTTCTCTGTTCATTCATATTTAATGTCAGAGAGGCAAATAAAAGATTCCTGGATAACGTTGATCCTCCTGTGACAAACCAATCAGTTCCATATATCATTAAAACCACCAAAAAATAGTTAGACTCTTACTGACAAACTTTATATTGGGTCGATGTGTTCTGATCTTTCACTGGCAGCTCAAAAAGGAAAGCACCAGGTGGTCTGTGCATTTCTGTGCGTGTGCATTACAGTGCTGAAGTCAAGAATGCACCGGAGGCAAAATGCTGGGGATCTAACCCGTAGCACTGCCTCTGATCTCTGCACCGTCCAGGGTTGAACTCACTATGCTGAGCCCAAGCAGATACACCTCGTGTCCAGCCCCACAGTTTTACACAGACCAGACCAGATGTAGTATGGTTGCATTCATTTGAAAGGGGACTTCAAACTGGATAGAAAAGGCAACTGTGAAATAGAAACAGAAAATGTTGAAAACACTCAGCAGGTCAGGCAGCATCTCAGAAAAGAGAAACAGGATTAATGTTTCAAGTAGTAGACCCTTCACCATCAGCTCTAACGAAAGATCTTCAACCCGAAGTGTTAACTCTGTTTCTGTTTCCACAGATGTCTGATTTTGAGCATTTCCAGTTTTTATTTCAGTTTTCCAGCATCAGAATTTTTTTTGATTTTCATCTTCTCAGAAAAAGGAATTTTGTTTCTGAATTAACGTTAATGTTCTGATTAGTTTATCAGTTACATGCTTTTACGTAGATTTGTTTTTCCCAATTTTTTTTTGTTTCTCAAATTATTTAAATCTGTTTCAACTGATTTTAAATGTCTTTGATTATCAGAGACATTTAGAAATACATTAAAAAGAATTTTGATTGCATGAACTGTCAAGAATCCATCAGGAAGGTTTGGTTTAGGGCTTCAGGATTCACTGCCTGAGGCTTCGTAGCCACTTGTGGCCCATTCTACTTTAAGGCACAGTAACCAGAGCAAGACCCGAAACTCAAATGGAACTCCAATGTTGCAAATGATTAGTGCATAAGGGGCTGACTGTTCAAGCACAATCTAACCCACTATTTGAAACAAAGCAATGGCTTATAAATTATAGAAAGAGTTTCTTTTTAAGTTCAACTTTAACGCCATGTAAATAAAAGTTCCTCTGCCTGTGGAATAGAAAATGTTAAGAATGTGAATAAATAAATCTAATGAGCTGAGGATGCTTTGGAATAAGATGGGAGTTGTTGCTGTTACGTTAATTCCCCCAAAATTTAAGACCTTTTCCTATATCTGAAACTTCTTTAAAATTAACGGTACAGGAGCTTCTTTCATTTTATTCCATCAATAAAATTAGTCAGTCACACAGAGTCACGTTTGCTTCTGCACTGTGCTCAAAGACCAGTGTAATCCCCTTCTACTTATATTCATCATTCCATACAACTTCGACTGGGAACATTTGTTATTGCCTGAATTTTGAAACAGGGGCACTCTCTTTCTATCATCACTGTGGAGCTATGTCAACAGGGTTATAAAAGAAAAGCTTGGAACTGTATAGTAACTTGCTTATACTTTAGTGTCTTCCAAAGTGTGGTAATGCCAATGAAGTACTTACAAAGAGTTTGATCTGATGCAGTGTAATCCATGCATATTGAGCTCCCACAGGTGGCAATATGATAATGAATGAATAATCCATTGTGTTAGCAAAGGTGAGGGGGATATTGGCCAAAATACTAGAAATAATCGTTCTGCTCTTCTTCAAAGTAATGCCATAGGATTATTTATAGTCACTTGAGAGAGCAGATGGGGTCAGGTCATTAACCAGAAACATCATACATCTTTCTCTCTCCACAGATGCTGCTTGTCCTGCTGAATATTTTCAGCATTTTCTGTTTTTATATTGGACCAGGCGTGACGTGATTCAACATAATACCTGAAAGACAGTGCCTTCTTAACACCATAAGACATAGGAGCAGAATTAGGCCATTCACTCCATCGAGTCTGCTCGGCCATTCGATCATGGCTGACTTATTTTTCCCTCTCAACCCCATTCTCCAGCCTTCTCCCTGTAACCTTTGATGCCCTCACTAATCAAGAACCTATCAATCTCCACTTTAAGTATACCCAATAACTTGGCCTCCACATATTAACCCTTTCATCCCTGGGATAGTTCTCGCAAACCTCCTCTGGACCCTCTCCAATGCCAGCACATCCTTCCTTAGATATGGGTCCCAAAACTGCTCACAATACTCCATTAAGGAGCGTGAAATATACAACTCCCTTGTTCTTTTTGAAAATAGCATCATGGGATTTTAAGGCAAAAGCAAAACAGTGCAGATGTTGTGAATCTGAAATAAAGAGAGAATAGTATCTGAGAAGAGAGAAACTGAGTTAACCGAGTAATGCTTCTGATGAAAGCTCATTTATCTGTAATGTTTACTTTGACATTCAGCCAAGAGGACAGTCAATTTTCCATCACTTGTGGAAGATTGACCACCAGCAGCACTGGATGGCCTTGGGACCGCACTGGAATGTTAGTCAAGACTCTTGTGTTCAAATTTCCAGGATAGGGACCTGAGTCTAAAGCTTCAGAGATAAGAGTTCCACCAACCCTGAACGTCAGCTGATACAATCAGATAAAAGGCAAGGTGAAACAAGATACAAGGAGTCTCCTGTGGAGCACAGGAACTTGCGTTGACTTGTTAGGCCAAATAAATTGTTTCTGTGCTGCCAATAGTATGATAATAAACCCAATACCACTGAAATAGTTCAGCAGGATATACCCTGCATTTAAATCAGATGTTTTAAAGTTTAACAAAAAACAGAAGAGGGCAGGCACGAGGGTAGGAAGAGCGCAGCGGTTAGCGTAATGCTATTACAGCACCAGTGACTGGGGTTAAATTCCAGCCACTGTCTGTAAGGAGTATGTACATTCTGCCCATGGGTTTCCTCCAGGTGCTCTGGTTTCCTCCCATATTCCAAAGACGTACGGGTTAGGAGGTTGTGGGCATGCTATGTTGGCGCCAGAAGTGTGGTGACACTTGCGGGCTGCCCCCAGAACACATGGTGCAAAGGACACACTTCAATGTGTGTTTCAATGTACATGTGACTAATAAATATATCTTATCTTTATTGCAATAGTGGAAACTGAATGAAAACGTAAAACCAAAGCACTATCAGAAACAAAAACGGAAACGCATGATAGGATATAAATTTGTAAGAGAAAAATAAATTCCTTAATGCCTGTGTACAATTCTGCAGGCTATAAATTGTCAGGTGGCTTAAATTGTTACAAAGCCCTGCTTGCTATTGTCTTTATTTAATATGTGACCACCACATTGCTCGATCCTGTCAAAAACACAAATCAGGATTAGGATGTGCACCACAGTGTCTTTTTAATGTCATTTTCATCCTGTAACTAGCTGATCAGAAATATCAAATGTTTCATTTTGGACAATTTTTTAATCTTAAAGAGAGCAATAGAGGCAAGTTGTCAGTTTGTATGTGTGCAGAGACTTTCATTCCTCTACAGTTAATAAAGTAAACTGGAGGCTGTATTTAAAGCATAACATTATATTCTACAAATCTCCCAAGGCAAATTCTCTGTCAATATGAACTGTAGGTTTTAATGTCAGTCTTTTCTTCAGAGTAACCATACACATTACACAGTGTAATAATATTCTACTAAATAATGAAATACCTGGTAAAAACAAATCTGGTTTACTTATACCTTTGGCGAAATGTGTTATTTTTCATATATTCACAAAAATCATACAATCGACCACACGACCCATGATGTTGTGCTGACATATTGAAAGGATTGCCCATTTTAATTCCGCACCCAAGCTTCTTCCCCATAACCATGTAAGTTAGTTTGAATATTGAATACACAATTTCGGAACATTAATACAAATGGAGAGAGGAGAAATGGGTTAAAAATCCTATATCTGAATGCACGGAGTGTCAGGAATAAGGTAGGTGAGCTTGAAGCTCGGATACGAATGGGTAAGTATTATGTTGTTGGGATAATGGAGACATGGCTGCAGGGAGATCAGACCTGGGAAATGAATTTTCAAGGGTATACATGCTATCATAAGGACAGAAAGGTGGGCAGAGGGGGTGGGGTGGCCCTGTTGGTGAGGAATGAGATTCAGTCCCTTGCAAGGGGGGACATTGAATCAGGAGAAGTAGAGTCAGTGTGGATAGAACTGAGGAACTGTAAGGGCAAAAAGACCCTAATGGGTGTTATCTACAGGCCTCCGAACGGTGGCATGGATATTGGGTGCAAGCTGAATAGTGAGTTAATGTTGGCATGTGGCAAGGGTAATGTCACAGTAGTTATGGGGGATTTCAATATGCAAGTGGACTGGGAAAATCTGGCTGGTACTGGACCCCAGGAAAGGGAGTTTATAGAGTGCCTCCGGGATGCATTCTTGGAGCAGCTGGTACGAGAGCCGACCAGGGAGAGGGCTATTCTGGATTTAGTGCTGTGTAATGAGCAGGATTTGATAAGAGAACTTGAAGTAAAGGAGCCATTGGGAGGTAGTGACCATAACATGATAAGTTTTTATCTGCAATTGGAGAAAGAAAAGGGCAAATCAGAAGGGTCAATTTTGCAGTTGAACAAAGGAGACTATGGAGCCATGAGGGAGGAGCTGGCTACAGTTGACTGGGCGGGCATCCTAGCAGAATTGTCAGTGGAACAGCAATGGCAGGTATTCTTGGGAATAATGCACAAGGTGCAGGATCAGTTTATTCCCCAGAGAAGGAAAGACTCAAAGAGGGGAAAGGGGCCACCGTGGCTGACAAAGGAAGCCAGAAATAGCATTGTGTTAAAAAGGAAGAAGTATGGCAGAGCCAAGCTGAGTGGGAAGATAGAAGATTGGGAAATTTTTAAGGTGCAGCAGAATTTAACTAAAAAGGTAATTCGGGAAGAAAAAATGAGGTACGAAGGCAAGCTAGCCAGGAATATTAAGGAGGATAGCAAAAGCTTTTTTAGGTATGTGAGGGGAAAGAAGTTAGTTAGGAACAATGTTGGGCCCTTGAAGACAGAATCGGGTGAAATTATTACAGGAAACAGGGAGATGGCAGTCGAATTTAATAAGTACTTTGGATCTGTCTTCAGGGGGGAAGACGTAAGAAATCTCCCAGAGGTAAGGATGGACAAAAGGCAGAGGGTGACAGAGGAACTGAAGTGGATTGACATTAGGAAAGAAATGGTGATGGGTAGACTAATGGGGCTGAAGACTGACAAATCCCCAGGTCCAGATGGTCTGCATCCCAGGGTACTAAAGGAGGTGGCTCTAGAAATTGTGGATGCATTGGTGATCATTTTCCGATGTTCCTTAGATTCGGGGTCAGTTCCTGAGGATTGGAGAATGGCTAATGTTATCCCACTTTTTAAGAAAGGAGGGAGGGGAACTATCGTCCAGTTAGCCTAACATCTGTGGTGGGGAAGATGCTAGAGTCCATTATTAAGGATGAAATAGCAGCATATTTGGATAGCAATGACAGGATTGGGTCGAGTCAACATGGATTTACCAAGGGCAAATCATGCTTGACTAATCTACTGGAGTTTTTTGAGGATGTAACCAGGAAAATAGACGAGGGAGATTCAGTGGATGTTGTATACCTCGACTTTCAGAAGGCATTTGATAAAGTGCCGCACAGGAGATTGGTGGGTAAAATTAGGGCTCATGGAATTGGGGGGCGGGTATTAACATGGTTAGAAAACTGGTTGGTGGATAGGAAACAAAGGGTAGGGGCGAATGGATGTTTCTCAGAATGGCAGGCCGTGACTAGTGGGGTGCCACAGGGCTCGGTGCTGGGACCGCAGCTGTTTACGATCTATGTTGATGATTTAGATGAAGGCATTGTGAATAACATTAGCGAGTTTGCTGATGATACAAAGTTGGGTGGCAGTGCGACATGTGTAGAGGAAGTTAGGAGAATTCAAGGTGATTTGGATAGGTTGGGTAAGTGGGCAGATACTTGGCAGATGAAGTTTAATGTGGATAAGTGTGAGGTTATCCACTTTGGGAGCAGGAACAGGAAGGCGGATTATTATCTGACTGGTGTGGAGTTAGGTAAGGGGGAAATACAAAGGGATCTAGGAGTCC
Source organism: Pristis pectinata (assembly GCF_009764475.1). Lineage (NCBI taxonomy): Eukaryota > Metazoa > Chordata > Chondrichthyes > Rhinopristiformes > Pristidae > Pristis > Pristis pectinata. The sequence continues at coordinate 140,384,799 of NC_067405.1, read as the reverse complement.
TTGTTCATCAGTCACTGAAAGTGAATGAGCAAGTGCAGCAGGCAGCGATGAAGGCTAATGGAATGTTGGCCTGTATTACAAGGGGAATTGAGTACAAAAGCAAAGAGATTCTTTTGTATTTGTACAGGGCTCTGGTGAGACCACTCCTGGAGTATTGCGTACAGTTTTGGTCTCCAGGGTTAAGGAAGGATATCCTGGCTATAGAGGGCGTGCAGCGTAGGTTTACGAGGTTAATTCCGGGGATTTCGGGACTGTCTTATGCTGAGAAGTTGGAGAGACTGGGATTGTACACGCTGGAATTGTGAAGCTTGAGAGGGGATCTGATTGAAACATACAGGATTATTAAGGGATTGGACAAGATAGAGACAGGAAATATGTTCCAGATGTTGGCAAAGTCCAGGACCAGGGGGCATGATTTAAGAATAAGGGCTAGGCCATTTAGGACACAGGTGAGGAAAAACTTCTTCTCCCAGAGGGTTGTGAATTTGTAGAATGCACTGCCTCAGAGGGCAGTGGAGGCCAATTCTCTGGGTGCTTTTAAGAAGGAGCTAGATAGGTTTCTTATAGATTGGGGAATCAAGGGATATGGGGACAAGGCAGGAACAGGATATTGATTGTTGAGGATCAGCCATGATCTCAAAATGGCGGTGCAGACTTGAAGGGCCAAATGGTCTACTTCTGCTCCTATTGTCTATTGTCTATTTCCAATGTCAAATTATCTTTTGCCCGTGTCAATATAGTTTATGATCTTTACTCTTATGGGCATTGATTTTCAGATCATTACAACCCTAGTATGGAAAAGTTCTCTTCATTTCCCCTCAGCTTCCATCCCAGTTGCTTGGATAAACATTTATTCCCTACTTTCCATTTCAAACAGCCTGAACTTTCAATAACTTTATGATGGTCTTGCTCTGTGGAGAACAATCCAACCACTCCCTATAAATCAAGTTCTCCATCTGAGCAAAACTCCTCTGATACCTCCTTGACAACCTTCCTCAAGTGTTGTTCCCAGGCTGACATATAATATTTGAGTTAAAGCATAATGACTTATTTGTAAAGGTTTATCATGACCAATGCCCCTATTTGCAAACCCAGTTATTGCATTCATAGTTTTAACTGTTTAACAAAGTATCCTGTGATCTTTAAAGATTTGTGAAAATATACTTTCAAATTCCCTTCTCTTGCAGTCCATCCCCTCAAAATTATACCATTATGATTATATTACATGTCCATAATTTTCATCCCAATGCATATCACTTCAAACTTGCCCATATTAAATTGCTTCTGCCATGCATCTTGAGCAAGGTCACAGATCAATGATTTCTCACTGACCAGTGTCACAGGATATAGGAGCTACAAAGTGTACAATGGTCAGTCTATGCCCTCCTAAACGTTGCCACTATCTTTCAGGTTTTGTAGCTTCTGCAAACTTTGCAATTAGAATCCAAGTCGTAAAGCACAGACACAGACCCTTCAGCTCACTATGTCTATGCAGCCCTTTGTACTAATCAAGATTAATTGCATTTACTCATATTAGGCCCCTCAGCCTAAATCCAGGTGAGATATACATTACAAGAAGAGCAACTACCATTATTCATTGTATTTTTCCTCTAATTAGGAAATATAGGAATACGAGAACAGAGAAATACAGCATTTAATTGAGAGAACATTACATAGATCCTTGAGGGACATGACAAATCACTTCCTACCAAAACTTACTTGTCCTACTCTCTATTACCCACCATTTAGCCATTTTCCCTATGACGATAAACAGCTGGCCTTCAAGTTCATGAGCTCCACCTTCAGCTTACAATCCCTGATGAAGAAATGCCTCCTACAGGTTGAAATATATAGGATACATCAGCTTTCCCAAGTCCATTATTTTAACCACCTCTTCAAAAGGTCAATTCTATTAACCATGGCCTATCCTTTAACAAATCTAGGCTGGCTCTCCCTGATCAACTGAACATTTTCAAGGTACTCAGTCACTCTATAGACCATTAAACTTTGTATCAGCAGATGTAAAGCTAAATGTCTATAAGTTTTTGGTATTGGTATTGGTTTGGTATTGGTATTGGTTTATCATTGTCACTTGTACCAAGGTACAGTGAAAAGCTTGTCTTACAAACCGATCATACAGGCCAATTCATTACACAGTGCAGTTACATTGAGTTGGTACAGAGTGCATTGATGTAGTACAGGTAAAAACAATAACAGTACAGAGTAAAGTGTCACAGCTGCAGAGAAAGTGCAGTGCAATAAGGCGCAAGGTCACAACAAGATAGATCGTGAGGTCATAGTCCATCTCATCGTATAAGGGAACCGTTCAATAGTCCTATCACAGTGGGGTAGAAGCTGTCCTTAAGTCTGGTGGTACCTGCCTTCAGGCTCCTGTATCTTCTATCCAATGGAAGAGGAGAGAAGAGAGAATGTCCCGGGTGGGTGGGGTCTTTGATTATGCTGGCTGCTATACCAAGACAACGAGAGGTAAAGACAGAGTCCAAGGAGGGGAGACTGGTGTCTGTGATACGCTGGGCTGTGTCGACAACTCTCTGCAGCTTCTTGCGGTCCTGGGCAGAGCGGTTGCCACACCAAGCTGTGATACATCCAGATAGGATGCTTTCTATGGTGCATCGGTAAAAGTTGGTGAGAGTCAAAGCTTTCCCAATCTCACCTTTCTTAAATAGCAAAAGACACACAGCTTTCCAATCTAATAGAATGGTTCTGAACTACAAGAATTTTGGTAAATTTTGGTTAAAAGATCTGCAATTTTCTCACCAACTTTTTTCAAAATCCTTGAATGGAAATTACCTGACACTGGGAATTTGTCACAGCTTAATATCTCAGAAATCAGAACCAGGTTGATCACCGACTTATATGTCATGAAATTTGTTGTTTTGCAGCAACAGTACAGTGCAAAGACATAACATTACTAAAAGTTACAAAATAAATAAATAGTTCAAATAAAAAGGAATAACGAGGTAGTGTTCATGGACCATTCAGAAATCTGATGGCGGAAGGGAAGAAGCTGTTCCTGAATTGTTGAGTGCAGGTCTTCGGGCTCCCCCTTGATGGTAGTAATGAGAAGAG